>NW_012143856.1:4409170-4452247 GCF_000956105.1 Propithecus coquereli | reverse complement strand
CTATATTTTTCAACTGTAACATAACACATATACTTGAAGAACATTCTTGACCCACCACATTGGAAATACTTTCTTTTCCACTTACTGAGCTTTTAGAAGAATTTCATAAGCACAGGTTTGAAGGAGATTTTCAAAAACAATATAGTATTCCTTCAATTTTTGAATTATTTTCTTACTCTCTTAGAAATTTTCTGATAGATTGAGATATTTTTCATTCAAACCAAAATATAAGGCCTATATTTAAAATACAGCATCATTAGCTCATTTAGATTTGTATGGAGTTCAGTCAGAGGCAGTCCTTAGATGCAGTGACTATAAGTCAAATTACAATTTCATTATCGAACTCTGCAGAATTGACACTTTTTCTGGGGTAGGTCTTCCTTGGCACTGAAAATACTGGAAACAATTGTAAAAGTTGTTTTTCAATTTTTTTTGTTTATTTTTTTTAGGAAAAAAATTTGAAAGCCTTTTTTCTCAAAGGGCCACAAATGGCTCCTAAAAATGTAATTCCTCTAGCAAGGGCCCAACTCTGCGCAAGGATAGCCCTCTGCTCACTCACCAAGCAGACCTGGTGCAGGGAAAGGTGTGGACACAGGGAGAGCAAGAAGGAAGAAAGTGGCCTGGCCCTGCACTCTGAGCCTGCCCAGCCCCTATGGGATTTGTTGCTTTTGCCAGATGGTTTTTGGTTCCAGAGCCCACTTTTACTCTTAGCTTCCTGTTTACTACTCTTCTGGCTTCAGCCAAACCTACTCCATTCCCTCACCTCTTCTTAGTACCTGGAAAAACCAGCTATATTCAACACCCCAGGCCTGTCCCCTGCCCAGGAGGGAAGCAAGACACTTAACAACATGTGAAGTATAGCCATCTTGGTCTCATGAACCATTTTTGGTAGCCGAGGATTAAAATGCTTCATCATTTTGGGAGAAGACTGGAGATAGGCAAGTTCATTCTTGCAAAGAATACAACCTGGCTGAGGTCAGAGATGCTATGGCCATTAAGTTAAATGAGAGGGGAGGAACCATCTGCTTACTGTGCAAAGTAAACAAAAAACAGCCTCCTGGGGAGACAGGTGATGGAGCAAATACAGAGTTGACCTGAAATCCAGGAGGCTTGTGTGATAGCCCCAGCTTTGCCGACCACATTGGCATGACTTTGAGGGAGGTCAGTAACCCTCAGAGGACCTGGTCTTCACCAGCAGCACCTCAAGAATATGGATCTGGATGTCAATCAACGTACTTGCAAACCCAAAAGATTTTTTTCTTGACCCCAATTGACCTATCCTGCTAAAGCAGACACACATCAAGTACAGCTGTTTGTGCATAATAGGGATTCAATATGATAAATTGAATGTTCAAGGGCAATCTAATTAGGCAGGCAGTGGGGCCGTGGCTATTTCTGATGACTCCAATGCCCTTGAAAAGTGTCCTTTGGTTTGCCTAGCCCTGCCCCTATCTGTCAGTGTGTTAGCATCCTCTGCTGACTTGCAGGGAATAGCTATACATGTGTTAAAATTCCTTGTCACCCTCTCAGGATAATACTCTTACTGAGTAGTTAATACATTTTATTCTATGTACAGAAAAATTTTTGGTTTCAATTGGTTTATTTGTAAGCTAAAATGGAGTCATATTTCACAAAATTATTTCCTATAAATTTTGGTAATGAATCGAGACAGTGGCCAAGGAAAAAAGAGGAAAGGCCATATCTTAAAACTTAATAGGGCGGCCGGGTGTGGTGGCTCGCGCCTGTAATCCTAGCACTCTGGGAGGCCGAGGCAGGCGGATTGTTTGAGCTCAGGAGTTCGAAACCAGCTTGAGCAAGAGCGAGACCCCGTCTCTACTAAAAATAGAAAGAAATTAATCGGACAACTAAAAATATATAGAAAAAAATTAGCTGGGCATGGTGGCACATGCCTGTAGTCCCAGCTACTCGGGAGGCTGAGGCAGGAGGATCGTTTGAGCCCAGGAGTTTGAGGTTGCTGTGAGCTAGGCTGATGCCATGGCACTCACTCTAGCCCGGGCAAAAGAGTGAGACTCTGCCTCAAAAAAAAAAAAAAAAAAAAACTTAATAGGGGTCAGCTCCAGACAGAGGCCCTCCTCAGGCTGTCCCACAGTGGTATGCCCAGGCTTCTGGGGCTCTACTCCTGACACTCCAGGTTCAGGGGAGTGTGATATGTCCCCACCTCTGTCAGAGGGTTCCCAGCACAGACCTAGCCAGGAACAGCAATCCTACCAATGGAGATAGCTAGAAATTAATGGCCTCTTACTGTTTAGTAAAGAGAATGTGGAAGATCCAGGAAAGAGCAAAGAATGTTGGTTTTGGATTAGGCAAGACAGCTGACCAGAGACACCAGCTGCCAGAGCATCTCAGTAAGAAGAAGTTTTAGATAAAAGAGAAAAAATTAACAAACAGACAAACATAGATCAGATGTAGGTCTGAGGGAGCGGTGCCAGAACCTTCATGAGACTCCATGGGAAGAAGTTGCAGAGCAGAACAGGAAGAACAAGGTATCTGCAGAGATCAACCTCTGAGAGGCTTGGAGTCCAGCAAGAAGGGTAGGTGGAGCAGTTTGTTTCTCCTTCCCTCACATCTCTGACAGTTGATGGGCTCCTGAGCTGCTGGAGAGACTTTCTGCCACATAAGCCTAGGGGCTGCTGCTGCCAATGAGTTGGGAGCTTCTAGCGGACAGGCTCTCAGCCCCCCTGGGGCACCTCCTGTCATCACCAACCCCACCCCAGACAGCAAGCACCATATTGCTTCTCTACTCACCATTCACCTTTATCCCCCCCGCCCCGCCCCCCAGAGGGCTTCAGCTCCTTAGGTTTCATCTGGCTCATTCCCACACAGACATTTTCCAGCTCCGCTCCAGACTGCAGGAGCCACAGAGATCTAGTGAGTTTCTGGTAATCTATGTGACTCCAGAGCCTAGACATTCTGGGCAGGCTGCCTCCAGGAGAGAGGGACTGAGACAACCAGCGTGCTAGCATTCTTCCACCCAGACTCTTTTCCTCCCCTCCCCTCCCCCACCGGTGGCTGCTGAGAGAGACAACTGAGCCACCACACAGAGACTTCCACAGACAGTGGGGCTCAGACTTTTCCTCTTGGGTTCCTGCTGCAGACTGAGGGATGCTCAGACTGTGAGCTCCCTGCTCACTGGCCCTCCCTGATGCTGCTTGCCTGGCAGCTCCAACAGAGCTGGAAAGCCCCAAAGTGGAGGGACATAGAACCTGCTTGGGTATCCCGTGGGCAACTCAGGACCAGTGCGCTTCTCCCTGGCATTGTTAGGGATTGATCTTCAGCAACCCAGGGACAGGTCCGCAGGCCAGATCTCATATCCCCAGGTCTGGATTGTGTTGTTCAGGAGCATGAAGGGGAGATTTGTGAATTAGTCTCAGAAAGTAAGAGAGCCCACGTGGGCAGATCTTGGGGGGAGAATGCAGTGGGTGTTCTAGCTGTGGTGTGCTCACAGGGCACCCCTCTCACCATAGGAGGGCCATGCTCTCAGCTCAAGCCAGGATCCTGGGGGGGAAACCTCCCAGCCTGAAGCATAGTCATGGGGGATCTCAGCTAGTTTAAGCTCCTGCTTGTTGGCAGATGCCAGGGAAAGACCATGGAGCAGGGGATGGGGGAGAGGAGTGAGGCCCGCTCCAGACTGCCAGATTGTGACTCTCAGATGTCCCCGTCTCCATAAATGGGCTTTCTGGTTGAGTGAGGCCCCTTCATCCCCTCCATAGTGGCATTACCCAGAAGCTGGGAGCAGACCTTTGACCCCTGCCAAAATAGCTACCTTGTCAGCTTTTGTGAAGCCTAAGGGCTCACCCAACCCAGCCCCAACCAGCTGCACTCTCCCACCACCCTCTGCTATAGCAGAGAATAAGAACTCACCTGGAAGTTCCAGGACCCCATCCACCACCTGGGGTATTTGAGTGCTTCTCCTGAGGGACTAGAGCCTGTCACAGGACCCAAAAACACAATTATAGCTTGTTCCTTCTGGCAAATGCCACCTACTGACAGAGAGGTCAGTTTGCATGCCCTTTACAGCATTTACTGACTCAATCATACAGGGTGTGGTTGCTTCTCACCTTACTATCTCAGAGAGATTAAACTGGGGAAGCCATTACAATTTACACTATTAAGAAGACCACAGGGCTGGAGAAAGAGAAAGGATTTCAAAGACTTCAATGCTGCCTCATCAAAGAGAGACAGGGAATGTGACCACTCACATAGCTCACCATTCCTACAGCTTACAAACAACTAGCAACTGAGAAAACTACCATACCAAGGATATCTATAACCAAGACATTCATCCACAATACAGATTGTCACCATAGCACCCACAAACAAAGCCAAAAGTTCTCATACAACACATGCTGCAAACACAGACGAGTGCAGGGAGGGAAAAAAGCCCTATCTAAACAAAAAGAAAATCTAAAAATATGAAGCAACAGCTACTCCAGATGAGAAGGAATCAGCAAACAAACTCTGGAAGTATAAAGAATTAGAGCAAAAGAACACCCTGAAAAGGGAACACTAGCTCTCTAGCAATGGATACCAACCAAAATGAGAAAATTGAAATGACAGATAAAGAATTCCAAATATGGATTGTAAGTAAGCTCAACAAAATCTGAGAGAAAATGGAACACCAACTCAAAGAAACCAGAAAAACAATTCAGGAAATAAATAAAAAAGTCACTAAAGAGATCAACATGTTAAAAATAAAAACAGAACTTCCAGAAATGAAAAATTCATTTAAAGAAATATAAAACACTATGGAAACTTTTAAGAATAGACTAGACCAGGCAGAAGAAAGAATCTCAGAGCTTGAACTCTTTTGAATTAACTCAGTCAGTCAAAAATGAAGATCGGAGAATTAGGAGGAATGAACAAAGCCTACAAGAAATACAGGATTATGTAAAATGGCCAAATATCAGAATCATAGTCATCCCTAAGGGTGAAGAAAAAAATGCACAAGGGCTGGAGAACCTATTTGAGGGAATAATTGAGGAAAACTTCCCTGGTCTTGCTAGAGATTTAGATATCCAAGTATAAGAAGCCCAATATATGCCTGGAAGATTCATCACAAAGAGACAATCACCAAGACACATAGTCATTGAACTGGCCAAAGTCAACATGAAGAAGAAACTCCTGTAAGCCATAGTGTGAAAACATCAAATAACTTACAAAGGAAAACACATCCAACTAACTGTAGACTTCTCAATTGAGACTTTACAAGCCAGAAGGGGTTGAGGCCCCATCTTCAGTCTTCTTAAACAGAAAAACTGCCAGCCTAGAATTTTGTATTCTTCAAAACTAAGTTTCATACATGAAGGAGAGATAAAGACTTTTCCAGACAAGTAATCACTGAGGGAATTTGTCAAGATGAGACCTGCCCTGCAAGAAATACTCAGGATGGCATTATACAGGGATCAGCACAATGGTCACCCAACAGAATAAAGTCACCCAAAAGCTAAAGCTCAGAGCTCATATAAAACAATAGTACAAGAGATAAAACAAAGCAATAAGGTACTACCCAACAGGATAAACAGAACGTCATCCCACATATCAATTCTGTCAGTCAATGTGAACAGTTTGAATTCACCACTAAGAGACATAGGCTGGCTGAATGGATAATGCAAGCCAACTATCTACTGTCTCCAGGAAACAAATCTAACCCACAAGGACTCATACAGACTCAAGGTGAAGGAATGGAAAAAAAAAGATTCCATGCAAATGGAAACCAAATGAAAGCAGTTGTAGCCATTTCATATCAGATAAAATTAACTTCAAATCAACAATAGTAAGGAAAGACAAAAATGGTCATTACATAACGACAAAGGGAGCAATTCAACAAGATGATGTAACAATCCTAAATATTTGTACACCTAACACAAGAGTGCCCAGATTCATAAAGCAAACCCTACTAGATCTAAGCAAAAGATAAACAGCAACATTGCAGTTGCTAGGGACTTCAACACCCTACTGACAGAACTGGACAGGTCAACCAAGCATAAAATAAATAAAGAAACACTGGACTTAAACAGGACTCTAGAACAAATGGATCTAACAGATGTTTACAGAACATTTTACCTAAAAACTACTAAATATACTTTTTTCTCATCAGTGCATGGCACATTCTCCAAGACTAATCATATCTTAGGCCACAAAACATGGCTCCACAAATTCAAAAAATACACATCATACCACATATCTTCTCAGATCACGGTGGAATAAAACTGGGAATCAACTCCAAGAAAAACACCCAATTCTACACAAAATCATGGAAATTAACCTGCTGCTAAATGATAACTGGATCAATGATGAAAATAAGATGGAAATTAAAAGATTCCTCAAAATGAATGACAACGGGGACACAAGCTGTCAAAATCTATGGAATACAGCAAAAGCAGTCCTAAAGGGAAAATACATAGCCTTAAATGCCTACTTCAAAAGGACAGAAATGTCACAAATTAGCAATCTAATGACACATCTCAAGGAACTAGAAAAGGGAGAGCAAACTAGACCCAAAGCCAGCAGAAGAAAAGAAATAACTAAGGTCAGAACACAACTTAATGAAATAAAAAATAAGAAAATTATGCAGAATATCAACAAAACAAAAAGTTGGTTCTTGGAAAAGATAAAAAAAATTGATAGGCCTCTTGCTAGATTAACCAGGAAGAGAAAAGACTCAAATATGATCAATCAGAAATGAAAAAGGAGATACTACAACTGACGTGAAAGAAATAAAAAATATCATCTGTGAATACTATGAAAATAAACTCAAAAACATAGAGGAAATTGACAAATATCTGAAAACACACAACTTCCCAAGATTCAATCAGAAAGAAATAGAACTTAACAGACCAATAATGAGCAATGAGATTGAAGGAGCAATAAAAAATAATCCAAAAAAAAAAAAAAAAAAGCTCTGGACCAGATGGATTCACAGGTGAATTTTACCAGACCTACAAAGAAGAGTTGGGATCCATTCTGCAGAAATTATTCCATAAAATTGAGGAGAACATCCTCCCCAAATCATTCTATGAAGCCAGTATTGCCTTGATATCAAAGCCAGGAAAGGACACAACAAAAAAAGAAAACAACAGACCAATATCTCTTATGAATATAGATGAAAAATCCTTGGTAAAATACTAGCAAACTGAATTCAACAGCACATCAAAAAAACAATCCACCAAGACCAAGTGGGCTTCAACCCAGGGATGCACGGATGGTTCAACATACATAAATCAACAAATGTGATTCACCACATAAACAAAAGCAAAAACAAAGATGATATGATCATCTCAATAGATGCAGAAAAGCATTTGACAAATCCACTACATTTTCATGATAAAAATCCTCAATAAATTAGGCATAGAAGGAACATATCTCAAAATTATAAAAGCCCTTTGTGACAAACCCACAGCCAGCATCACACCGAATGAGGAAAAGTTGAAAACATTCCCACTAAGAACTGGAACAAGACAAGGATGACCACTGTCATGACTTCTATTCAATATTGTGCTGGAAGTCCTAGACAGAGCAATCAGGCAAGAGAAAGAAATTAAGGGTATCCAAATCAGGAAAGAGGAGGTCAAACTATCACTTTTTGCTGATGATATGATCTTATATCTAGAAAACCCCAAAGATTCCATAAAGAGACTCCTGGAACTGATAAATAAATTCAGCAAAATCTCGGGTTACAAAATCAAGGTACACAGATCAGTAGCATTTCCTTTACACCAATAACAGTCAAGCTGAGCGTCAAATCAAACATTCAATATGATTTACAATTGCTACAAAGAAAATAAAATACCTATGAATGCACTTAACCAAGGAGGTGAAAGATCTCTACAAAGAGATCTGCAAATCACTGAGGAAAGAAATTGCAGGTGATTCAAACAAATGGAAAACCATATCATGCTCATGGATTGGTAGAATCAACATTATTAAAATGTCTATGCTACCCAAAGTGATTTACAAATTCAATGCAATCCCCATCAAAATATCAGCATCATATTTCACAGATCTAGAAAAAATAATTCTATACTTCATTTGGAACCAGAAAAGAGCCCAAATAGCCAAAGCAATATTAAGCAAAAAGAACAAATCTGGAGGCATCATATTACCAGACTTCAAACTATACAAGCCTATAGTAACCAAAACAGCATGGTATTGGCACAAAAATAGAGAAATAGACCAATGTAACAGAATAGAAAACCTGGATATAAAACCATCCACATATAGCCATCTGATCTTTGACAAAGCAGACAACAATATACACTGGGGAAAAGAATCCCTATTCAATAAATGGTGCTGGGAAAATTAGATAGCCACATGTAGAAGAATGAAACAGGATCCATATCTCTCACCACTCACAAAAATTAATTCAAGATGTATAAAAAGACTTAAATGTAAGGCATGAAACCATAAGAATTCTAGAAGAAAATACAGGAAAAACTCTTCTAGATATCGATATTTATTTTATTTTCACTTTTTCTTTCAATGTAAGTGAGGCCCTGCTAGGTAATTTGATTTGGCTTCAGTAGAGGCAGGATTTCATAACTTCTCAAATCCGATACCACAATCAATTCAGAGACCAGGAAAATATTACTGGGCCTGTAATAGGTAATTAACCATATTCCGTATAACTGAGGTTTAAATTGTTTGTCTGCCAAAGAGTATTTGAAATCCCTGTGAGAAATTTAGGTTTCTCGTAAATGGTGTTTTTTCACACTTCTCAAGTAATGAGGTGGATGCAAGAACCAAGTCTTTTTGTCTTATTGTCAGAGCTGGTGATGCATGCAGTGGAGCAGCTTGGGAGATGCCACCGCTCTACAGCATGATGCTGTGGACAGCACCTGGGTTCTAGCCCTGCTTCTGTAGAACATTAGCTGTGTGACCTTGGACAAGTCATTTCACATTCTTGAATCTGTTTTCTGATTTGCAAACTGGGATGATAAAATATCCCCTGAATATCTCAGTGGAATACTAAAAGGGCCCAATTCTGATGCTGCAGGTGTGCAACACCATATCATTTTAAGATGATGATACTGCAATGATCCTACCTGAAACTCACCATCTGGAAATGGTTTAAGACCTCAGTTTTCTTCCTTTTTACTTTCACAGCAAAAGGTTCATAAAGGGTTCACTTTTTAATGATAGCAAAACAAGCCACTTTCCAGCCTGTTCTAAAAGGGTGCAGGTACCTGCACAGGTATGAAGACAAGGTAAACAGAGCATGTGGTTCAGAAACAAAATACACAAACAAATCTTAAGAATAGTCTAAGATAGTGATCAAGCAGTTTAAAGCTCCAGAAAGAGATTCCACTAAGTTATGTAGAAGCCCTAACCCCTAGTGACTGTTTTTGGACACAGGGCCTTTTAAGTGGTAATTAAGGTTAAATGAGGTCCTAAGAGAGGAAATTTAATCCAATGTGACTGGTGTCCTTATAAGAAGAAGAAGAGGCACAAAGGATGTGCATGTGCAAACACTAGATGAGGACACAGTGAGAAGGCGGCCATCTGCAAGGCAGGGAGAGAGGCCTCAGGAGAAACCAAACCTGCTGACACCCTAATCTTGGACTTCTACCCTCTGCAACCATGAAAAATAAATTTTTGTTGTATAAGCCACTCAGTCTGTGGTATTTTATTATGGCAGCCCTGGCAGACTAATACGTGTATGTAGTAGGAACAAATTCCCAATCAAAATAAAATCAGGCATACAAGACAAATTATCAATACTTTATTTTCCTATAGCTCAATTACAAGTAATTTTAGGACATGAACCACCTCCCTCCCCCTACCCCATGTGGTGTAGAACTTACCCTCCGTCTACCCCAGATTCCCTCAGTGCCAAGGCATGAAGAAGGGAGCACTCCCTATCTGGTTCTTGGGCCTTATGACGTCCCTGGACTAGATGGGTCCTTCAGGCTGGGGATCTCTGTAAGCCTGCAATAGTCCCATTGGCCTGGATGCACGATTATACAGCTTCTGCTTCTGGGGTCACACCACCTCCCCTTGACCTGCTAGGAAGCAAGGCCTGGAACTCTACTGCTTATCCAGGATTTGGGGGTTCTCCCTAACATAGTAGAGAGCTCTGCAATGGGCTTATCATCCTTTCATATTCTAATTATATAATCACAACTCGGATTGGTCTAGCCTTGCTACTTAAAATAAGGACAATGACTGACCACACACACACACACACACACACACACACACACACACACAAAACAATAACTATGTTGAGATAATGTTAATGAGCTTGACTGTGGTGATTATTTCACAATAAGTATGTCAAAACATCAACTGCACACCTTAAATATATACAATTTTTATATGTCAATGATATCACAATAAAGTGTTGAACCCTGCATTGGCATCACCTGGGAGCTCATTAAAATTGTAGGCTCTCAGGTCCCAACCTAGAATCAGAAACTGTATTTTAACCATATCTCCAGGGGACTTTTTTATGCGTGTTACACTTTGAGAAGCAGTGGTCCAGTGCAGTGATTCTCAAGCCGTAGCAGGCATCAGAATCATCTAGAGGGCTCGCAGAGGCACACAAGCCTGGGCTCTACCCCAGCTCTGATCAGCAGGGCTGGAGTGGGGCCTGAGTGATTGCCATGTGCCAGTCTGCAGACCACAATTTGAGTAGAACTGGTAAGGAGCGTATAAAAATAGTCTAGCGTTTTGTAAGTTAAAAGACCTCGGGTAACTTTTCCTTAATATTTTATTAGTTGAGGCAGATCTGTCATAACATTTGTGGAGCCCAGGGCAAGAGTATAAAAGAAGACTCACATATCATTTGTATAAATATTTAAAAGTTATAAATCAGGCTGAAAGAAACAAGTTTTAAAAATATTTTATTCTCTAACTTGACAAATACATTTCCAGGATGATGTGAAAGATCAGGCTCAAGTGTGGACTTCTCAGGAATCTTTGGAATTTCATGCTGGTCCTTGTCCATGACCTTCCCCCTTTCTTTTCCTACTTTCCCGGCCCCATCCTGGGAAAAGACTTGAAAAATAGACTCAGGGCCTTTTGCGCAAGGAATTCCAGCATCCCAGGTACCCAGAGCAATGGGTCTGCAAGGGGGCCCTCTAGGATAGCATATCACTCAGCCTCATGGACTCCTTGCCCATGGGGAGGAGTGAGGCCAAAGAAGAGCCAGAATGGGGCCCTTTAAAGCACAGGATACAGAACAGGTCTCTCCACGCCAAGTCTGAGGGCAATGCAGATTGGAGGGCTTGGGGCAGCCTGTGGTTTCCTGATAATATTCTTAAAGTCATAAGACTACTTAGTGTACCCCAAGAAGTCTGTGAGATAAAATGCAACAGTTAATCCACTAAGTTCTATGACTCTTGATGCAGTCTTTAGACCAGTAGCATTAGTTTTGTTATGGGCTGAATGTTTATGTTGCCCCCAAATTCATATGTTGATGCCCTAACCCCCATGTGATAGTATTTGGAGATGGGGTTTTTGGGACATAATCAAGGTTAGATGAGGTCATGAGGGTAGGCCCCCTAATGAAATTAGTACCCTTAAAAAAAAGAGACAACAGGCCAGGAATGGTGGCTCACTCCTGTAATCCTAGCACTTTGGGAGTCCAAGGCAGGAGGATTGCCTGATGCCAGGAGTTCAAGACTAGCCTGGGCAACAGGGAGACCCTGTCTCTACAAAAAATAAAAAAAAATAGCTAGGTGTAGTGGCATTTACCTATAGTCCCAGCTACTCAGAGGCTGAGGCAGGAGGATTGCTCAAGCCTAGGAGTCTGAGGTTTCTATGAGCTATGATGAGGCCACTGCACTCTAACCTGGGCAACACAGTAAGACCTTGCCTCAGTTAAAAAAAAGAGAGAGAGAGAGAGAGAGAAAGACAACAGACAGCTCTCACTTTCTCTCTCAATCTCTTACCCTCCTGCCCCCCACGTGAAGATACAGCAAGAACACAGCTGCCTGGAAGCCAGGAAGAGAGTCCTCATGAGCAATTGAATATGCCAGCACCTTGATCTTAGATTTCCCAGCCTTGAAAACTGTGAGAAAATAAATGTTTTGTTGTTTAAGCCACTCACTGTATGGTATTTTGTTACGGCAGCCCAAGCTGACTAATACAAGCATCACCTGCCACTTGTTAGAAATGTAAATTCCCAGGCCCACCCCAGACCTACTGAATGGGAAATTCTGAGACTGGAGTCCCAGCAGTATGTGTTTTTACAAGCCCTCCAGGGGATTGTGATGCATGCTTCCACTGCTCAAAGCATAGTTTTTATTCTGCTATGTTCCTCCATCAGAAACAATTTGGAGAATATTTTTTATGAGAATTCAGCTTTAGACTCCTTAGAACTGAAACTGTTCCTTATTCTATTATCAGCAGAGTCTCTCCATTTCCCATCAAGTTCATGAATACAAAATGAGACTGCAGATATAATGTGTGTTAAATTGTTGTACCTGGTTAAAAATTTCAAAAAAATCAATCAATGTGCTCTATCTGTAAGATTTTTCAGATGCATCCTTTTGTTTCAAATAAAATACATTTCTTTCATATTTTCGTCTTCTTTAAAATTATAGCAATAAGGTCTTCAAAAAGAGTTGCTGAAAAGCACATTTTAGAAAGACATATCTCTTTGATTTATCAAATTTATGTTCATGTAGACATAAAAATCACAAGGGGATATGACAACCACTTATTGCTTCAACCTCTTTCCTCAGCTTCTTGGAAGAGTCACGTCTCCGTAGTCATATCTAAATGTGAAGAGACGGGAAGGAGATTTGATATAAAGATAATAATTAGTACTGTGATTTAGGCAGTCATAGCATGGCAAGTTTTCAAACGTGTCCCATGAGAAGAGCTGGAAAAGGAATTCACCTGTCTTAATCTACTTGTGAGTAGCTCTTTACATACTCACATTATATTCAAACATCACAGCAGCTTGAGATTAGTAGCGTTATCCCCATTTTATAAATGAAAAAACAAAATGTATACTCAGCCAGCATATGTATCTTTCTGAGGGCAATTGGGTCAGTAAATGGAGGCCATGGGACTTGAACCCAAAGAAATCCTCTATTTTCCCAGGACATCACAGTGCCCCCTTATACTTGAGGAAAATGCATTATGTTCTTACAGTCTGACCTTCTCTAGGGAAACTTTGCAATATTGCAGTTACTTAGTTCAGCCTCTCATAATTTTTGCTACACTTGCTATAAGAACCTCCTAAAGAGTGTCCAACTCTCTAGTCCAAGTTTGTCCATGTACCACTCCTGGAATTGGTTCTCTAAAAAGCAAAAGTTATCATGTCACTCCCTCCACTAAAAATCCTTACCTCAGCCTTCAAGATTTAGCCCAAACTCCTTAGCATGCCAGAAGGTCCTTCCCAATTTGTTTATCCCTGCTCAGATCACCCTTCTGGCCTCTCTGCCCTGCCACGCTCTTCCCTCTGCCCAGAGTGCCTTTCCTAACTCTTTTCACTTAAATAGTTCTCACTTGTCCTTCCAGGGCAGTTTGTAGGATCACCTGTTCACAGAAGCTTTCTTAACTTTCACAGTTTGATGTGAGTGTATCTCTGGTGTGTTTGTTCCCTTGGTGTCTTGTGATTTGTTCTACCATGGCATTTGGGGTATGTCAGAATTGTAAACTGGCACAAAAGTTTTGCCTGGGCCATGCCAGCCCAGGATCACTAACTAGTAGACTGTGATTTTCTGGCACTGGCCCACTCTGGCAGGACCTCCGGCACCTTGAAATTGCCCTCCCACATTTGTGGGAGACCTCATGGGAATTCACACATTTTCTCATGAATACAACTTTTTGTCTGCACCAGCTACTGAAGTCTTGCCTGGAGACTATAGTCATGTGTCACTTAACAACAGGGATACAGTCTGAGAAATGTGTCATTAGATGATTTTGTCATGCAAATGTCAGAGAGTGTACTTATGTAAACCTAGGTGGTTCACACCTAGGCTATATGGTGTAGCCTATTGCTCCTCGGCTACAAACTGGACAGTGTATTACTGAACTGAATACTGTAGGCAATGGTAACACAATGGTAAGTATTTGTGTATCTGAACATATCTAAGCATAGAAATAGTACAGTAATGATACAGCATCATAATCTTATGGGACTGCCATCATATTAATATACGCGGTCCTCTGTTGTTGGGTGAAACATCGCTTTGCAGTACATGACTGCATTTCGGTGCCCTGGTTTCCTACCACTACCTACTGCTGCTACTGCACCCACTGACACCCCTTGAACCCTCCATGCCCTTCCCTGGGTGTGGCTGAATCCACACTGTGCCTAAGTGGGCCAAATATTCTGCTCCAATCATCTGTCAGAGATTTTTGTGTAGAAACAGTTCTTTCTGTTTTATTTTGGGTTTCACTTTCAGCTCCCACTCTCTGACAAAGCTTCAGATAACCAGAGGATAATTCAGACGGCATCATTCTGTTCTCTAAGTCACCCTTCCACTTTGATAACTAAGGCCATAAATTTGGGCTTAGGTTGTCCTTACTCTTTATTCCTTAAGAGAAGTTCTTCTCCAGTAGGTTTCTCATTTCCATATGCAAGTACTAATAAATAGACCCCATGTGGTCCTGTCTCACCAGTATTCACTTGCCCAGAAAGTTCAAATCTAAGAAATAAACTCAATTTAGGCTCAGAATGGTACCCTCACTACCTTCTCACCCACGATGCTAGGCATGTGGTAAAAATAATCAAATAGAAAATGGACGTTATTTCTCTAACCTGAAGATACTACCATAATTGAAACCTTCACGGAAAGAAAAAAAATACAAGTCTTCCAGATCCTCCTTTTTGGTAAGAGAAAAAACACAAGGAGGTCTGATTGTTCAAAGCTCTGCACAGCCATGGGCCCTGGCCTTGGCCTTCGTCAATTTTCTGGCTCTTCCTAGCCATGGCAGCCTAGCTACAAAGGGAAGGGGTGACAAATGGGCTGATGAAAGTAAAAAACTGAAACAGTAAAGTACTAAGGTCGTCAGACAGTGGTTAGAACTCTCTGGAAAAAAAGTTGTACGTATACTTCGTCATTCCAAGCACCCTCAAACAGCGAAAAATCCCCGTGAATCTGACATTTCACTTAAAGTGTTTATTTCTTAGTAGAGCTGATTTGGTCTCCTAGAAAAGACAGGTAAGAATTTAGTCAATGGCTTCCAAAATAATCTGCCTTTTCAGAACGGGGTGCATATAATTAAATTTTTTTCTTTCCCTTCAGAAGTGGCACTTTGCTAGATCCAGAGCACTCTATCCTGATGAGTGTCTACCCAGGGAAATCCTAAGCCAGAAAGTTCTACTCTGCAGCCTAAAACCACAGAGTTTACCTGGCCAGCCAATTAGAGGTAATAGAGCTATCTAGTAATGACTGGCTAAAAGTGAGGCTAGAGAACTCTGTGGCAGGATTCAGTAAAGAAAACGCTTATTTTCCCCAGAAATAGAAGGCCACATTCTGGCACTTAGAAAAACAAGCACAACTCTGATGCTAGGAGTATAGCCGTTGCCATGGCAGCAATCCAGCCAAAGCTTCAGATGCAGTGGAGGCTCCACAGAGATCAGGTCCTCAGAGCAGACAGCAATAGTAAGATGCAGTCACTAATTATATATTAAAACAACAAGCCCTTCTGACATGCTGCAGATAGTTCTTGGTAAAACCAGAGCTGCCATGTATGAATTCTATGCATGTCCTTTAAAAATGCATAGTGCTGAGTCATGTCTGGGGCAACCAAACTCAATTTATGGAACATTGAGAATATATACCTCCTTTAGTTGTCCATACAGCATACACTATAATTCTGCCTTTTTTTTTTTTTGCCTTTAGCATACTAGGGCACTCTTTTTTTTCTTCATTTTTTGGGGGGAGGGCGAACAGAGTCTCCCTCTGTTGCACAGGTTAGAGAGCAGTGGCATCATCATAGCTCACTGCAACCTCAAACTCCTGGGCTCAAGCAATCCTCCTGCCTCAGCCTCCTTAGTAGCCAGGACTACAGGTGTGCACCACCATGCCCGGCTAAGTTTTCTATTTATAGTAGAGACGGTGTCTCGCTCTTGCTCAGGCTGGTCTCAAACTCCTGAGCTCAAGCAATTTTCCGGCCTCAGCCTCCCAGAGTGCTAGGATTACAGGCAAGTGCCACCGTGCCCAGTCATAGGGCACTATCTTTTATTTTCATGGTATGATCTTACTCTCTATTTGTCCAATTCCCTCCTTTAACAAATGAGGAAATTCATGTTTCAAGATCTACATTACCTTGTCCACATTCACATGGCTAGTAAAAGATGGAGCCAGGACTTGAACCCAGGTCTGTCTGGTTCCAAATAAAGCCAGTGCTTTTCTTCAGCAGTCCACATTGCTTCCCTAGACTAGTAGAAACTGTGTAATGGCCTGTGTCAGTTAGAAAGGATTTTGTCTGCAGGTAACAATAACAACATTAAAAACTAAGAATATCTTAAATATAAGGAAATTAAATCCAGACATAGACCATTGCAAAACAGGTTCAAAAACAACACAAGGTCAGGAGCTTAGGGTAGTGTCTCTACAGTCCTCATGATCTTCCTCCCAGGATCGCAACATGGTTATTGCAAATGCAAGCATCAGGTCTACATGAACATGTCCAAAGCCAGGATTTATCGATACGGTAGAAGGAGGAAGGTGAATGGCCTATCATGATGGTCTGATCTCTTCTTTTATCAGGGAGTAAAAATCCTTTCCAGAATTCTTCCAGTTGACTTTCTCTTAAGTCTCACTGGACAGAACTAGGTTACACAGACAACTCTAGCTGCAAGGGAGGCTGGAAAGGAGAGCATTTGGCTTTTCTCAGCTGCTATAATGGGAGATAATTAAGAGAGAAGTGAATTGGGAATGACCATTACGTAGCCAACCAAAAGTTTTTGTCGCATGTCCTTACAGCCTCCAGGGAACCATTGCTACATGGCATTTTTTTGGTTCAGTGCTCATCTTTTTCTAGCCTTGCTCCAAGATTCTCCTACCTGATATTCCCTGTCCATGATCTATTTCTTTAGTGGAAAGATTTGGCTGAATCCCAAGTTGCCTTATTCATACCCTGGAGCCCTTTTCATCACAGAACCCAACTAGTCATTCATGCATTTAATATATTTAATACAAGCACTTTGAGAATAGTTGTTTAAATTTTCTATTCTGTGCACAATTAGAAAATATTCCCAACAAAAATATGGCAGAAGAACCCATTGTCTTTCTTTCTGTCCCTCCCATCCTCACATATTCTCACCAATTCATACAGACTCTCCATATGATCTAAATCCCAGATAAACTTAAAATGTATTTTGTCTGGAGGAAGAAATAATATCTTTCTCTCTCCCTCTCCCTCTCTCTCTCTCTCTGTCTCTCTCTCTCACTCTCAATGCTAAAATCAGAGTAAGATTTAAAATTCCTTACAGATTTACAAATTGACTATATGAAAACTTAGAGGTTTTTTTCTTTTTTTCTTTTTAATACAATCATTTCAGTCTTGGCTGCTGGTTTCCAGATTTGTTGACTTGGAAAATTAAGATTTTCCTGTGAGATATTTTATGCTTGTTACTTCATAAAATCACTGCCCATTTAATTTGTAAAACCCAGACTCAGACAACTTCATTCTAAAAGCCATGGGACAACATTTGAATTCATTTTTTTCTCTGTAAATAATCAACATTACAAACTCCAGGAGGAGCCACTCACATTCTTCGATGTGAATGGAGCCCCCTGGAGCCCCTGGAGCCAGGCAGCAGCAGTCCTGCCAGTAGCTGCTCCTAGAAACAACAAACAGCACACCTGTCAGCCTGAGCGCTGGTCCCTGTAAGATCTGTGTTCACAAGGATGAGACAGTCTCTTCTGCTGTTGCCAGAGCACATATGTGAAGGTCATGCATAGAAACGGTTGTTCTGCCCAGAGTCCAGGCTGACTGCACAGTGAGCTGAGCCCTCACTCCTTCAATCTTTGTAAAGTGACGTCAGCTCTTATTTTTAAATGACAAAGGGAAGGCAATCCTAGTGTTCCAAGCCCTCTTTCCCTCTAGAGAATAAAAACACAGGACAGAATAAGGAGATGAGGGTTTGGTGAGTGATCAAGGCAAGTGCCAGGAAAAGGCTGAGAAGAACGGGGGAATCACAAGCTGTCGGGTCTCTAAGAGAAAAATGCAGGTTATTTTTCAAGCAGAAAACATGCCAATTTGAGAGAGCCTGTTTTGGAACAGAGAAGTGAAACTCCAGCAGTAGGATTAGTCCATGGGGAATCTGATTTAACAGAACAGAACAGTCGCAGAATTTTTATTGTGATTTTCATTCATTCAACAAAAATGTCTTGTATATCTGTTGTGTCAGGCACTGTGCCTGAGGGATTCAGCAGTGGAGCAGAGGTGGTCCTTGCTCCCAGGAAGCTTACTGGTGAGGCACACATTAAACAAATGAGTTACACAAATAGGTGTATGATGTGAATTGTGATAAGCATCACAAAGGAAAACTGCAGGACACCGGAAAAATGAAAAACAAAGGAGCATAGTGTTCGCTGGGTGACGGGCACACTTATAACCATGACTCGAGCATTACAAGAGTGATCCATGTAACCAAAAATATTTGTACCCCTGTAACACTTTGAAATAAAAAATAAAGAAAGAAAGAAAAACAGAGGAGCATACCTAGATGAGGATTCAGGCAGAGTGTCCCCAGGGAAGTGTAGGGGAAAGTTCCCCTTGGCCCTCCGAAGTTTGACTGAAAATCACTGACATGAGGCAGATTAATAGAACAGGCATATAAATTTATTTAACGTGTATATATGGGAGCTTTCAGAATGAAGACCCAAAGACACAGAGGAAATTGTCCATTTTTATGTTTGGGTTCAACAAAGTATGGACAGCCGTGTATAAACATGATTGGACCAAAAGGGTAGGATCTAATGCTAACAGACTGAGTCAGCAAGGTCTCTCCAGATTTTCCTTGGCCTCTCTGAGCATGCATTCCTTCCTTGTGGATGTGGGGCAGGGCTCTCTCTGGAATGGGGGTCTTATGACTTACAGTCAAGCAAGGTAAGTCGAATAATTTTTTTATGGCCAGTTTTTATACAGAATATTTTTTGGTTTTATGGCTGGCTTTGGAAAAAAGGGGTTCTGCATTCTATGACCCACCTTGGGGAACAGGGATTCTAGTTTCTACAGCTAGCCTCAAGGAAGAATGGGGCTGAGAGATAGGAGGGCAGGAGGGGAGAGGAAAACTTTTGCTTCTGAGGACTGTACTCTGATCTTTTTCTCTGTTCAAAAAATTCCTTTCTAAAGAGGCCTGGTGAGTCAAGCCTACAAATAATAAAATCTCAGTATACAGGTTTTTATGATGTGTTTTACTTCCCAACCTGATTCCGATATAGCATCACATAAAAGATAGAAGACACTTATCTTAACTTAAGCACTCCATTCCTCTGACTCCTGGCCTTTGAACAAAGCCTAATTCTTTCAGCCAATTGTCAACTAAAGAATCCCTAAATCCACCTATGACTTGTAAGCCCCGGCTTTGACGTGTCCCACCTTTTTGGGCCAAACCAATGTACACCTTCCATGTATTGATTTATGACTTTACCTGTAATTCCTGTCCCTCAGAAATGTACAAAACCAAACTGTAACCCAGCCACAGTGAGTCCACTTGCTTAAGGCTGCTTGAGCATGGCTCCGGGCCATGGTCCTTAAATTTGGCTCAGAATAAACCTCCTTAAACTATTCTACAGAGTTTTTCATCTTTTCTGTTTATACTTCTGAGGCTGCTTCTAAGGCCCTTATTTTGGGGTATTGTTTTCTGAGCTCCAACAGAAGTGATGTTTAAGCCCATGAAGGATGTGAAGAGTCCAGCCAAATGAAATAGTGGAAAAGAGTCTAGGCAGAGGGAACAGCATGTAGGGAGGTCCTGACTGTGGAAGAACTTAGCACATTTAAGGACAGAAAGGAGGCTATTGTGAGCCAGAAGAATGACACTGTTACTGAACTGAACTGAGGTCCACTTGCCAGGCACAATAAAGCCGGATACTGACACCAAGATTTGCAGCAGGAGAAAAAAATATTTATCACATGATGCCAAGCAATGAGTACAGGCAACTAATGCTTAATACCAAAACTCCCTGATGGCTTACAAGCAAATGTTTTTAAAGGCAGGGGCGCATTTCAGAAAAGCAAAAGTTGAAGTAAAAATTGTAAATCAATACATGGAGATTATACATTGGTTTGGCCCAAAGAGGGGGATATCTTGAAGTGAGGGCTTCTGGTCATAGGTGGATTTAGAGATTCTTTAATTGGTGATTGGTTAAGGAAGCAAGGCCTTCCTTGTCCTGGGGTCAGTGGAAAGTGTTAAGAAACTAAAACACCTTGGGCAACTCTGGCTTCCTTGCAGGACTATTGTTATTACTATCTTCTTACTTTTCAAGGTCAGCTAGGTGTCCAGAATTTCCCTTGAAGGGATTTAAGATTTTTCCTTTATTTTCATGCGGGAGGGGATCCAGTAAGCCCCTAAGAGGGGTTCCTGCTCATCTCCGCACCGGGGAGCTCAGACTGGCCATAATGTGCAGGGCTTTTAGAGAGACGGCCCCCTCTTCAGTGACTTTTAGTTCTGAGTCACTGCAAGTGTCTCACTGGCCAGCTCATCTACCACCATGCAGGAAGTCACCTTACTTTGAGGACATTTTTCCCTGTCCTGAACCTTTAGCAGAATACAAATCGATGTCCTAAAGTAATTCAGAAGTATTGGTAGAGGAAATGCCAGGTAATGGACAGACTAATGGCTAGTCAACTTGCTGACATTTGGGCCACTGTGTCAGGTTCCTGGGGCCTCCCTTAAATCACACATTGGCAACTGTCAACACCACAAAATGGGGGAGCAGGAGAAGGCTTCCAGTCTCGCGTCAGATCCTAGCAGCTTCTCGGCAAAGAGCTCCCTTCCTTTCCTCTCTCCCACTGCAGCCTGGTAACAACCCAAGGCAGCCTGGCCTGTGTCTTTACAATCTCTTTGGCTCTAATTCCTAATTTTTGAGAAAGGGGGCCATTTCCATAATGTGATGTTTCAGAATTGTAGTTGTTCCAGTTACGTGCTACTTGTTGCATTGTAAGTCCTCAGTTGACAGGAGAGAGGATCTCATACAAAAATGCTGCCATCCAGGACAGAACATTAGGAGCAGCTGGTCACCCAGCAGAACAGAGTGGCCTCCTACAGTCTCTCATTTGCATTGCAAACTTAGATCCTGGGGCACAAGCTGCCAGTTGGGAAAAAAAGGTCCTCAGTTCTGAAGGCTGTCATCCTCCATCAAGCAAATAGGTGCGAAAGTTTGTTCATTCCTTGTATTATAAAATGTAGGCAAAGGCTTGGCATTTGAGGGGCCAAAATGAATTTTCTCCACATTAAATTCTACTAAAAGCTAATGTGGAGCCAGCTGGAGCCCTTAAGATCTGTGAACCCCAAAGGGAGGCTGCTGCAGAACTCTCCAGAACAGCATTAGGCAAAATTGCACCGTGGATGGCACAACTCTGGTCTTTAAAAAAAAAGGAAACAAACTAAAATCAAAAAGGACTCAGTAATGAGAGACTAAAATATACAAACAGACAATGGCCAGACCATATATTAAATATAAGTCTAACCCACAACCTACAGCAATCAGCAAAGGAAACCAACCCATTATCTACATTAACCAGCTCAGGAAACCAGCCTGCTATCTGTAAGTCAGACTTATAGGAAGTCAAACAACTATCTCGTATTAATAAAATTCAGGAAACCAAACAATAACTTCCATAATAATCAGCCCCAAATGGCCAGGACTTGATTAATAACGTCCCTAATTTTTGTTCTGCTTCCAACTTAAGACCGACCAGACAAAGTCAGATATGCTCCCTAACCAATCACATAGGATGCCTGCCTACAGCTTCCCCTGCCAACAGTCTCAATCAGGAAATACCTAAAGCCTTTCCTTTTTTCCACTATAAAGCTTTCTCCCTTCCCCTTCCTGCCTTTGCATCTCTGCCAAAACACAAGGGGTGGTGGCTGACTCCCTTGCTGTAACGAGTTGAATAAATAACCTTTTCTTGTTCTCATGTGGTTGTTCTTTGTTACTGACAAAGCATGGTTCCATCACTTGCTGTTTCCATCCACAATCCTCTCTGGACCTCAGTTTCCTCTTCTGTAGGAATTAATATTGCTAACCCCTGCCTCCTTCGTGGTATTGAGAGGAAGAAACAAGTGCTTTGTAAACTAAAGCACTGAAGCAACATAAGCTGTTAGGACTTTGGATGTTGATAGGGTTCAGGACATACCGCAAAATGTGACTGTAGAAGACCAGAATATGCTACCCCAAAATACGCTGCTCTGGCATAAGAGTTATTTGGAGAAACTGGAGACACGGGAGAGGCTCTGAAAAGTTGCCCTGTTGTAAGAGAAATGTGTATCTATGAAGGAAATCTCCATTTCTAAGAGTGTCTCCCTCTCTGCACCAGAAAGAGGATGACTAATCACTAGAGATTCTCATCAATGAAGAAAACACCTTAAATCTGACATCTCTCTACCTTTCAGAAAGCATCTTAAAGGACTTAAATCTGCATAACAAACCTTACCCTTTTTTTCCCACTGCCTTTCCTGGCTGTCTCATCTTAGCCAGGCCTTTCCCCACACCTTTCTTTCTTTGTTTCAGAGAATGATGGGATTTAAGCCTGAAGTCTAAGTTCTTTCATTGAGATCTACTCTAAAGATTCACTTATTTCTCTGAGTTATCTCACGTATGCAGAAGGTATACATGTTCTTAAACTCGTTTGTCTTTTTGTTAATCTGTATTTTGTTACAGGGGTCTGTCCCACCTAGGAATAAAAGAGTTCCTCACTTAAGCTTCTCTTCCCAAGTTATGCCTTTTGGACCGTGAGCTTCTCTCTTCCTCTTTCTCCCTTCTTCCTTTCCTCATTGTTAATGATTTCTATTCTCTGATGCTAGATTGAAGATTCGAAAAATTATAAAATCCTGCAAGTTTTCTCCATTTGGGGACAAATGGCAGTCTGGTGGGTCCAAGAGCATTTGAAAAGAAATAGAGTTTTATTATTTCCAAGGACAAAAAGATAACATTGGTTGAAACGGGAATAAGAAAATCTTGTGTTTAATGGGTAAGAGTTGAAATTAGCCTATTCATTGTTGGAATGCAAATTCAGGCTCACAAATACATGAGCATTTCCCTTGTTTGTACTCTTAATTTCATTAGCAAATCTTATTCCTTTAGATGTGAGGCATAAAATCCCATTATAGAGTAATATTCATCACAGAAATTAATCCCAGGCTTTCCTATAATTGCAAATATTAATCCCTGGGACCAACCCAGTGTTTTGTCGACATAATTGCAATATATTTTCCACATGTAATAACTTCGTATGGTAGATGTTGTCAGAGCAACCAGGCTGCCATACTTGTGTGGTACTAGAGTGACGGTTCCAGTGCAGTGGATCCCAAACCTAGTGTGTGTCAGAATCACCTGGAGGGTTTGTGAAAACGCATAGTGCTGCCTCACTCCCACTTTTCAAATTTTTGAGTCAGTAAGTCAGTAGAGCCCGATGACTTGAATTTCTAAGAAGTTCTCAGATTATGCTGCTGCCGATGATCCAGGGGCCAGGCAACAAGGCCCCTGCCTTAGGGGATTGGGACAAACTGTCACAGTCCTGTCCACTACTGAACTTTGAAGTGTTGCCGCAGCTCTTGGGCTCCAGGCTTGGAAGAATCACAAGCCTTGGCCTACGCAGCGGAGAGAGATGACAAGATGCTCAGCAAGTGTGTGTGCAGAATTCATTGTAAAGAAAGTTTAACAGTGCAAAGCGAAAGACGTTTCCTAAGGGGAAACAGGTCTGTCTCCATGAGCGGAGACCCCAATTAACTCTGAGATTCCTCCTTTTATATCTAGCAGTGTATGTTGATGTAAAGGTATAATTATTTGTGACTATATGTCATGAGTTTTGGGATCTGGATTTTTCCAGGTAGGGACATAACTTAAAGGTTATGTTCCAGACATTCCTTTCTCCTTCCTATGCATGTGATGGGGAAAGTCAGCGTTTATGGTGTTTTTCTATTTTCTGATTGGTGTCCCCTGTTCCATGGTCTAATTACACCATTCTTTAAGACTGAAGTAACTGTTTTCCCTGGTTATTTTTCTGTAACTATTTCCTTCTTACTGTTTTTTCTTTAACTGTTTCCTCCTTGTTTTTCTCCAACTGTTTCCTCCCTCTTGTTTTTCTGCTTCTATCTTCTATTATCTCTTGTTTTTCTGTCCCTAACAAAACTAACCCTATTCTGCTGAAACACACGACTAAGTTGAGATTTCTGACTGGGACCAAGACTGTTTCTTTTTTTTTTTTTTCCGAGACAGACTCTTGCTCTGTTGCCCAGGCTAGAGTGCCTAGCTAGACGTTAGCCTAGCTCACAGCAACCTCAAACTCCTGGGCTTAAGTGATCCTCCTGCCTCAGCCTCCCGAATAGCTGGGACTACAGGTGAGCACCACTATACTCCACTAATTTTTTCCATTTTTGGTAGAGACAGGGTCTCACTCTTGCTCAGGCTGGTCTCAAACTCCTGAGTTCAAGCGATCCTCCCACCTTAGCCTCCCAGAGTGCTAGCATTACAGGAGTGAGGCACCACACCTGGCCTTAGAAAACAAAAGGTTGTTGTCAAGGATTTACATTCATACTAAGGTACAAATGACTGGCATTATTAGCTCCTACCAGAAGCTACCTTGCGAGGTTTGAGGGGAGGAGGACGGTAGTGAGTCAGCTGACATGGCATAGCCAAGGGGGCAGAGCAGAGGGGCTGTCAGCGCTAAAAACTGAGTCCACACCACCTTGTGTAGCCCCAACCAGCTCTCTAAATGAGGGTCTCTCCCCACAAGGAAATGTTTGTTTCATCATCATTAGGTTGTAAGAGAAATGAGAAAAGGACAGCTGAGAAAGTCAAGGCGTGGTTGAATGATTCTGGATCCTTCCCAACCCGCCAGTCACCTATCGTCATCTCCTGTACTGGGGAGTTATTGCAGTTTCTCACATTGTAACATTAGAGTCGGAAAGGATAATTGGCACATTTAATAACGGATATGTTTTGGTTAGATGCAGAATAAACTGGATAGATTTGTTTTGGTCCATTTGACCTGGAGCTCTAAGAAGATGCGATTCCTATGTATCACTAAACTGTATGCACTTGAGCACAACACAGCAGCGGAGCCAATAATAATTGGTTCCTGCTTCTCTGGGCAGGTCTGAGAAATGCACAAGAGTTGCTGATGTACTAACTTGGGGTAAAAGGGCCCGTAAGGAGGAGAAAAGTGAGGAGCTCTAGAGAGAGCGCAGTCCAGGCAGGACATCCACCATTGGTGGTATGTTTCTTGCCTGTTCAGATGATGATTTGAGGCCAGCCTTTTATTTCACTGACTTCTTCAGCAAGAAAACCAAGCAATCAACCCCCAGAGCAGCATTATAGGGAGATAGGGGCAGCTGGTAAGCAGTGATTGTGTGGGATGGGGAGAGAGTTATTCCCTTGGGACACTTTCTCCAGTGTCAGGGCTTCATGACAGCCTTTAACATAATGTACTGGCATGGTAGTTGTTAAGACAATGATAAAAGAATTTAAAAATGAAAGCGAGACTTTCTATAGTAGGCTTATTCTGCTCACTCAAGTACCTCTTGATTCATGTGTAAGTTGGCTAATAGTGGAATCAGAATAGATGCTGTAATAAGCATCATTTTAGGTTGGTTATCTGGGTTGCCCAAGTAGAAGTGAAAAGAACACAACTTCTAAGCCAAATAGTAAGAATGTAATTGCCTCTAGGAAGAATTTTATTGAAAAGCAGATCCTAGTGAGTCAAATCTGGATGGGTATGGACTTGATTTTCCTGTGAATATGTTTAATTGTGATAATAAGAATGTGATTATTATTAACACACAAGCATAACAGTCTGTCTATTGTGCTTATGTGGAATAATATTGCATACAAAGAAGTGCAATTACAAAGGCACGGTCATGGAAATACAGCAATTTTTCTATAATAGGAGAAATTGCATTTTGGAGCTATGGTTGGAATGGATGCACCTTTATGGCATAAGGGATTTTAACCAATCAATCATTTTGACAAAGTTGCATAATAACTATTACTAATAATCTATCTATTTAAAAATTAAGCATAGTGGTGTTGAAACCAATATTAAGAAATTTTATTCTCAAGGGGCTGGATATTTTGGTATTTCAAGTGTTTTGGGTACTTAAGCTTCCACATAGGTTGGTTCTTCGACTGTTTGATATAATAGAGGGCCTACTTCTTGTTTTGAGGCAAATACTCCTCCAATTATAAATATTATTAGTATTACTGCTGTTAGTGAAATAAATGATCCTGTAGAAGAGACAGTGTTTCATGCTGCATAAGCACCTAGAGTCTAGATAGTCTGAGTATTGACATAGCACACCAGAAAGACTAAGAATATGTTGGGGCAAGGATAAATTAACACCTAAGAATACCATTGTAAGATGGGCCTTTGGATCATGTAACATATAGCGTATATCCTGAAAATAATAGAAATCAGTCCACAAAATCACCGGTTCCTACAGATAGGACACAGTGGAAATGGGAAAAAATATGTATATATTGAGATGGTTAATTTTTTAAATATTTTTTTTTATTCATTGTCACTTATTTGTCCCAGATGTAATGGTTAATTTTATGTGTCCACTTGGCTAGATCATGGTACCCAAACCTTTGGTCAAAGACTTCTGGGTGTTGTTGTGTAGCTATTTTTTAGATGAGATTAACATTTAAATCAGTAGACTTTGAATAAAGCGGATTACCCCCTCCCCACGTAATGTTGGTGGGCCTCATTCAATCAGTTGAAGGTCTTAGGAAAAAGACTGAGGTCCCCAAAGAAAGAGGAAGTCTAGCAGCCAACAGCCTTTGAACTGGAGCAGCAACATCAGTTCTTCCCTATTTGCAGGGTAGGGCAAGCTGGCAGGCTGGAAACTCAGGCAGGAGTTAACGCTGCGGTCCCTAGGCAAAATTTCTTCTTCTATGGGTATTATAAATTTGTTTAATATAGTTGCTGCCTTGGCATCCATTTTAGGCCTGACATAAACCTTTGAAAACCCAGTTGTACCCCGTCACCTTTTGCCTAGTTAAAACTTCCCCCTCCCTGTGAGGTTGTTTGAGTTATAATCTACTGTAATATACTATAATCTCTTCATCCCACTGACCCAAAACCCAACACATCCCACAGTTGCTGACCATGATAAAACATAATGGTCAGCACCAGAGTCATGTAAGTTTCCCCTTCAGTGAGTGTTATCTTTAGCCAATCCACAACCCTTGAGGGAGAACCTAAGGGACAACATCCCTACACCTTAATAAAGGATTAGTCCTGCAGGTCCTCTCTTTCTCTCTTGCTCTCCACTTGCTGTTGAGCTCCCTGCCACATCCAGACTTCCTCTTAGTCCCCTGTTGGCATCCCTAACCTCTCTGGTATCTGTAAGTAATGAATTTCTTCTGTTTCATGCATTCGGTTTCACCTCCTCAGTGTGTCTCACCTGACCAACACACCCAAACTTCATTTTCCTCCAGTCAAGCCTCTGCTAGAGAGTGGCTGTCTTGGTTTATGGCCACTCCAATTGAGAGACCTCAAAACCAAATTAGAAAAAAACCGTAACAATAAAAATTACAACCGGAAACCTCAGTTTTTGCTCTTAAGGCCTTCTAACCGATTGGATAAGGCCTACCCACATTATCAAAGAATCTCCTTTACTTAAAGTCGACTGATTGTAAATGTTAACCACATCTACAAAATCTCTTTACAGCAACACCTAGATTCATGTTTGACTAAATAATTGGATACTAGAGCTTAGCCAAATGAACACAAAAAACTAACCATCACACCCACCGATGTTAAATAGGAAAATGAAGTCTGAGGCTTATAGTATATCTGGTGATCATTTTATTTATTCTACGTAAACTAGCTGGGCAGCTGAAGAATTTTACAATTACTGGGAAAGCAATAATTATTGTAGTAGATGTGAAGTATGCTGTTGAATCTAGAACTATTTCTATGATAAATATATGATGTACTCATATAATAAATATATCCTACAAATCCAGTTGATGGTATTGTTCATATTATTTTTATATAACTAAAGGGCTATCTTGGTTCCTGAATAACATGTTATGATAAGTGAACATTTCTTGAATCTAGGTAAAATTAGAATAAATCATTTTACCATATTGGATAACAGCCTATTTTGAAAAAAGAATAAATCCTCTGGAAGTTCAAAGAATCAGAATAAACATTGATATGAAATTGGGTCTTTGCCTTGCACTTGATCAAAGCAGGTTTGTTAATTAATATAGTTGTTATGGCTTTAAGTACTGGAAACAACAACAATAATAACTGTAGCAATTAATACACAGTATATAAAAAGAAAATGATGTCTTGTTTGGGATATGCCAGGTGGTTTTATGTTGATAATTGTAGTAATGAAGTTAATGGCATTTAAAATGAGAAGCACCTGCTAAATGAAAGGATCAGGTAGTTAAATACACTTAGGTGCCTACATTACTAGGTTGTCAGCTAATGAGGGTACACTTTTCATCCTATTCCAGCTCTGCACACCCATTAAGGAGAATGCCAAAGGATGAGGTCTTATTCCAGTAGGCAAAAAGGCATAAGGCCTTTCTGCAATTCTGTAGGCATCACGAAAGGCCAACTTTAAGGAATTTATGCAAAACAATTCTGGTGAAAATAATCTGCACAGGATGCTCTACTTGGAGCCAGCACTGTCCTCTGCCTTCTGTCAGTGCTGTCTCCACATTCCAGGCACGTCTGTCCCTGAGAATCAGCATGAGGCCACAGCTCAGACACTGAGCGAGTGGCCAGATCTGTGCCTTCAATTCTATCCAGCTCTTCTACTCACCGCAAACTCTTCCTGCCACTTCCTTTAGGGGCTACTTAGAATAATCTGGGGGCATTTTCAAGGTGATCCCTCTTTCTGATTCATGCTTTAGAGGTCAGGTGGGGATTGAAAACACTTGAATCCTTATTAATCTCTCACCTTGAGAACCACTGCTGGGTTCAGCTCTATTGACAGAACAAGTTATTTCATGGTCTTGGAGAAGATTATAGATTGGGAACCCAAGGCTACAGTTGGAGACCCTTGGAATATCAATTGGTATATTAGCCAGATATCAAGGCCCTTCATGATCTGGCATCTTCCTACATTTCTGACATCATCTCTCATCGTTATTCTCCACTCCTGTCTCCATACTCTACTCAAGTAAGATCGAGGACTGTACTTAAGTTCCCAACAATCATATCATGCTTATTCATCCCTGCACACTTTCTAACATGCTGTTTCCTCTAACTAGAAAGCTTTTTCCTTCCTTGCCATCTTGGAGATTCCACACTGGTTCTTCAAGACCCAGCTTGATGAGACCTAAGAAGTCTTCCCTGCCCTGTCCTGAGGATAATTAACCACTTCTTTGCCTGTGCTTCTATGACATCACACCAGTGTACTGTGAGATTTTCCTATGTCTGTTTCTCACCTGGCAAGCATCCTAACGGCAAGGACCATAACCCAACCACATTTGTATGTCTTAGTCTTTTAATCTCCTAACACATGGCCTAACATAGGACAGGCATCCAATAAATGTTTATTGAAAAAATAATTAAAGACAGCAGATTATAATCCTCAACTGTCTGTGTGGTGTTTGTCATAGTGACCAATTCTGTTCCCTTCTGCTTCTCTTCCCTTCCTCTCTCTACTACAATGTGAATCACTGTTGTCACCTGTAACAGCCACAAAGAACAAGGATACATACATGTCTTTTCCACTGGAAACCTATCCAGGGCTTAGATAACTCCCTTGTCAGATGATTTCCAGACCTTCCCCTGGAGCCCAGCTTTATCTCCCTGAGGCAGGACCAAGATGCACTGTATCTCTTCTGCCTTTTCTTTCCCAAGGGTGCCCTCCTACAAGTTATACTTTGCAGTTATATCCCTTCCTGGCACTGTCTGCAAGCAAACCAATAAGTCACTTGGCAATAAACTGTGTCCTCTTCATTCCTCACAAGACTGAGGAGCTACTCTACACACTAAGTCTTTCCACAGCCTGGCACAGGCACGTTAGTCTTTGGGAATGCCTTTCTGTTACATGTGTGAAGTTCTTTGTACTTTTCAAAGCTGTTTTGCATATAGCATTTTCATTGCACCATCACTATAGCACCTGTGCAAAATAAGCAGCGTAGATCCAATAGTCGTCCCACTTTCCAGATGCAGAAGAGACTCCAAGAATTCTCAGCCACTAGGTGAGGACTCTAAACCAAAACTTGACCTCAGATCCTGATACACCTAGTCCCATGCTCTGCACACTACAGCACATCACGTATGTGCCAAGCTATCTCCATACATGCTAACCATTTCCTGAACTAGTCCAAGGAATTCCCAGAACAAGAAGCAATACTAAGCTAGCTAGAAACACTAGTTAACAAAACTAATCTCAACTACAAGTCCATCGTTAGAAACTACTGGAATTGGAATGTGAGTGTACAGAAAGTATTTTTAATTTTTCTTCAATTAAAAATTCCTTTCATTTAGCTAAGTTATACCAAATGGCATATTTCATATTTTTCCTTTCAGGAGATTGGCAGAGGTTACATATCTCAGCTGCTACCAAAAGAGAGTCCAAGGCTCCAGCTCACCCTCATGTGAACTCACCACAGTGCTTCCCCAGACACTTCATTGTGAGATGTCAAAACGTAGCTGAAGAGGAGAGAAGGTGAATTTTCCCCCCAGAAAGTCATAGTACAGTGTTATTTTCCCACAATTTATAATTTATTCTAACTCTCTCTGTGTTTTTCTTTCAATTTTATTTCTTAGAGAAAAATCATCTCATTTAAAATGAAATTAAAGGAAAATTCATTCAAAGAATACTAATGAATGACAGATATTCTCAGAGAATAAGTAAATACTCCAATGATCATTTCCTTGCTTTTGACAAGAATTCATCTTTACTTTGAAGAAAAAAATAAAGCATGCATTTTGCAAAGCTGAAGTGACTCGTCTTATTTCTCCAAGGTGAAGTGACCCACTCTATTTCATCATTCCAGGCTAGCACTCATGTGAGCTTTCAAAATGAAATGTGATTGCTGAAAGCTAACAAACACACCACAGTGAAAAGTCATATTATTCAACCTTTTCATCCTTCTAGTTTGCATTTTCCAATCTATCCTTACTGCTTACATCTCTTTCCAGCTTGCCAGAATAAGACACTTTTATAAAACTGAGTGTTTAGGTATGGCCTGTCTGCTTCAATTTCACTGTATATGGAAAAGGACCAGTAGTAAAATCTTAATATTTTCTTTGACATTGTCCCATCAGCCCGCACCCTACATACCTCAAAATACTGACTCTGTTCCCTAGGAATGGCCAGAGCCTGAATCTCATTTTCCTACTAACCATAATCCTAACATTGAGGAGAATGATGAATTTGCCTACTCCAAAGTGGCATGGATTTCTCCAACATTCTCCCTAATTTATTGCATTTTCCAGTTTACTTGCACAGACAATATAGAATTTTACATAGACTTTTTTGCTTCTTCCTTCTTGTTCCTGGATAACTCCTTCAAAGTCCATTTAGATGTGGCCTAAGGTGGGTGCTCCTCCTTTGTGCTCCCCTGGAATGCCATGCACAGTGGCTAAAGCATCTGAAGGCCAAGGTTTGAACCCCAGTTTTTCTACTCATTGGCTTATAACTTTGGGAAAAAAAAAAGAACTTAACCTCTCTCAGTCTGAGTTTTCTTATCTACAAAATACGGATGATAGTAATACCTTCTTTGTTGTATTTTAAGATGATTCAATGATATAACTCATGTGAAACCCTTAAGATAATGCCCAATAATGCCAGCTAATGATATAGTTGCTATTATAATACTTACATTATGTTTTATATTTTGTATCTATATCTTCTACTTTGCCATATACTCCCTAAGGACAGGAAATGCGACTTTTAGGCCTGGAAATCTATGCTTATAAAAATATAATACTTATTTCAAGCAAAGTATCTGGCACAGAGCAGGCCTTTAAAATACAGTAGGAGAATAAATGACAAAAAATCAGGTTTAGTGGGATATCCACGGTGGAGTCGTGTGTGTTCTCTAAACCTAAGCAGGTCATAACGGAAACTTTTAAGACAGACCCAAAAGTTCTGAGAGACTCAAGGCACTCAGAGGCTCAAGCATTGTATTTATACCAACTGTGGTACACATCATATCCTGAACACAATTATAGTGACATAGTTAAAAGTACGGACTCTGAGGTCCAGGACTCAAAACCTAACTCTGCAACTCAGTTACTATTTGACCTTAATTTGATAAGTCAGTTTTCTTATCCATAGATCAAATCAAACTTCATTGATTTGCTGTGGAAATTAAGAAAAAAAATTCATGTACAGTGCTTAGCATAATTCTTGGCATATAGGAAATGTTCAATAACTAAATAAAGTTTATTTAGTTATGAATTCTCTTGACTTGATTGCCAGGGGGGAAAAATTATTTCACCTTCATTTTCTGTGGTTATATATAGAATTCTAGGTTGGCAAAAATAATTTTGAGCACATTAAAAATGTCATTTGATTTCCCTCTGGCTTTTATTGTTTCTGTTAATAAGTCTGCTGTCAGTCTTACTGTCGATCTTTTGAAAGGAATATATCTTTGTTCCCTGTTTTTAAGATGCTCTCTTTGTCTTTGATTTTTCAACCATATTCTTATGTGACCAGATAAGATTTGAAAATTTTATTTCATTTAGTGTTTGTGGAGCTTCTTGAATCTGTGAATTGATGTCTTTTAGTGATATTTGAAAACTCTTGACCCATTATATCTGCAAACATTATTTCTAACTTTTTCTAATTATTTCCCATTCCCTCTCTCCTCTCCTTTTAGGACTCTAAATACATGTTAGACCTTTTCACTGAATCCCACATAGTCCTGTATTTTGATCCTGTATTTTCAATTCTGTTTTCTCTATATGTTTCCATATGGATATTTTTTATAGACCTGTCTTCAGTCTGTTATTTTTTTGTAAGATTTATCCTTCTGGTAAGGGATGGTTTATTGGATATTGAATAGATCCTCACTATATTAATTCCTTAAAGTGAGAGAATTTTTCTTTTGTGTTTTTCAGAAGTTAAATTTTGAGAATACTCAAGAAATAATCTCTGGAGATATATACCTCATTTCAATTCCTTACTTTTTATTACATGGATTATTATTCCTATCTAGCATTCATCAACATTTTTCTCTCCTTTATTATTTTGGTTTCAATGTTCTCTATGCTATTGAATCCCTTTGTGGGTCTACTTTTAAAACCAAGACTAGATATTCACTGCCAGCATCATGAGGAGCTTCTGCTACAACCAATAGAGAATCCAGATAAATATGGGCAGAAGGCTAAACATTTTTCTAGCATACTCATGAGCTATAGTAAGGATACTTAGACCAGAAAAAAAAAAAAAAAAGAAAAAACCACTTGTACCTACATTTCTTTCTGGGAATGATTAGAAAGATCTAATGTAACCTAAGGGGAGAAAGAAAGGAACATTGCCTGAGAATTAACAGTTATCTTCAACTTAAAACACTACTAATTATTTGTTATAAAAAACTAAAAACCAAGGAAAAAAACCTTCTATGCTTGTAAAAATGTAACATTGGCATAGCCAAATATCTTCTGGATGAGGAGCTTTTGCAACATATGAAATTTTATAAGCCTGGGACATGAGAGAATATAAAGCTTGCATTTTTTGGTTATTGATAGTCTGAATAGAACTAGGTTCATTCCAGGAAAATAAACATGAGGAGGCAACTACAGAAGTGTTCCACATTTATTTAAGTAATCACTCTCCCTTAAGGAAAATATTTTACAACTATACTGAGGCAGTGAGGAGAAATCATGTAAGTTAAAATGCCTTTGAATACAACCAATGCCCTGGGAACCCCAGAAAAGGAAGATAAATGCTCAGAAACTATCCAGCTTGGCAATCCTTAGGAAACAATTCCAGAAATAGGAAATTTCTGGTCCTTTCAACTATTCTAACAAGGACTTCAGCAACTCATCTGCTGCCATTGCCAATCACACCACCTAATCTGGAAAAATGTGGCAGACTCTGAGAAGAAACCTAGATTTTATCCTTAAAACTAGAGGTAGAGTTGGCAAGGGGTTTGGGAAATAAGCAGAAATGCCTACGTAGAGAAAAATATGAGGAAACATAACTCTCTCATCATTGACTCACTAGAAACCAAAAATAATTTTTCCCCTCATAGTTTCTTGTTAGCAGGCTACATAGCCCCGTGAATATTAATATTAATCATTTTTCAGATGACACATTAAAAGGAAATAACTAATTTGTTTCAAAATTCCTAGAAAAGTTTTCTGAGTTTCATAGCTCTCCAATATTGTCTGCTCCATTCTTTGCTTTCTGCCACCAAACAAAACAGGTTAAGCATTAACTGAGAAATCAGAAAAGCTCCCTCAAGCATTCCCAGCACCGTGTCATGAGATCCTTACAAATCCAAAAGAAAGTCAATGCCATCTAAGTGGCCATTTAAAAAGAAGAAAAATTACCGAGAAGAAATTGATTAAATATATTCATAAGCATAGACATTTTAGTGCAAAATGAACAAGCAAATGAAACTCTGATCTCCTTATCAAACAGAGGCAAGAATGGCCACACTCAGGTTTTTTTCCTATGATGGAAGGACTTCTAAGCAAATAACATTTTTGAAGGTTTTGTTTACCACTGTTGACTACAGGAGATTCTCAAAAGTGCAGTCATTGAAACAAGCTAACTGGCACAATGTCGACTCCATTATCTGTAGCCATTTGGATTTTTATTTTCACTAAAGGTTATTTCATTCTCTACCCACCCCACTCCCACCACAACAGACTGGTACTTTCACCTCCATACCTCCGTCTTTGCTCTTTGATGCAATGAAATCAGTTGTTTCCAGAATATTTTGCATGACTAAGAAGAAAGAGATTGAATAAAATATTACAATTCACAAATCTCCTTTGGCAAAATAATGTGCATACAAATCAACATTTTTGGTGAAGGCCTCCAAACCCTTTTAGTCTCCCACTGAATTCACTCAGTGTTCCACATATGAATACATTCAGAGGAATAACGCATTTTGAAAGTGCCTGACTTGATAAAGATGGTTAAAAAAAATTCAACAAGATGATTGCAGCATTAAGCCTCATTTGGCCTTCAGGGTAGAGGTAGGGCTCAGTCATAACCTCTTTGTCTAAAGCTGTCAAGGTGAAGGCCTAAGGGAGAAAGGCATCCAGCCTCTAGCCCTATACCAATGTCATTCTGTCAAAAAAGGACTCTTTACACACACACACACACACACACACACACACACACACACACTCATACACATCTTAGAAGACAGTATGGTAATATGAACAGAATCTGGACAGTGCTTTGAAGTAGGGCAGAATTAAATTAGAGTCCAAGCCCTTCACCATGGTCAAAAGACTCTTGACCTTGGTCAAACCATTTAACCTTGTTGAGCTTCAAGTTCTTCATCTGGCAGTAATAATGTCTACCTCCCAAAGTTATATGAGGGTTAATATTGTGTTATATGTGTATACACATCCAACGGAAGTCATCACTTTACTTCCTCTCCATTCCCTGGCCATAACAGGCTAGCAAGAAAAAAGTAAAAGAATCATAACTCAAGTAATGATTCTTAAATTATATCGGATCTTTCAAGCCATATGCCCTCTGCCTTGGGGGGAGAAAGCACACGTATGTTCCTGAAACCCTAGTATTATTATTGGCTTCTTGTGGAAAGGGTAGGGCAGTAAAATACAGATCCAAATTGTCTTACTTTTAGCCCATCAGACACAGAGTCCAAAGGAATACGTAAAACAGTCCATTTTCTCAAATTTGACTTATTACTGGGTGGGACCTTCGTTCTTAACACTTAACACACCCACATAGCCGCGACCTTCTGTCCCTTGGACCTCTGATTCTATTTTTATCTTCCCAAAGCTCCTTGAATTCTAAAAAGGTTCCTCTTTAATTTTGTGCCTTTAGAATTATGTCCCTTTTTTTGCAGATAATTATCCTTTCACTCCATGAAATACCATGTTGGAGTTCCTTAGGCAGAGCATTCTGATAGTAGAGGACAGGAGAGGCAGAGGGAAAGCGGCCTCTATAGGTGTCATCTAAGATGCAAGAGCTTTCCAGTGATGAGCACCTCCATGCCGCCCAGACATGCTGGGGCATCCACAATGTGTTCTCATGAATTTTTTGACCAATGAGAAAAGAAGAAGAGACCCATCTTACCATGTTCGCCTCCGTGGAAACTTCTCAATCCCCACAAAGGCCTGTATCATTCCCTAATCCATGGAGGTGTCTCCACACATACCTTGTCTACACCACGCAGTCTTAGGCTTGCTGCAGCTAGTCTCCAGGGCCAACAGCTTATGTACAGCTAAGGACTGCTGTCCACCACCAGCACTCCCACCGTCGTGCACACACACAGCATGGGCCACCCCACTTCCAAAATACCATTAGCAGTCCCATGTAGACACTGCTGGCTCCAGATTAAATTCTTTACAGGGGCTACATTCCTCCCTGTTTGGGAATGATAGACATCACCCCTCACATTTGACAGCAGGGATCACTGAGCCCCCAAGCTCCCATCTTTGAGGTCACCAGACCCTCACACTCCCACTGCATGTGTGTCCCTACTTCTGGCTAGAGTACAGGCAGGCTCTTGGCTTTGGAATCCAGCCTATTAACCTCCTCATGGGAGAGAAGGCCAGCCCACTGAGAAATGGTAGATCCAGCTCCCAGATGAATAGCAGGAGAGCATGCTGAGCCTTGGCTTGGTCCAACCTTCAGATAATCATTATACACTCAAAGATATCCTATTCTGAATGTCGGGTTCAAATCCTGTTTAGTACACCTCTATTAAACATCTGGTTTGCTGATGTCTCTGTAAGTGATGATGGACTAGTCCTAGACTTTTAAATCCCAAACAATTGAAACTCTTTTGGTGGTAAATAGCTTTCAAAATTTCTTCCTTGGTCAGAATGAACCCACCAGAGAAATCTTTAAATTGTACCTGCATGGTGTGTGCCCAGGGAGAAAAAAAAAATGGTGAACAGCCTATTGCCAGCAATATATTACCAAGTATGCAAATATGTAGGCCTCAAACAAAAAAAGTCAATATGGATTAATTATATGGATTTTCTAAATTTTCTAGATGATTAGATGGGCTACCTTTGGGGAAATACTTTCCTCTTTTTTCTTTTTTTCTTTTTCCATATTGTTATTCCAGGCCACGAAAATACTTTCCCTGAATGCAGCAGACCCAGACACCAGAAGCTGTCCTTTGAACAAATGGCACTATCAGACAAATCAAGCCAGAGAAGGCAATAAGACTTTTAGAAGGAGTATTGGTTTCATATAGATTTTTTCTTTTCTTTTCTTTCTTTTTTTCAAGCAGGCACTCCATCAGTTTCCCTGTATGTTTTTGTGAAGGCAGAGTGTCACTCAGTGTCCTGGGTAGAGTGCAGTGATGATGGGTCACCACAAACTCCAGGTCCTGTGCAGTCAGCGATCCTTCTGCCTCAGCCTCCCAGGTAGCTGGGACTACAGGCGCATGCCACAGCGCTCGGCTGGGTTTTGTGTTTTTCGTATATTTTTTTGTTTGCTTGTTTTTATTTCTTTCTTGTTTCTAGGGATATAGACGGAGTCTCACTGTGCTCAGGCTGGTGTCAAACCCCTGAGCTGCAGCTATCCTCCCACCTCGGCCTCCTAGAAAGCTAGGATTACAGGCGTGAGCCACTGCGCCCGGCTGGTTTCATACAGACTTTAAATTTCAGAATCAGGCCGGGCGCGGTGGCTCATGCCTGTAATCCTAGCACTCTGGGAGGCCGAGGCGGGAGGATCGCTCAAGGTCAGGATTTCCAGACCAGCCTGAGCAAGAGCGAGACCCCGTCTCTACTAAAATTAGAAAGAAATTAATCGGACAACTAAAAATATATAGAAAAAAATTAGCCGGGCATGGTAGCGCATGCCTGTAGTCCCAGCTACTCGGGAGGCTGAGGCAGAAGGATCGTCTGAGCCCAGGAGTTTGAGGTTGCTGTGAGCTAGGCTGACGCCATGGCACTCTAGCCCGGGCAACAGAGTGAGACTCTGTCTCAAAAAAAAAATTTCAGAATCACACCTGACCATCAGGCCCTTTTGTCTCATTTTGTCACCACAGCCTCCACCATCAGAAGCAGAACTGCCCTAAGTATGCCCAGTGTTCCTTTTCTCCCCAGGTGGCTTGAGTGGTCCATCACCCTGGGTCCTAGAGGGCACTATTTCCAGGCATTCCCAGGGCCCATCTATGGGGCACTCAATAACTTTATGTGATGCCTCGCTCCTAGAGTAGGGCCCTCCTGGTTCTGGAAAAGCTGAGTACCTTCCCTCCTGCAGGGCTCACTTTCCCCTTCTTCTGCTGCCCAAGGCTCTGGGGCTTCTTGTTGAGGACTTGCCCACCTTTTTCCCACAGGGACAGTGGGGAGGAGCCTTGCCTGACAACATTTCTCAGCAGAGTGTGAGTATCTCTCCAAGGCTAGGCCACGTTGTGAGCCATGCTTTCTCGATTGATAGCTGCCTTTCTCTTTGCCTTCTCAATCAGGAGTCTTCAACAGATAATACTCATTTCTCCAATGTGAAACTGAAAATAGTGACTCCTTTCCTAACAGTAAGGCATTCAAAATCTGCAGCACAGTACATTGATCTATTTTTGCCCATTTGTTTAATATTATAACACTTTTTAAAGAACCTGTCTCTTTTCCATTATCTCAGCACTTACAGGTCCAGTGCTAGGAAGAGGAAAGGAAAGGAGGAAAAGCTTGTCCTTCCACTCAGAAACACACAAAGTCTCATACACAATTTTAGGAATACACTAACTGCCTGTTTTAGTTTGCTAGGGCACCATAACAAAGTACCACAAACTGGGTGTCCTGAACAACAGAAGTTTATTGTCTCACAGTTCTGGAGGACAGAGGTCTGATGTCAAGGTGTCAGCAGATCGGTTTCTTCTCAGGGTTGTGAGGGAAGGCTCTGTTCCAGACCTCTGTCTTTGGTTTATAAATTGGTTCTTCTCTGTGTCCCTTCACATTGTCTCCCCTCTATGTGTGTCTGTCTCTGGGTCCAAATTTCCCCTTTTCATGAGGACAGAGTCATACTGGATTAGGGAATTTTGCATGATACAACTACATGTGGCACCAGTCATATTGGATTAGAGCCCAAAGTAACGACTTCATTTTAACTTGATCACCTCTGCAAAGACCCTGTCTCCAAATAAGGTCACATTCTGAGGTACTGGGGGCTAAGACCCAAAATGTCTTTTTTGGGGGGAGGGAGGGAATACATACAATTCAACCTGTAGCACTGCCAATTCATAAACTCTGCTCAGGAACCCTGGGACTAAAGATCCATCTTGTTACAAGACTAAGACTCAAGTGACAATTAGAAAAGAACTTTGGCAGGGTGGGGGTGGCTCATGCCTGTAATCCTAGCACTCTGGGAGGCACAGGTGGGAGGATTACTTGAGGTCAGGAGTTCAAGACAAGCCCGAGCAAGAGCAAGATCTCCATCTCTACAAAAAATAGAAAAAATTTGCCCAATGTGGTTGTCTGCACCCATAGTCCCAGCTACTCAGGAGGCTGAGGCAGGAGGATCGCTTGAGCCCAGGAATTTGAGGTTGCAGTGAGCTATGATGGTGCCACTGCACTCTAGCTGGGGTAACAGAGTAAGACCCTATCTCAAAAAAAAAGAACTTTGTCTAATTCTTATGTTGACGTTCAACCAACAGAAATGCAAAATGTACTCCCACCTGCCAAACACGCCCACTGATTCACTGATCTCTTTGATTACATAGTCTATAAACATGTTTTTATTCCCAGTTTCTATATTTGATGTGGACTATTTCTGGCATCCTAAAGCTCAACATTCAAATGGGTAATTTAAAAAATGCTCTTGATATTTTTCAATTATTTTGTTCATAACATGGTGTATAATTATGGAAATATTTTTGAAATTCATTAACTCTAATCATTTAACAATATGTGCTAAACAAGTTGCTAGAGTGAATAAAGTTGCACAGAAAATGAGTTGTCCACTTGCCAACATTTTTCTGTTTTGCATTGCCTGGGCAGTTACTGACTCACTTTTGTATTCGAGCAAGACTAAGAAATTATCATTCACGCATTTACCCATTACAGCTCAGGGCTCAGAGAGGGTGCTGCATTAGTAACTTTTAAAGAAATGTTTAATGAAAGTTAAAAATTTTCACCTACTGTAGAAGTTGTCCTTTGAACAAATGGCACTATTAGACAATTCAAACCAAACAAGGCAATAAGACTTTTGGAAGGAGTATTCATTTCATACATATTGAAATTTCAGAATCACACCTGCCCCTCAGGCTCAGAGTCTATTTCAGAAACTACAATCTTGAAGCTTTCAGCTTTCAAGGATTGATAAAACCTAAATCCTATTTTTTCCCCAAAATCCCTTGTCCTGTGAAGATACTATCTTTTTATAAAGGTCTAAATACTCCTTCATTTTCTCATATAAAACTAAAAGGAAGAGGAGATTCCTCCCAAATAAAAACACACTGAAAAGAATCAAAACTGGCAGGTAGGATGAGCTTTTTTTCTCTAATGGTTCCTTTAATATTTTCGAGAAAACCCTGAAGTATTTAGTGACCTAACATTTTCAGGAAGGATGAGGTCATCTGCACCTCAGGTATTTGAAACAGCCCAATTCTAGATGATGAAACTGGTAGTGTGGGGTTAGGATACTTGAGAGAAACTGTCATACTCAATAACTGAGACAGCTTGTTATTATAATATCCAATATCACCTTTGGGGTACAGGTAGCTACTACCCTTCTGCACTAACTTTAGTGGACTTAGTATTTATTTTCAGAAATGTGTCCTAGGTGGTCTTTCTCAATACTACTCAGTCTGAACACACAAGGGGGGTTGACCCCTTCGAATCCATAAAAAGCATAGCTGTGCCTGGCACATAAGGTACAAATCTGAGAAACCGACAGTCCAGCTAACCTGGTTCTAAACAACAGCCCCAATTTCTGTCACTACCTTTCTATCTTTGGGTTCCCCAACCCCAGCCAGCATCTCCTGTTTTGCCTGGGTTAACCTAATGGACACAATTATTAGCAACTCTCTATTGTTATTCCAAGACAGGAATATACTTTCCTTTATTAGATCTTTATAAAAAGACAGTATCTTCCCAAGATTAGTATCTTGTGAACCAATTTGTGTCAGATTCTTCTTCTGGAAAGTTACGGGTTATGCACCAGTATGTTGCAATTCAGTCATCGAGATTTGTAATTTGTTGCATGGCCTTCAGATGGGGTGGCTGCAATAAGAAGGTACCTCCTCTTGGATCATGGCTCAAATGGTTTTGTGTTCCCACTCAGTTTCTGGTTTAGTAGAAGCCAGGAAGTGAAATCAAATCTCAGAATATCTCCTAAATGAGCAGTGTTCTGTGACCAGGTTCTCTCCTCTTTGAGTGTTTTCTCTTAAGCTGGTTGTCAGAAATAGGGGATTGTTCCTTATTGGTCCCCACCTCCTGGGATTGCCACAGGCACTTACTCCCCATTGACCCCTTTCTTTCTTAGCCGTGGAAATGTGAGTTTATTTCCCATTGCCACACCAGCTTACATACATCTTAATAAACCAACAGTTAACAACGATTAGCAACACTGGGGACTAGTGCATGTTCCCAGTCAGCAGTTAGTGCTTCATACAGGTTCATTCCACTGTCTCTAAATGGAATATGCAACACATAATGCTTGTTCTCATGCCCTTTTCTCTTAAGGCAAGATAATAGAACAGAACGCTGAGGACTCCCCATACGTGCAGGTGAACATGACCTAGAATTACAGTCTTGATGAAGGCCTGAGAGGAGCCACCAACATAAGAGAAATGAAGTGGAGCAGACAAAGTGGGGAGTCATACTCTTTCAAGCTGCAACAATAGGGATAATTACCCTTCCACAATTGCATATAATTTATAACATATTATATTAATAATGTATACAATGTTAGACACATGTTCCAAACAGTTTATCAACCCTTGAACTATCCAAACAATATATTTTATAAAAATTACACAATATACAATGTGGAATACATCTTTTCTGCCTGTTCTTTTTTTTCCCTCCTCTTGGTAAACGCTTATTGGTATCAGGATAAAGGGTATTCATAAGATTGCAGTAAATCATACTTCTTATATATCTCACAAGATAGTCTGCAAATAAAAGAAACTTAAGCACAGGGTTTAAATCAGTAATGGTCTACTGGAATTTTTGGTATTATTTAAAATTTTTATGGGAAGAAGACAACTAAATATAGCAGTTTATAATTACTGGAAGGGCTAATCATTATTAAATGATTTTCTTTTCTCATTAAGGAGTAATTTGTATTAATTGCAAAATATTTTATATTCAATTATGTATAATTTTCATATAAAATTTATCTATAAAATAGTCTTATAATGTAAGTCATTTTCATAAATGGCTATTTCTTTACTTAGCTAAGTAATGTGAATCTTTTTTCTTGCCACTAATTATTTTGGACAAATTTTTAAATTGATCTTCACAAATGTTAATTTATATATGCACCAGCAATAAATGAAAAATTTTTTTCCCCCATAATGGCTATGATCTTGAAAATAAAGACCTACTTTGTCAACATGAAAATTGAAAAGAGTATCTGGTTTATTTTGAATACCTTTGATTATAAGTTGAAAAATGTGTTGTGAATTTAATGATTGTTTGGGGTATTTATTTTCTTCTCATTGACATGTAAGAGCTTTTTACATATTAAGGATATTAACCCTTTGTCTTTCATATATATATAGTACTAATTTTTTTTCTTTTCTCTCAGTATCATTAGTCCTTATATTTTTAAAGTGTTTTTAATATCCTAAAGATTAAAATTTTCATGACATCAAATCTATTTAT
>NW_012143856.1:4405287-4407530 GCF_000956105.1 Propithecus coquereli | reverse complement strand
GGGGCGGGAGGGAGAGGTGGGGGTGTGTGTGAATGTGGGGAGTGAGATCTATGAAGTAATCTAGCAGAGGGAGGGACTGGAGGAGACATCATCTAGCCTTCTTAGAGAAGCTAGTGTCTAGTTTTGGGTTGATACAGACCCTGGCTCCCCTGAAGCAGAGGGGTTATAAAGTACTGTTTTCATGCTGTTTTTGTTTCCAGAGTAAAAAACTGAATAGGATTTGTTTTCCTCAGCCCAGCTCTATTTGCTTTAGACTTAGTGAATTTCTTTCCAGTTTATTATAATTATCGTTACGTTTTAGCTTTTGATGACATTGAAAGTTTTTTTTCCCTTTTTCTGTCATCATAAACAATTTAATTGGGAGCTGTTAGACCATCAATATTTAAAACAAGAGTCTCTGTTATCATTTCTTTTATTTTTAACTGTTATTAAAGTCCCAGATAACACATATGACTCTAAAACACACTGTAATAGGTTATTTAGTCTTCATTTATTTGCCTAGAGTCTGAGAAACCGATTCTTTGAAAAATAAGCCAAGTTGTAGTTTGTCTTTCAGGAGGGAAAATTTTCATAAGCAAATCCTAGTCGCCTACTTATTTGTAGTCTATTTTGATTACAAGTTCTGAAAAACTCTGCACAACAGAAACTTCTTTTAACTTGTTCTGAATTATCAAGAAAGAGTCATCATTTCTCATCTGATCAGCCAAATAGACATTCCCAGGAGGTTGCTTGATACTGGATCTCAGAAATATTCAATTTTCTCAGGAATTAGGATGTTGCGATTGAATACAACTCTGCAATCAGTGATTGTGATTCAGAGTCCCACATGGTGGGGATTCAATGAGTTGTTTTTCAATAACATGGTGATCTGGGGCAAATATTTTATAAATCTATACTTGGACATCGAGAATGTTATTGCCATATATGTGGCAGACATATGACATCCTTTTGACTTTGAACCCAACGGCCATTCCCTACCCCTTTTTCTAAGGTGACAGAGCCTGCCTCTCGTGGGTGAGGCTGAAAATGTCAGATGTCAGCGAGGCACAGTGGCACACACCTGCAATCCCCAGCTACTCGAGAGGCTGAGGTGAGAGTATTGCTGGAGCCCAGGGGTTTGAGACCAGCCTAAGCAACATAGTGAGACCCCACCCTGGTCTCAAATTTTTGTAAAAAGTCATATGTCAAAGGCTCCCTTGCAGCTCAGGGTAGCCGTGCCACCAAGTTCAGACTAGTGAGGTATAATGGGCAGTCTGTTGTGAGGCTTCTAAGAAAAACTCTCTGGCCTGATAAAGAGTCAAAGAGAGAGAAGAAGCAGCTCCACCTCACCAGATTAAAAAAAGAGGCAAAGAGATGCCAACCCTGTCTTCCTGCTTTTGGATATTCATGTGAGAGGAAGTGATATACGGAGCTACCGCAGTCATTTTGTGACAAAAAGATATCCCTGAAAAATCAGGGATGCCAGATTGAAAAAATACCTGAGTCTTTGAAAATTGCTGAGTCACGGTGACACTCCTGGGACTTCCTACCTCCAGACCTTGGGGTAGTTAGTACTTGTGGTTCTTCTATACTTCTAGACACACAGGAACACAGCACTTCTCCATCACCAAAGCGTGGCTACATGACTTGCTTTGACCAATGAAATATGACCAGAAGTGTTGTGTGCCACATCCAGCATTTGACTCCCTACCTGGTCTTCCCCTACAGTGCTAATCATGACAGCGTGTGTATTTACGGAGAAGCCATAAGATCCAAACAGCCTGGAATGATGAGCTGATGCCTAAAAAACAGCTGGTACAGAGCCTTCTGTCATGTTAAGCCACTGGTGGGGTTGTTTGTTACAGCATAATGCAGCCTATCATGCTTGATACAATCTTATATTCTTTAAGCCACTGTTAATTTGGTAGGCTCCTACTTGTAGCCAAAAGCATCCTAATTGATATAACATATAGCAATTTGACATGCAAACAAGTGCTCCTGTAAAATGAGATGGTTGCATTCATGGTGAAATGAATATCTACCACTTTTGCCTGCCCAGACTCCAACCTCCTTCTAGTAATAACACCCCAATTCTGCTTAAGAAAACCATTGTAGCACACACATCTATGTTCTGCCCATGTCTCAATACTTGCTTCTACTCACAGAAGGCTGCTCTCTGATTTGGTTCTCGGTATGACTGCTGTTGGCGTATATGAAAGCCTCTGATTTGTGTGTATTGATTTTATATCCTGAGACTTTACTGA
>NW_012143856.1:4404119-4405237 GCF_000956105.1 Propithecus coquereli | reverse complement strand
TAAAATGTAGGTAAAAAACTACCCATCCTTCCTCCCTCCCCCATTACCATAGCAAGTTAACCAATTTGTCAATGATTTATTAAATAATTCATACTTGCAACATAAATTTAACCCTCCTCATCACTCTTCTTTATTTAAGAAACAAAATAAAACAAAAACTCCCATGCATAGATATTTCCTTAAGGCCATGTTGCAATTTTTATTGTTTCTGCTTTTTAAAAATTTAATCCCCCCATTGTTATGTGATTAGGAGTACATTATATTTTGGATTTATATGGAAAAGGAGATTGATAGTTCCACAAAGTTGAGACCTCCCTTCATCAGCTCTTTCTAATTAAGTCTTCTATGTCCCTCAAAAAAAAATGTTTTAGCTTTCTTATACAGGACTGACTGAATAAGCATTTAATATTCTTAGTGGCTATGTGAAATTGAATCACATTTTTTTTTTACGTTCTATCTGGCTATCATTGCTATGAAGAAAGACTTTTTTGTTTGCTTGTTTCTCTGTTTCTTTTGTTTTGTTTTGTTTCTCTCTACTACACTCCTGAAGATTCTCATCTTAGGAGAGAGGGATGGTGCTATACATCTGAATTTGGAGGAATTTAGAGTTACTTCTAGTTACTATGGCGTATTGCCTAAGATGATTGAAAGCAATACTAAATTTCCATTAGAGATTAGTTAAAATAAGAATGTGATTGTTTTGCCACTGAAGTTCACAAGTCCCGGCTAAGAACCCCTGATGGGTCTGGCATCCCTTACCTTAGAGTTTTCTGCTAGATCAATCACCTGCAATCAGCTACAACAGATGAAGAGAATGAACCACTATTTGCTGGGATGTTTTTCATTCCCTTATTTTGCAGTCTTTTTGATTTAGACAGCTCACTTGCACATCACTCTTAGACTTTAATCCAGTCTGAGAGTCATTTGCAATTATTACATGTACTAAACTGTTTCAGACTTATCTCTGCGATCTTATTTATCCTTGATATTTTTCTTTCATGCTTTTTATTTTGCTTTGTAATTTGTTGTATTTTCTTTGTTTCATTTTTCCTCTTATAAATTTTGGAAGTTTTATATAACTAGTTTCTATGCATGCGGAATTAAAAAATACATATGAG
>NW_012143856.1:4396032-4400618 GCF_000956105.1 Propithecus coquereli | reverse complement strand
GTCATTGCTGTTGTTGTTTTGTTTTGTTTTTATCTGGAATGGCTATTAAGTGCCTATTATCTACTGTAGTATCTTTAATCAAACATTTTGAAGAGTAAAAAGTTCTTAAGAGATTTCTATGCATAGAAACCTGTAATGCTATAATCATAGAGAAAATTTGTTTATTTGCACTCACATACCTAAACATAAGAATTCATAAAGCAAAGCTATTTAAATATGATTCAAAAAAATAGCTCCTAATATTCAAATCTAGGACAAGTTGAGCAACAAATAATGAGAGTAATGGATTGTAACCCCCAAAATAAAACATATATATTCATGAGTCCATACTGATATAAATAAATAAAGCAGAGAAGTCCAATTAATAATTATAGGAGGAATAATGGAAATACTAAATCATCCTTTGGTCACATTGCAGTAGTAATTACCTTGATCAAGAATCATTAATAGATGCTAAAATTAGCAGGTGAAAGTGTGATGATAAACAGGATATTTACATAGTCTCAAATATCTCGATGCAAGATACCAAATACAAAGAGGAAAATATTGATGTTACAGTGGAGAAACTTGGAAGACTCTGTCTTATCCAAGTGATCCACCCAAGTTAACACCACCAGTAAGGAGACAAAATGGATCCTGATTCGATGTGCGAAGAATGTGATGGTTCATTTTATGTGTTGACTTGACTGGGCCATGGGGTGCCCAGATATTTCGTTAAACATTATTTATGGGTGTGTCTATGTCGGTGTTTCTGCATGAGGTTAACATTTGAATTGGTAAACTGAGTAAAGCAGATTGCCCTCCATGATATGTGTGGGACTCTTCCTATCTTTTGAAGGCCTGAATAGAATAAAAGTCTGAGTAAAAAAGAATTTTCTTTCTGCCTGCCTTCAAACTGTGACAGCAGCTTTTCACTGCTATTGAGCTCAGATCATACTACAATTTACACCAGTGAGTCTCCCTGTTCTCAGGCCTTCAGTGTTAGACTAGAACCTACACCATCTGCTCTCCTGCTCCTTGGGCCTTCAGACTCAAAATGAAACTCTACCACTGACTCTTCTGGGTCTGGACTTCTCAGTCTCCATGATTGCACGAGCCCATTCCTTATAATAAACTTTATTTATCTATTTGTCTATCTACCTCTCTTCTATTGGTCTTGTTTCTTCATAGAACCATGGCTAATATAGATGATTTTGTTACTAAGAGCAATTGCTTCTGGAGTTTTGGGAATTGGCTATCTAATCTGATTGGATTTAAATGACTCTATTTCCAGTAGTAAAGAGAGCACTGATAGTTCATGGTTTGATCTGGCTATAGAGATACCCTAAATATCACTATTAGATAATCCTAATCAACCAGTACAAGAAACAAGGAGATGGGTGACTGCCTATATGATACTTTGAACATTTTTGGAAATCTAATAAATGTAATGAAGTTGGCTGGTTACTTCTAATGTCACTGGGCAAAGTGGTAGAGAAAAAAAAAAAGAATGAGTTCAGGGTTTCAAATTTCCACTTCAAATGCCACATAAATCACCTCAAAACTTCTGTGTATGCCCTGAAGGAGACCCTTATTTCTTATAGCCACAGGGCCAAGATTGCTAAAATGTAATGCAGAATATCTTATCCTATGATTAGCTGAATTATAATGCAAGTGGAAGGCCCAGCCTTACAGTGTATCTATTATTAAAATGAGGGCACTGACTGGGAAATAAGTTGTATCCTATATGTTGGCATGTGGGAAGACCCTGATGAAGCTGAGGATGTTGAGCCCCTAAATTCTGATGAGGCCCTCCTGACTCTCAGAGGAAGCAGCACTGCATCAGGTACATGAGATTTTCCCAAAAATGCATAACCTGAATTTAATCTTAACATTCTTCACACATGTCAAGACCAGGAAAGACAAACAAAGGCTGAGGATCATGGCTGGGGGGAAACCAAGAAGATATGTCAATTAAATGTAACCTAGGGTCCTCGATTGGAATCTGGACCAGAAAAAGGGTGTTAGTGGGACAATTGATATAATTTGAATAAAGACTGTACATTAGCTAATATTACTGTATCAATGTCAACTTCCTGCTTCTGATAACTGTCCTAGGGTTGTGTAACATGAAACATTTGGGGAAGCTGAGTGACAGGTATGCAGGAATTCTTTGTACAATTTTTGCAAGAATTTAGCAAGCCAAAATATTATATTTCATTGTTTCTTTTAGAGGCCTAGTGATTCTTTATAAGTCAGTCACTAAAGCTTAGAACATACAATTTCCATTTGGCTTAATTTTCCACCTAAATTTCTGCAATAAGATCTTAAATAGTTTTTCTTGCATGATGATACAGTTTTACTTTGAACAATGACCAAATGTGCTCCTTACAAAGAATATTGACTAGTTGTGTAGCTTTGAGCAAATTACCTGAATTCTCTGTGCTTCAGTTTCCCAAAGTAGAGAATCGGAATATTAATAGCCATGTTATGATGGTTATATAAATTAGTATACGTAAGACACTAAGAACTGTGACGGGCACATGGGAGGTATACAGTAAATATCAGCTCTTATTAGTAGAAGTATTACTTTCATTAATTTAAATACAAATAAATTTATGTCTTAACAATTGATACTCTGACCTGCAAGGTAGAAATTATTTTAATCATATATATTTTTTCTCCTTCAGTTGCCCAAGAAAACATTGATGTGGTTAATATTTTTCATCCCAGGGTGTAAACCATTGACTTTTGGTTCAATGAGTGACCATTTTCAGAATATTATCTAACCGGTTAATAGATACCCATATCAGCAGTAGTAGTAATTTTGAACTGTAAAAATAAAAGTTGTTTTTATGACTAAAATAAACTACCTCAAGTGTTTGTTCCTTTTGGGTTTTAATCTGTAGTTATATTTCGAATGATTGCTTAGTCAAAACCCCTAGGTATTAGTCATTGATTTTTGAGCTTATAAAGGAAGCTACTGGAGCAAGATGTAAAAGTAACCTTTGACGTTAGTCCAAAGTTTAGAAGGGTGAGTTTAAACTTTCTTAATCATGTACAGCAATTATTTTCTTATGAACTGCTGAAGTAATCCTACATGAGTGTTTAACCAAGTCTATTTGTCTAAATTTACTGGGATCTTCAAAATGAAATGTTTGGAGATAAAAAAATAAGTTCAAAACATTATTTAAAGTAAATTACACAAACTCATTGAAATAGCAACTGAAGGCAAAGGAAGTAAATGTGAAAAATATTCTGAATATCGATTATGAGCTCTGAAATTGTACTGCACTCAGAGCAAGCTGTGGTCTCTCTATGAGAAGCAAAATGGAAATAGGAAACTAAATGTAAAAAAAAAAATCACAGAACAGCATGCAGTACAATACAAAATGACCACATATTCAATGCATAAAAGTCAAAGGAATTCAGAGTAAAAAACTGATTGAAGAAGAGGCTGGAAGCATTAAGAAAAATGTAACTGGAAACAAGTGAAGGATTTTGACATGGCATTAGTGATTTCCTTCCTCTTCCTCCATTAATGTCTGATAAAAATTATAAATATGTATTTCTCTAGATATTCTATTTCTTCTAATAAGTATATATCTGTCTATAAATTATAAATAGGAACTTCTTTCCATTTCTATAGTAGGAAAGGGTAGATAAAGGAAGGGAATCATGTATAAGTCAGAAAAGTCTGCAAAAAAAAATTGGAATTATACTCCAAAGAGAAAGAAATGGATCAGCCCAGTGGTTACGGAATAATTAAATGGGGAAAAGGCATAATAGTATGTCATAAAAATAATAATGATAAAGCACAGCAGCAAAAATTTGCTTATTTACTATGTGTCAACCATTATCAAGTACTTTACATGTTAATTCACATAATCCTCATGACAGATAAGGTCGGTCTACTATTATTTCCATTTTACAGATCATGGTAAAATATAAAGGGCAAATGGGATTTGAATGCAAGCAGTCAGGCTCAAAGGAAAAGCTTTTAACCATAAGGCTACACTGCCTTGAATTTGCAAGAAAAACCTGACTAAACCAACGAGCTTCCCTTCTCTTGGGAGACGAAGCTTCTAAATTACAAAACTGTTATGACAATATAATTAATACAATTAGTACCCCAAAATAGGATGTCACTGTCACCAGGAGGTGTTGGACTAGGAAAGGTGAGGCCCTCCAGGGGGAAATGGAGGTAGGGAAGTGGGTGGTGAGAAGGAGCAGACCCTAGGATATGGAACCCACACCCCTCCCCCTGCCTCATTGTAGCTCCCCCAGAGGCAAGGGCTCTCAAAGGGACTAGAGTGAACTCCTGACACACAGACACTGCCTGTTCCCAAGATGGCCCCAGCATGTGGAATGATTAGAAAATTGTCTTTAGTAGAATTTGATTTGAACTGGCATTGGCTCCAAATTAGCAGCTGGGAGGAGGATCAGCAGACAGCAGTGGGCAAATTCCCTTGAGTGTGAGTTTAGATTTTAAAAATGGCCTTAGTTCAAATATTCTGTGTTCAGAAAATACAGATACCAACATTTAGTGCTCACTGAAGTTAATTGAGCAAGAAAAATACCATAAAAACATTTGAGAGGCTGGGCGC
>NW_012143856.1:4334834-4395667 GCF_000956105.1 Propithecus coquereli | reverse complement strand
GTCAAGGAGGTAATGGATTAAAATCGAGTAATACATCCAGAGCTGTTTCTTTTGAAGAGGCTTTGTTTCTTTATTAAGCACATAGTATATTCTTTACTTCCACAAAGAAATATGCTTTCTCCAATTTTGTTTTTAAACACAGAGGCTATCTTTTATTTTCCTGGCTTTGATGGAGAGACTTATGCACAAAGAGATAGTTTCCTCCTGCATGACACTGAAGGATGAAAGCATGATGACAAATGAGGACCAACAAGAACTAATGAGGGAGACCAGCACAAGTGGGTGGAGAAGGGGAAGCGGGAAAGTGTGTGCCCATTAATGATCACAGGCTCTGTGTGCCTGCAGCGGGTTTTCACCATGCAGTTTATCACGGCACTTTGCTCATTATGTTAATATTATCTATTTATACATATGTTTTACAAAATATCTTACAACTTCACAAGGCCAAGAAATTTGGCTAAATCTTTTATTTTTAATTTCTAGATTTCAGTAATGTATTAAAATTACTTCCCCATGGGCCTTTTATAAGGGTTTAAATGATCTGACAAATACACTGATCTGAGCTTGAAACCACCTATATTAAAATAATGAAAGTCCATAAGGCAGCAATAGTGATAAAAGTCTGATTTCCATAGAAGTATAGATATAGCTAAAAGTTAACTGGCCATTGTCCCTAAATTCCCTGCTGCTGTAACTGCTTACTGCTTAAGTGTCACATATCCTTGACACGGGCAAGATTTGTGAGTTCCGCAATCACTATTGTAAAACCTAAGACGGGTCTTTGAGATACATTCCAGACTCTGTAGTGGTGGTGGTGGGTGGAAGGTGTGGAATGGGACCAACTGAGGTCAGCTGGACCAGTGGCCATGCATGCCAACTGATCCAACAAGCTTGTGCCCCCCTACCCAGGAACTCCTGTTTACCAAGAAGATAATTTCTGCTTCCCAAACCTACAAGTTCATCTCCACTCATAGACCCACTTCCCTAGCCCTTTGTTTGCCAAACAGCCTTTAAAAATCTTAACCCCAAAATTCTTGGGGAGATGGATTTGAGAAATTTCTCCCATCTCCTCGCCTGGCACCTTGTGATATTAAACTCTTTCTCCACTGCAACTCCTGCTATCTCAGTATATTGGCCTTTATCTGGGCAGCAGGCAAGGAGCCTGGTTGGGCAGTGATAAGCTGGACCCAATTTGTGTACCATCCCAGATTTTCTTGGCCCTGCTAAACCACCACCACCATAGCTGTCTCCCTTGCTTCCCATTCAGAGCCCCAGCAATGCATCATAACTCATCCAAGGTTATTACCTCCCAACTACTGCAGCCACTGCCACTACTACCAATACCAACTGGGGAGCTCCCATGCACAGCTCCGACTGACAAGGAGAGATTCCCATGTCTGGACACTTGCAAGAGGTATCCATGGAGGCTCCAACTTCTTTAGGGGTAGATTGGAAAGGCTGGGTAAACTGGAAATGTAGACTTAAAATTGTTAACACACTATGGAGGCAGATTTCAACAATGAAAGACAAGAAATAGAAAGGAATCAGCAGATAAATTGCCTGTCACTCCTTCACCTAATAGACTGTTCTGAAATGCAACAGTTTTATTTGGCCTCTCTGGGAACATCCCACAGGTCCTTGGCAACAAGCTGAGTTTGTTCGGAAGTCATGACCAGTTTGGTAATACTCCAACCTTACATTTTCTCTCCTTTCTGCCTTGCCTCTCTCTTTCCCCCCTTACTCTTGCTTTCCTAGGACTACACCTTAATAAAACCTGAGCACAAAAGCAACTGCCTCAGGCTGTCTTCTCCAAGAATTGTACGCTGATTCAGAACCGTTGGTTCAGAGTGGGGTAGTAATAACTGCTGGCATACTGTGGCATCAGAATTACTAAAGCTCTTGTTTGTGGCTAATTGGGATAAGGTGGGGGTTTAGGGTGATCCTTGGGATATCAAGTTGCCTCTGCAATTGGTCAGTATGGAGGTGATGATAATTATAGGACTTTTGCAGTAGTTGGCTACTTACGATGGCATTGAAATCATTAATAGGCTTGAGGCAGCTAATTGCTATTTTAAGGCATTCTGTGAAAGCCAGGATGGCTTTTGGCAGGTGGTGGGACCAGATCATGAATATATCAAACAAGAACCAGAGAAACATCTGTGGGGCTAGATCTTGAGGGTGTCAGACCAGGGAAGTGGAATTAGGCTGAACAGGATAATGTATTGAAATGGATAACTCACCCATAACTTGGAATTTCATGTCTAACAAAGACACCAGTCCTAAAAGTTTTCTGGGGTGACTCCTTGAAGCCTGGATTCACAATCATTCAGTAAATTGAGATGGAAATGTTGGAACTTTCATGGCAGAGTAATGAGGAAGGGGTCAGAGGCTCAGGAAAAAAGGAACAATAGAATGAAGACATGTGAACCCACCACCTGTGTGTTTTCCAGGAGGGCCCCGATAACCAACATCACTGAGAAACACTGTTGGCTGTCCTCTCAGGCCAGGGTTGGCAGTTGGAGACCCTGCATAGCACTGGACTCCCTAATATTAACAGGAATGTGGGGATTCTGGCAAGGCAGAAGCCAGATAGATGTAATGAATATAATTAGCAATATGGCCGGAAGGGCAGTCAGGTGCCTTGTCCCAAAGTGATCTATTATTATGGCCAATAAATGATGGTTTTCCCAAAGGTGAAACAACCAACCAACCTTTTAAAGCAGTGGTGATAAAAGTATGAACCTAAGATCAGCAGCATTACCATCACCTGGGAACTTGTTTGAAATGAAAATTCTTGATCTCACCCCAGACCTATTGATACAGAAGTTCTGGGGATGTGGCCCAGAAATCTGTGTTTTAACTAGCCTGCTAGGTGATTTGGATGCACACTAAAATTTGAAAGTCATTGTGCTAGGGTTTTGCATGATTTGTAAGTTCAAAAATAATAGAGAACTGATGAACATAAGGATGATACTAGACACGACAATGGACATTGCAATTTCCAGTTACTAAATCTAAGTCAGTTCACAGACCTAGAGCTCAGTGATTGAAGGGGAAGCTGGTTCCTCACAATGCCACCACAAGCATGGCAAATATTTCTCTAGTCCTTGCTCGAATTTACCACAGTAAGTATACACTGGAGAAAAAGGAATACCTAGACTGGTATGATGTGAGGATGGTTAGAATGAGGTCACGTCTGACACTGACAACACTTGGGTGGACCCAAAACACCACCATCATCTTCTAGTTAGAAATGGAATCTGATGGATACCACATTGTAAATGAGATTTGGGCTCAAGTCCATTTCACGATAGACCCAATAGATCTAAGAACCCATTCTGTCATTTCTCCAGTCTCTGAATGTCTAATGGGATAGATACACTTAGAAGTTGGCCCTTGGTTTCCTGATCTATGAACTAAAGGACTTTATGATACTAAAGGACTAGTGTTAGCCTTTTAAAATGTAATGCACCCTTCCCTCTAGGCTGAGATAGTTAATTAGAAGCACATTCTCCTCCCAGAAAGATTACAGAAACTTGTACCAAAAAAGACTTAAAGGATTCAGGGATGGTGATTCTCATTGTATCCCTAGTCATTTCATCTACCTGGCCTCTGCACGCACACACAAAAAGTATGGATCATGGTGGGTGCTAGTGGACTACTATAAATTTAACCAAGCAATAACACCAATTACAGCTTCTGTGCCAGATACAAATTTTATTGGAGTGAATCAACCCAACCTCTGGCACTTAGTTTGTGGCTATTATTTTGCTGAATGTTTTATTCCTGAATCTCATCAGTAGGGAAGATCAACAGCAGCTCGCCTGTTTGCCAGGACAGCAATAAATCGTAACTGCCTTGCCCTGGGTCTGTGTTAATTCTCCTATTGTCTGTGATGGAGTATTTTATAGTGACTCAATCACCTTCACATGCCACACTGCATCATGCTAGTCTTCTATATTGATTGACATTTTTCTAATTGTACCTAATAAGAAGAATCGGTCAAGTAACTTGAATGTTCTGAAAAGACATATGTGTCAGAGGGTCGGCAATAAGTCCCTGACGATTAGGAGGCCTGCAAGAGAAGTGAAATTTTTAGGGGTCCAGTGGTCTGGAGCATGTAAGGGACACACTTTATAAGGCGAAGCCTGAGAGCCTGACTAGAGTACACCGAGTAAGTGAGCAGATGGAGCTGCTCATCATGAGCTTGATGTTAACAGAAACTTCCAGAAAAATGTTGAGAAGCATAGGAGCAAACTATTGTATGAAGAAAATGGCACATTTAGGAAAGACTCACGTAGTTCAGAAGACACAAACAACAGGACTTGGCCCAGACCCTCATATCACCTACCTCTGTTGCACCAGAGCTACCCCCTCAACTCACACCTATGGCCTCATGGGAAATTCCCTATAGCCAACTGATGGAGAAGGGAAGACCTTGAACCCAATTCAAAGACAGTTTGGTATGATGTGTTGGGGTTCTACAGAAATGGACAACTACTACAATACAGCTCCTCTCAGGAGTGACCCTAAAAAATAAGCCTAGCCACAAGGAGGCTCTTGACAACCAGGTAGGTAGGAGGACCTATTTTATGGATGTCAGCCAGCTTCTTTTCCTGCTCAATCCACTGCTTGCACAGTGGGCCCATGAACACAGTGGCCATGGTATCAGCCTATACACGGATTGAAAAGCAGAGGCTCCAGGAACCAAGGAGCAGAACGAGGACCAGCCCCTCACCATCACTCTCAATGACACCCATGGAATTTGTACTTTCTGGCCCTACAACCTTATGTCTGCTGGGTTGGAGATCCTGGTTCTTGAGGAGTATTGCTTCCTAGAGAACACACCGTGTTCCACTGAACTGGAAATTGCAACTACTTTAAACTCCTCATGCTAGTGGATAAGCAAGAAAAGAATTATTGTATTGACTGGATTAATTGCCCAACTGCCATGAGGAGCTGGGTGTGCTACACAATGGGGGCAAAGAGGAGTACATGTGGGGTACAGGCCTCACTGAGGCACCTGTTAGTGATTCTGTGACCAGTGACGGTTGTAAATGGGTACCTGCAGCAACTCTTTTCTGACAAAGGAAACAACCGAGGGTTCACATCCATCAGGCATGAAGGGCTGTGTCAACCCACCAGGCAAGCAACCTGGAGCAACTGAATACTGACTGAAGGTGTGAGAAACTGGAATGGTGACAGTGGAGATGACAAATATCAGCCATGACTCTGGACCAGCTGCAGCAGCGGGGGCTATAGCTTGGTTTGCCCATCTTCTTTAAATCTTCTTTAGGGGATTGAAACTGACCACAACCTGGAAGGACTAGCCTTGCACCTCCCTTCTTGAGGAAGCAGTGAAAGTATCTTGTTCTCATACAAGATCTGGGATATAAGAGGATGTATGAAAATCAAATTTCTACAAGAGATGCAATATATAAGACCCAGGTTACGTACCACCCTAGATCTCATCCCTGCCTACCCCCTTCCCACTCAAAGTCAACCGTCTGCATTGCTTTAGCTATTCAGCTACTCCCACAGTGGTTAAGTTCCAGCCAGCTGCCGCTGACACTGCCATCACACACTGAGGGGTCCCCACATGCAGCCCCAGCTGACATGGAGAGATAAGCACACCGTGCCCCAGGGGTTCCAGCTCTGCAGTGGCTGCCTGGCGGGGCCATATAGCACAACCTGGAAACACAGAAAGTGAGTGCCTTGTAGGATAGACTTCACCACTGAAAGAAAGCAGATGGGAAAGGTACCAAGAGATTCATCTCTCATCCTTCCTTCCCTACAATGGACTGCTCTCAGATGCAGTCTTTTCCTATGGCTTCTCTGGAGACATCCTGTAAATGGAGGCATCTGACTGGTTTGGTTATAAAGCTGTGGTCATCTCAGTAACTCATCCTCTAGTATTTTCTCTCCTTCCACCTCTGCCTCAATTCTCTTTTGCTGTCATTCTTACTTTTCCCTAGGAACATACTCCCATCCCCAATAAAATGTTAGCATAGGTACTTTTTCAGTGATCCTGGGTTAAGATGTAAGCTATTTCTGTCAAAAAAAAAAAAAGGGTGAGTGATTCTGATTCATAGATGTCATATATACGGCAACATAACTTTCTCTCTTTTCTTATATTTTCAGCTACCATATGTGATAGGTTTCTAATTGACCGGACATTTGGAACAAAACCAATGTATCTCAGCACCTCTACCAACTGGTGGCTCCATAATCATAATTCTAATGCCCAGCTGAGTACCTAGCCCACAGTGGATGCTAACTAAATGTTTATTAAAGTTTTCAGAAAAGGCAATAGTGTGTAGGGGAAAGAGGACTATCGTAGGATTATTGTTGGAATAACCTTGCTCAGCTATTTCCTACCTCCATGACCTTGTTTTCAGAATCTATGAAATGGGGACAACATCATCTCCTCACAAAATTGTAAGGACTAAATGAGATGCTTTTACCATGAGTAAAAGTCTCTTTATATTGCAGAATGCTATACAAATATCAGCTAATCTTACTCATGGTAAATAACTAAGTAGTCACTAAACTAAAAGGGAGAGAAAAGGATACGCTAGATGTAAACAGAAAAATGAGAGAACTAGAAGGAAACAGAAAAAGATAAACTCAGTCATCACCGTACAAAACTACTTAAAACGAGATTCTGTACTTCTTCCTTCTTCCTGGCATACAACAAACTGAGACTGCAGACACACTGTTTTCTCTCACATTTTCCCTAAGTTCCCTGATTCATCAATTTTTTTTTTTTTTTGGAGCGGGGGGCGCAGGAGAGGGTCTTGCTCTGTTTCCTGGGCTAGAGTGCAGTGGCATCATCATAGCTCACTGCAACCTGAAACTCCTGGGCTCAAGCGATCCTCCTGCCTCGGCTGGGACTACAGACACATGCCACCATGCTCGGCTAATTTTTCTATTTTTCCTAGAGACAGGGTGTCAGTCTTGATCAGGTGGTCTTGAACTCCTGGCCTCAAGTGATCCTTCCACCTCGGCCTCCCAGAGTGCTAGGATTACAGGCATGAGCCACTGTGCCCAGCCTGATTCATTAATCTATCAAACATTTTCTGAAGGCACATAGGCACCAGGCCTTGAGCTAGAAAAGGGCACAAGGCACAGTCATGCCCTCAGTCTAGTGGAGGAGGCAGACACGTGAACAGAGCCCTACAAATGGAATGGAATCCTGGGTTTCACAGGTACATTGGAGGTCCCCAAATGGGAGTGGGTTATTTGCAATTGGTTGGGGGCAATCAAGGAAGAGGAGATAATGATCAGAACAGGCTCCCTGGAGAAAAGGATGCACCAGAATGTACCTTGAAGAATGCAGTGGGCAAAGGAGGAAAGGGCAATCCAAGGCAGAGAAGATCAGGTTTTAGAAACAGATAAGGGCACTAAATCAAAGACGACCCTGTATGCAAGGTTATGAAACCTTATTCTGTAATTGATGGGGATCCACTGAAGGGCTGTAAGTGGGAAAGGTGACTTGATCAGATTTTGTTAAGAAGTTTTGCTTCTGTCCCCTGCGGATATTGCCACTGCTACAGGCAACTCTCGCAGCCACCTGTCACTGCTCAGACTTGGAACATGCCACACAGCCTCTAAGAAAGGAGAAATGAGAAAACCTTCAAATTCCACAGGGCTTGCTCTAGTCAGCCTTTGCAGAGACTAGGGGCTTCCTGGACTCTGGTTCTCAAAGAAAAAAAAAGAAAAAAATCAGGAAACCTGTTAGTATCTTGATTGAGACCGCACTTGTATGATTTTCGTGTGACTGAATGCGTTCCTTATCCACCCTCCAAACAAGTGAAACCCGGAGGAGTCTAAGCTGAGCATCAAAAGCTTTTACTAAAACGTAAGCTTTATTGCCACTGCCTCTTCCTTATTAGGCAATCCCCAAATGGTAGTCATGAAATTGCTTCCCCTTCTCTTCTTATGTCCTATCAGTAGAAGAATTCTACATGTATGGGTGACAGACACACATGGGCACTGGGGGGATTGGTCTGATAACCCACCACTTGGCCCCAGCCACTTACGTTATGACTCGATCACTTTGAGGCAGGGTTGACATGCAAATGCAAACTCCTGGATTTTTTTTTTTTTTTAGAACAAAGATCTCATTGAATCATAAAAAGCAGCTAGATTCTATTCTTTTGCAAGTGAATTTTAACAACTTTACATCATGTCAATCTCTTCTAAGACAAGGATACCTTACAAACTAACCAAGGTCTAGGGATAGATCTTTGGGGGCTTAGAGCCCCTAAGAAGACAAAATTGCCCTGGGCTCACTAAGGTGATAGTAGTGAGTCTTTCTCCCTTTCACTATGGCACATCTATCCCCACCCAGATTCCCAGTGCCTGTTCAAAAAGAGAAAGACCCCCAACCTTGGGGGAGAGCTCAGAGTTGGGGACCAAGAGACGCAGGAAATGATTGCTCTCCTCCCCACTCTTCTGCCACATCACAAAGCTTCAGACAGCCTCATTTGCCAGGTAAGACTGCTTCTCACCAGCCTTCCCCGCATGCATCCCCCACACACCAGTTAGGAAGGATTATTTTTAAATTTGCAGTATCAACACCCATTGCAAAGTCATTACGTTTGATTTCTTTTCAAGTCACCTTACAATTATGCTCTTTAAAGCATAATGAAAACACTTGGAGACATAAATTGCTGCTTAAAACTGTTCTCTGCAATAGAAGTCCTCTATTCTACCGCAAACACATGGAAACGAAAACATGTCCAAGTGCTCTGGGTCCCTTACTCAGTAGTCATCATATGAATGTCGATTGTAAAAAAAGAAATCACCAAGTGTTTAAAAATCTGCTTTAATTATATTTTCATGAATTCCAGGAAGAACATCATTGCAGTTAATGTTACAAAAAAGCAAAGAGGGACATTTGAACACATGCAATAAAAAAATGGATTCACAGTGAAAATAATGCATGTTGGTACTAAAATATAGTTACTCGGTTCTCTGAAGGAAAAAGGTTTCTTCTAATTATCTATTCACTTGGATTTTATCATGAGAAAATATATATTTTTAAAGCTTTAGGGAAGTTTTCGATTTGCGCTACTATTACTGTTGGAGTCTGATGGAAGTACCTCATTCTGAAAGCCATTTTGCAGTCTATAATCAGAAAATTCAAAAGTACAACAAAGAGTTTGGCAACTGGGATCTTGTTACATACAAAGCCATTAGCAAAAATATGTAACAAAATTTATGTAAAACAATTTTGCCCTTATATACAGAAGTTTGCCTTCTTCCTCACACTCTCACAGCCTATTCTCAAAAGGGGGTAGAGGGAAGAGGGTGTGGGGAACAGCTATTGATCCCCTTTAAACTCTCATTATGGGTGGGGTGAGGAAAAGTTAAAAGGCAAGATAACAATTTTAAACTTTTTTCAACTGAGTTATAAAAATGCATCTGAGTTTCTCAACCGAGAAAGAAAAATAGGAAAAACGATAATGGCTTAAAATAAGGAATTCATCCCTTTATGGTTTGCAAAGTCTCTTAATCAACTCAACAGAGAGTAAAAATATCTACTTCTGTGACTGCAATCTGAGGACACAGTAAAGGGCATGTTGGTGAAATGCGCATACATTATAACCCAAGCTGCTGAGGAGTTTCACCTCTAGGGCATGCACATATTTCATACCAATACAGTTAACAACACCTCAAGGGAGAAAGATCATAATAGGTACATAGGAAATGTCACCAAATCTATACACACAAACACATTAACAAGAAAGAACACATGAAGTCAAAGGGAGACCAAAATACGAGTTTAAAAATACATTTGAAAATCATTCCAAAGCCAAGAACCTGATTTACTGACAACTGAAAACAGACATTCTACAGAATACCTTGTAAACACTGACAATGCAGCTTTATGTAATTCACAGTCTCAAAAGAAAATAAATTTCTGGTTTATCATCACTGCTTGGCTCAGTCTGCAAAACAGAATTATCTGAACAAAACTGGTCGACATAGCCATAGTGAAGGGCCGTACACGCCCCCTCTGGGATGCCACGGCCTTCCGGGCCACCCCCTTTCGTGTTCCTCAGGTAGCCTGCAATGTACGAGCCAGTGGAGTGGCGGTTCATGGCAGGGGTGGGTGCCGAGGGTTTGTTTCTAAGAACCACACCTCCCCCATTGCTGGGGCTCACAATTTTTTGCTTGTTGGCTTCCTGTCTCTCCTTGGCACGGCTGGCAATATTGCGCACTCTGCTCTGACTTCTGGATGACAACTTCCTGACCAGTGCCCTGGGGAATTGACTGACATCCTGCTTTGAATACAGCATGTGGCAGTTGTCTTCCTGGTCAAAGGACACAAGCTTCCGAAGCTGCTCCGTCAGGGCGTCTACAGGCTCTAACGACTTTGTCTTCACAGACACACCGTTCTTGTCTCTAATGCCAGTTGTAACGAAACTCTTACTGATACACTGGTACTTGCTCTCAAAATTGCAGGTGATGTCCTCTGAAGTTAAGTCCCCCAGACTTTTGGATTTGCAAGGACTGGGCAGTTTCAGAGCAGGCAAAGGAAGATGTGCCAACTGCTTGGGTGCAGGGACATGCATATCTTGGGCACTAGACTGCCGGGGCACACCGGTCTGGTTCATTTTTGCATCTGATTTTGAGAAACGGTTATGCACAAAGCCAGCACCCTGATATGCTAGATAAGAAATACTTTGAGTGTTGACATCTTGAATATTGTTGAATATTTCGGGGACAGAAGGGTACAGAGTCTCTTTACAATAGCCATTTCTCAAACCTCTTTGAAAGTGTTCTACTACATCCTGACTGTACTTCAGTTTTAAAGGAGAAGGAAGTGGATTTGTGCCCTCTCTCCTGTACTCATAGGTTGTTAGAGACATATTCTCTGACTCTCCATCAATTTCCACAAGGCTGCTGTCTCCAGAATTGAAACCAAGGGTGGGATCAGCTATCACATCCTCCAGGGTCAAATCCATGGATGAGGCAGGGCTGCAGCTCTTCCGTGTTTCCCGGTCTTCTCCATTGGTAGGACTTTTTGGTAACCAGCCATGAGAAGTATTAGGGCACCCAGGCAGGTCGCCTTCTATGGCCCCTGTCTTGGCCTCACCAGAAAGGTCATCATCAGGTTTCGTTGTAGAGACGGGAGAGCAGGTAGTTTCACAAATGTTGTATGCTACATGTTTGTTTGTCTCAGGACTTGAAAAAGCAATCAGCTCAGGAGATGAACACAGGAAGGAAGACTTGGGTTTTCCCTTGGAAAAACCATGTTTGAAGGGCGTTTTTAGGCCCAGGGTAGGCAAGGGAGGATTGCCTGACGTCACACTGGTACTATGAAGATGAGGAACAACTGTGAGGTTAGCCTGATCGTTGGTCTCATCAAACTGGCCAATTAGTGCCGAGATGGAACTGCCTGGCTCATTCTCATTTGTTAAAGTGACATTGTCAATAAGATGGGAGATCTCACTCTCCTGCAGAATCGCAGTTGAATGTAAGTCAGGTATGTCAGAACCGACTGTGGAGACGTCTGACAAAGAAAAGGACGTTGCAGCTCTGCCCTTACCCCCGTTACCTTCCAGGTTCTCAATCTCCAGATTGCTCTGAGAAAGGATGCCTCCGCACAAGGACGCCTCCGCATTCCCCTTTGCCTTGGTTTTCACACCATGTAGATCTTGTCTTGGGTTAACTGTAGGATCAAGAGCCAAATTCTGCCTTGGGGAGAGGGATTTGTTGGGATAGTGGTTTTCCTGGCAATCACTTGTCACATTCGATTTGGTTCTCCCACCCGTGGGACCTGGCACCCCCAACTGTTCTCCTGTGACCAACATGTTGGCAGCAGAAACAATTGAGTCCCTTTGGCCGGTGTCTTTGTGGAGAAGAGCACTGGAGGAGGAGGAGAACTTTTTGTTCAAATTTGGAAAATGTGAGCCATTTATACTTGCCTTCTCTTTTCTTCTGTCATCCTTATCTTCTGCTGAATGAAACAAACAACATGTTAGGTGACATGAATTACTTTATGTAGGACCTGCAAACACTCATGTTTGTCTTCGGACAGACAAATGGAGAATGTAAATCTGTTACACTGTGACAGAATATAATTATGGATTGCAGAGGTTTGCAACAAAGTGTCTGTGTGATGAATAAATGGTAAAATATATTCATAGGAATTTCACCGAAGCTTCCCTTTGAGTATCTATTACATCAGCTAAGGATGTAATATTCATTGTCAAAAAAATGTCAATGAGTTACCATACTTTTACAGTGAGGATTACCTTAAGTTGTTCCTATTCAGATTTGTACTACACAGAAGCATGGCAATAAAAACAGAACAAGACAGCTCTGTTAAACAAAGTATTGTGGTACCTGTAAGCAAGATACTACAAGCTTTCAAAGTTATACATGTATTAGCAAAAAATAAACAGGTAAATAAATAAGTAAAATCATTTAAAAAACATTTTGTAAAAAGATTTAATTTAAGCAATTAATTTCTAAAATAATTGGAGGGTGCAATAAATGAATTAAAATATCAATATCTGTTGACTTAAAATGTAAAGATAAAGAATTGGTCATCAATTCTGTCATTGCTAACATCTAGTTTTTTGTTAATTACATTTTCCTTTTTAATACAACACAAATTTCATATTGTATTCTCCCCTGAAAGTGGCAGTAAGATGTCAGGCACAGTAAGGAAAATTTTATAAAAACACAAAATTCACAGCAATGTGGAATACCCCATATTGGTATAGTGCTAAGACAATATTGGGTGTACAGTTCTTGACCAGATTATTTTCATAGTCTTTTAATGCTTCAGAGTGATGATACACAAGAAAGAAGAATTTAACTTCTTATTAAATATCTTGCTGACTAAAAATATTCATCATAAAAAATTTTGAAAACCAAAAAAATTATAAAGAAAAAAATTAAATATCCCATGATGTTACCACTCAGAGACAGTCACTGTAAGCTTTTGCAGAGGGACAGAATAACATATAGAATTTTGTATTCTGCTTTTTCTCTACTTAATATCTTTTGTGCTATAACATGAATCAATGCATGACTATGTATTGCTCCATATTTACCATAAATTCAATATATATAACTAATTTATATAATTGTTTTTTAAAGATAGAAAAGAAACATCACTTCAAAATTGCTTTCTAACTCACCTTAATGGTATTAACATCTTAATGGTAGCATTAACAGGATTAATGATTACCAATTTCTATTGAATATAGCTTTATTTTCCCCAAAAACTGGGGTTTTTAATTAATTTTTAAAGCACATATTTCATCTCTTCTGACACTGTTCTTAGCAAAATTTCAAAAATTTAAACTTCCTTTTTTTCTTCAAATAAACCGTTCAAGAATTAGGTTTTCTTCCTAGAATATCTTACAAAAAAAATCAATTATAAGCAAAATGGTGTTTGTGGGGAAATAGATCATTGAAGTTAGATTGATAAAAGAATAATTTTGCTAAAGAAAACAGTTATCACATTTTACTTATCTGAGATGACTCTGATTTAATTAAAACACATTTGCTCCAGAGACATCAAATGGACACAATTTTGACACTCAAATTACCCAGAATAGGACAGAGGAAGGCAGTCACCGACACAAGTCAAGAACTCTTTGGCATACTGCAAAGCAGTCTTCACGCGATCCACTTCCTGATGTCAACACCACCATCAAATTAAGGAAAAAGGCAGGGAGCACCTGGTCCCTATGATTGTGGCGCCTATAACTGGGCAGGAGCCACCGCATGCCTCCTTCCTTGCCAGCAGCCAAGGATCAGGGAAGTGAGGCCACAGAAAATCATTGCCTGAGCCATCTCTCGAGGAAGCAAAGAATTTTGAAGTGAATAGGCAGCCTGTTTTCAACATCTGGCTTTCTTTCTCCATAAACATTTCCAATCATGGAAATGTGTTATATAGTGGGGAAAAGAATACAACCATATTCAACCTCCAATCAGTAAATACGGTACCCACTTGAAAACCAGTATTTCTGCTCAGACCTTGCAGGCTTTGCCTCCCTCTGTCCTACCTCATGGACCCACGTGCTCCCATCACACCTCATGGCTCCTCTTCTCCCTCACCGTCAATGTTATCTTAAAGCTTTAAGTGAGGAGGAAATAGCTCTTCTACCACCTTCCCCCCTAAAGTTTGGGATCTTCTGGCCTAGAAGATCATATTATAAATTATTTTTCAGTATATTTTACTTTGACTACAGAATGTTGATCCTGTCATAAGGGTAACCAGAAACCAAAACGCAGCCTAGAAGGGTTTATTCTTAGAGAAACTTAAAGCATCTTACCCAGAGAGTTTTCTTTTCCCTCAATGTCTTTTGCTGTGTCAGATAGAGGCAGTGATAAAGCTCCCAGAAGACTTTTGTCGACAGGCATCGAGACAGGGCGTACTTGCAAACTCCGTGTGGTTCTCCTCAGGACTCCATCAGGATCTCTTGCAGCCTCAGACACTGAATCCTTTATCTCTACCATCTCTTGGAAGCCCATTTTGCTCTTTTTCCTGCCTTTGGCTGGAGCGCTGGCTGTGCGTCGCAGAATCCTATCTCCAATGGATCGTTTCCGTACATAATGGGAATTGTTTTCTGCAGAACTGTGCCTGGGATTCTTATTAAACAGACCCTTCAGACCTTGGAGCTGTCTGTTCTGAAGACACAAAAGGACCAACCACAAGTTAAACAAATGCTATCGTGTCAACAACTTGCCGTTGAAATGACACCTCCATGAAAAATGAATATAAAACAAAATTTTACAGACACTGAAGTATATTCAAACCAAGAAAACAGCAGCTTGCAGCTTGTTTGCACAGCGTCATGCACACCTTATTAACCTTACTCCATGAGGAAGTCAGCCTTCCATTTTTACAGCCAAGCTTTCCCAGAAGTTTCCTACCCAGAGATGACAAGGTGGTGGGGAAAGTTTCCACAGTTAACAAACTGTTACAAACTTCAGCAGCCTTAAAGCAACAGACGCATGTTTCAAAGTGGTAAGCAGGAAAATGGAGTGATATGAGAACGCATGCTGCCATAACTACATAAAAAGAAATACGCCAGCAAGAACAAAGCACCATGCTGAGAAACTACCTTTGTAGCTCCTAGAAAGTGCAATATAGTATAACTGGGGTTGAGTATTAAAGGGCTCCACTGCGAGGGAAAAAACAAAAACACAACAAAACACAATTTGGGCTCATTAAAGAAGGTGGCATAAGTAAACATGAAAGAGAAAAATGCATGTATTCCTATAAACCCTTTCTCCTAGTTCTGATGACCTTTAGTCTTTTGCTCATTCATTGTTCAACCAAGATCACCACATTGTGGTATTTGCATCCCAACCTGAACACACCTTCGCAGTAATAAGTATTATGACTCACGAAAGGACATTTATTTACAAGAGAGAAGTCCCACAGAACGCCTTCATATTTTAATTTATTTCTGATTCAAGTTTTAAACAAATTCTGAATTTTGTTGTTTCCCTCAGCCATGATAAATGCTAGAGTACTACATAGTTAACCTGGGATTCCTAGAATTCAAGAATCATTTTTGAATCATTTACATCTGTGTCTATTTAGGCCAAAGGAAAGATCCCAACTAGTAACATGAACAGAAATTCAGGACTAAACATAAAAAGTTACTGTATGAAACTTCACTGGTTTTAGAAATTAGGACTCTCAGCCCCACCTCTGCTGCTGGTGTGAGGATAAACATAAACACACTGATTCAGGCTGACTTGGTTCATTCCTTACCAATTGGATTGTAATAATACTATTAATATTAGTCAACATTTTCAAGCATTTACTACGTACCTGGCAGATTTCTAAGTTTACAGATATATAAACTTACACACACACACACACAATGTATATATATATATATATATATATATTATGAGGTCGGTACTATTTTTATCCCACATTTACAGATGAGGAAGCTGAGGCACAGATAATAGGTACACCTGTAAAGGAGAAGCCCCAGGCTATACGTACTTTCTGGTAAAAAGCACTGGAAATTCCTAAGCCCTATTCAATGCTTTTACAGTCCCTCCAAATGATATCTGGTCCTGAAAATTCAAAGCAGTGGCCAAGTCCCCAGTTACTTGGCATGACCAGACAGCCTTATTGATTTTAAACGTCAGGTGAGTTCTACAATGAAGAGAATAGCATCAGGAGAAAACTAGAATACATTTTCTTGGTCTCTTTCTTTTTAGTCCTGTGAGTAAGTTTTAAAATTCATTCACAATTTTAGTTTTCAGTTAAAAACAGCAGCATCGAATGAATGCAGCCTGCCTAGAACTAGCTAGGACCACGGCCCAGTTAGCACAGAGAATTTATCAAACCTCCGAGACACTCCATTTCCCACTGCAGACAGCTTGGTCTTTTTAAGGACTAAAATAAAATTCAACATTTAACTGTATCTTCATTGTTTTAGCCAAACAAAGGATTGCCTGAAAGAATAATAGTTCTCTCAATTCTGACAAGCCCAGAGAGGGCCCCTGGGTGGAAGGGGTACGTACACACCCCAAAACGGTGGAATGAGCACAGGTGGATCGGGACATGACAGGGAGAGCAGACTGGGCTTCCTGGGCTTCCCTGCGTTCTTCTGTTAAAGAACAGTTTGTCAAAATGTACATTCCTTTTATGTCATTAGTAAATTAGTAGCTTTGTGGAGGACCATAGCATTGTTATATGTGAATTTAAGCCCTATGATCTTTCTCACCTTTCCATAGATTTCATTGATTGTTATGTGGACAAATATGGATGCTTCTGTCAGTCCTTCCAAATAGACATGCCGGTAGCCTAGTAAAAGTAAAGAAAGTCATTTCTTTTAAGTTGAACTTGCATTTGGTTTTCCTGTGAGCACAATGAAATTAAGTATCACTTGACTATAGTTCTTTGCATTTTATAAAACATATCAACAGTCACATTTATGATATGACATGTATTTTATATAAACATCACCTATGCTATGTTAGCCATGTATATCGTATGTCACATATCATATATTAAATTTTTTTTTTTTTTTTTTGAGACAGAGTCTTGCTCTGTTGCCTGAGCTAGGGTGCAGTGGTGTCATCATAGCTCACTGCAATCTCAAACTCCAGGGCTCAAGTTATCCTCCTGCCTAAACTTCCCAAGCAGCTGGGACTACAAGTCCACACCACCATGCCCAGCTGATTTTTCTATTTTTAGTAGAGACAGGGTCTTGCTCTTGCTCGGGCTGGTCTTGAATTCCTGGCCTCAAGTGATCCTCCCTCCTTAGCCTCTAGACTGTTAGAATTATAGGTGTGAGCCACTGTGCCTGGCCCCTCATATATTAAATCTTACAAAGAAGAAGAAATGGTCAGTCTAGAGACAAAACACCAGTTCATACCTACCAGGCACTAAGCTGCTGAAGGTCACAGTTCTTTGTCCAACGAAGTCTCGTCCAATAGGATCATGATCCCACACAAGGAATCGAACCAAAGCTATTTCTGGCATGTGTACTGTAAATGTCAGAGTTTCTTCCCACACAGGGTTAAATCCTTGGAGAAACAGGAAGAGAAAAATCAGAAAAATAAAGGACTTGGCTGAAAATGAATCAGCAGCAACATCTGCAAAGCAGACAGTGAAAATTGCTTGCAATGGTTATTAAAGTCGTAAAGACGACTGAGCCACTCCAGGATGTCTTACTGGAATAAAGCCTCAGAATTTACCCCCTTGCTTGAAAATAATTGCAAGAAAATTGCCTGTAAATTATCACATCCATTCTACTAATCTTTGGCGCCCAATTGTATTGTAGAGAAAGCTCTTTAACATTCAGAATGGTTCCATAAGTTCAAAGATTATCTACAGTAGTGATGTAAGAATGATATTTTAGCAAAAACAATAAAGAAGGATACCCCCACCATAGAATTATGCTTCTCATGCACCAAAGATTCTGCTGCTGTAATAATCACCAACAACCATTTTATAAGGTGATTTTCAGGTTTTGACACCATTGTACATAGATCATCCTATTTAATTCTTATATTAATAGCAATCCTCTAAGAGAGGAAGGGCAGGGTTTTTATTTTCTTCTAACTAAAAAAATATATATTACTGACTTTCAAAATATATAACTTTAAACATTATATAAGTAACACACGCTCATTTTTTTAAAAGTAGGAAATATTAGTTTTTATAGCTCATCTTTTGGTAGAGAAAATTGATGTTGATATTATAGAAAATAAAGTGGCTAAGGTGACACAGGGCCTTATGGTTAGTGGTAGGGCCAAATCGGACTGTGCACCATTGATTCCCAGTGGCTTCTTCTGAAGCAAGACTTTACTACATGAATGATGATAGATTTTCATAGCTACTGAAAATAAGTAGAAAAGGTATATAATTTAACTCGAATACTGAAAGACAAAAGTACATTAACTTTATTTTTAAATTCTCTGAGATAAAATATAAAACTCGTAACAATTCAACAATTCATTTTTGCCTTTCTAAAAAATGAAAATAGGTTTTATTAAACATATGTATTTAGGAGGTCTCAACCACTTAACCCTATAAAAGTCGCAAGCTAATGAAATAAGATGCTACTCCTGAACGAGAGGATCTCTTTGTTGACTTAGTGATGACCTCTCAGTTACTTCCGAGATCAAAAAAAGAAAGAATAATCTATTGAGCACTGGTGGGAAAATGCAACACAAGAAGGCTGCTTTCTTTAAGCACGAGGCTTCCTAAGTAATAAATGTGCCCTACTCTGGAACTCTGACATGCCCTCAAGGTGTCCCTTTGAATCCCTAATTTCTCACATATTTTGATGATTGTCATTTAAATTTATTTTAGAGTATTATTGATTAGCGATTGAGAAAAATAAGTATGCAATAATGTTTGTCAAGAGTACAAACAGACAAATTTCGGAAGATTACAAAGAAAAGGACATAAGACTTGGGTAAAGAAAGCTTTCTTTATATTATGGCCAAAATATCAGAAGAACGCTGCCCCTTCATCACATGCACATAATTCAAGAAGTAAACCTGCCTGACCACACTGTGCTTGCCTTTAGAGTTTTATACACTGCAGAAAAAATGAGAAATTATTAAGAGGCATTTTCCTAAGTAAATTTTAACCCAGTTCTTGAAAATATCATTCATTCTTTTCACTAGAAAGAGTTTTTGCTTCAAAAGCAAAAGTCTAGAGAGCCTAGATTATGACATTATCAAAACATACTGTGCATCAATCACACAGTTACTTAGTTTTATTTGTTCAAAAGATCTTAATATAAACTCAAATGGCAGCTATGGATTTTAGAGATTTGTTCCTCTTCTACATATATACATTTTTCTTTTTCAATGCAAATTCTATTTCTAGAACATCCTCATTAAAGACAAACACAATGTATCATCTTACCATTGTCATCCACCACACGGGTTTGATCTTTACAACAATCTACTGGCAATCCGATAATTTCAACTTCAACAAAAGGATCAATGATCTATATAAACAAAGAGAAAGTATTATTATAAATGATACATTTCTACACATGTTAATTAATTTGAGAATATTGGCCAAAATGTCTACATTTCAAGAGCAACCAATTTTACTAAGTGCTTACTAAGAAAGAAGAATGTTACTAGGTGTAGCAGATTCAGATATAAGACAGCAATAAAAGAAATTAAATTCTTGTTTGCCAATATCTCCTAATGCTACATAAACTTTACCCAGTGAAACTATTAACACAATTTCAGTTCAGGGCACATACCCAACAGAAATGAGAGATTTTGCCCATGTTGAAATGCTCAAAGCAGCTGTATTCATAATAGTCAAACACTGGAAACAATGTAAATGCCTGTCATGAGTAGGATGGATAAACTGTGGACTATGCATTTAATGAACACTACACAACAATGAAAACATAAAAAAGTTCTGCTACATAGACATATGTTGAGCAAGCCAGACATAAAAGAGTACCTACCATAAGAGTCCATTTATATAAAGTTTGGGAATCGACAGAATTTGTCTGTTGTGATAGGAACTGGTATGGCGGGGGGTGGGAGGTGTAGATATTGATGGGAGGGTGGACAGGAACCTTATAGGGATTCTGGATATGCTCTGTCTTGATCTGGGTGGCATAATAATTAATCAAGCTATCCATGTTCAATTTGTGTACTTTAATGTAGCTGATTATGTATCATAATGTAAATTTAAAAGTACTAAAAGGTAAAATATTAAAAAATAAAAGAAAAAAATATATGAGTGTTTAGTCTTCCCCTGCTCCCATTCCCTCTCTTCCAGGGGGAGGGATTATGCTTTGTTGGTCATCTGCAAAATTTCTTTTGTGGCACAAGTTCTGGGTGATGGGCAATGAAGGAATAAAAACCTAAAGAGCCAGAAAGAGCTAATCTAAGAAAGTCTGAAGGGGACAGAGGTAGGAAGGCTGGGAAAACATATTTTTAGGAACTCAGAGTGAGGAAAACATAGAGTTGTGGGGGTAGGGCCAGGAAATAAGAACCAGAGAGGGATGATGGAAAACCACGTTAAGATGATTAGAAGGATATACATATTATTTATTTAGCAAACAAACATAGTTAGAGTTCACTCATTTTCAATTAATGATTTTATGCTCACACATATTCGTATGTCACAATTTGTTTTTTAAAAATATTTTGATAAATGAATTTCAATATAATTGTTTCCTGTGTTACCCTATCTATTTTTTATGAATTTAAAGACATTTTGAGAAGGGGTCCATTGGCTTCGCCAGATACCAAAGTGTTTCATGACTCAAAAAACATTAAAATCTTCTGATAGAACCTTGTAAGCCACAATAGAGATGTTACATTTTTTTAATTACAAAAGAAAGACATTCCTTATGCATTTAAAAATTAATTCCATAGGCCATGTATTAATTACAAAGATAAAGAGATACCTATACTATGAAAAATGTTTGGAAGACACCCCCTTATCCAAGTAACATTTTCGATTATGGGATAAACTGACATCATGCAATTCCTGACGTGATGCACTGAGAAGGATACATTTCCCACGTATTATTCCTGCCAATATGTTTATTCTGACTCTAATCGTGAAGAAAGAATCAGGTAAATTCAAATTGAAGAATATTCTGAAAACAACTGGTTTGGACTCTTAAAAAAGTCCATGTCATGAAACAAAACAAAAAGGAAAAAGAATTGTCCTAGATTTTAAAAGACTAAAGAGAAATGACAACTAAAAGCAGTATGTGATCATGATTGGATCCTGAATGCAAGAAGAAGAAAAGGAAAGATGTAAGGACGATTTGGGGCCAACTAGGAAAAATTAAATATGTATTTTATATTAGATAATATTACTGTACCAATGTTAAATTTCTTGTGCAATGATTGCATTGGGGTTATACAGAAAAACACCCATGTTCTTATGAGCAAAATGCAGAGGTATTTAGGGATTATGTGTCATGATGTCAACAACTTACTCTCAAGGGACTCTGCAAAGAAAAGCAAATACATATATGTACACATACACACACATATACACAGGAGAAAGAGGGAAAGCAAGGGTTACAAAATTTAATAATTGAATTGGTTAATCCAGATGATTTATTTTATTATTCTTACAACTTTTCTGAAGTTTAAAACTTTTTTTGGAGACAGAGTCTCACTCTGTTGACCAGGCCAGAGTGCAGAGGTGTCATCATAGCTCACTGCAACCCCAAACTCCTGGTCTCAAGCGATCCTCCTGCCTCAGCCTCCTGAGTAGCTGGGACTACAGGCACACACCACCATGCCTGGCTAATTTTTCTAGTTTTAGTGTAGATGGGAGTCTCACTCCTGCTCAGGCTGGTTTTGAACTCCTGGGCTCAAGCAATCCTCCCGTCGCAGCCTCCCAGAGTGCTAGGATTACTGGTGTGAACCATTGCATCCGGCCTGAAGTTTAAAGCTTTTTAAAATAAAAAGTTTGGGAGAATATATAGGAAGGGAGTCTTCCTTTCTACAGACAAAAAAGAAAAGAAAGGAAAGAAGAAGGAAGGATAAATTTTCTGGTACTACCAGTGAATTACTCTTGCTGCTGAGAACAGGACGCAGGGGTAAGAAGGGCAGCAGGGAGAGCAGCCAGCTGCGGGCTCCTGCAGCAGAACTGACAAGAGACAATGTCATTTGGATCAGTCTGGTGGCTGTAGAGATGGAAGAATGGTCCCACCTGACGCTCCTACCCTCTGAGAAGTAGGACATTATAGCCTCTGCTGAAGATGATGAGGACAGAGAGAAGATTGGAAACAGCCGCTGTGGAAAATGGGACTGAGCGCTAAGGTGAGGCTGGAATGGCAGCACAGAACCACAGGTTGGCTGATATCTGAGATGAAGAGTTTATGGTGGTAGCCACTTCAGAGCTTTGTGGTCTCCTCCAACAAGATCCAGAAATAATAGTTGAACAGGTGGGAGTGGTAAAGAGGCTGAGAGGAAGGACATGAGCACAGGAGGGGCTGATAGGGAGGGAGATAACAAAGGCCAAGGCCAGGCTCCCTGGCTCACACCTGTAATGCCAGCACTTTGGGAGGCAGAGGTGGGAGAATTGCTTGAGGCCAGAGGTTTGAGACCAGTCTCAGCAATGTGGCGAGACCCTGTCTCTACAAAAAACAAAAGAATTAGTGGGGCATGGCCCAGCTACTCAGGAGGCTGAGGCAGGAGGATTGCTTGAGCACAGGAGTTTGAGATGCAGTGAGCTATGATGATGCCAGGGCACTGCACCCTGGGCAACAAAGCAAGACCCTGTCTCCAATCAATCAACCAATCAACCAATAAAACAAAAAAAAAGAAGACAAGAAGGCCAAGACCAGGCTTAATGAAAATTATGGAATAAAAACCCTGGAAAGAAAGGAGACCGTGGTCACAGAGGGAGATATTTTCAATGCATGCTGCAGAGGCACAGCAGGTGATAACAGGAATCAGCACATGGCCAGGCCTGCAGCAGGGATGAGCATTGGCGGAGAGAAGGAATGTGGATGGAAGATTAAGACATACTCTTAGGCAATGTTTCTACTACTAATAAAATTGATCTTTGCACCCCAATTTCAATATTGCCAGCATCAGCCTTGAAATGTAAATTAAATTGTGTGCACTCACACCTCCAAGACAGAAAATGCACTGAAGTCCATCAGGAACTGTGTGTGATTTGCCAATAAATCAGTTAACGTCTGATGAGCTAAGATCAGTGCTCATATATGAACACACATACAGACACACACAGCCCTGAAGACATTCAGGTAAAAAGCAAACACAATAAAATAATCCCTTAGACCAGTGGTCCCCAGCCTTTTTGACACCAGGAACCAGTTTCGTGTAAGACAGTTTTTCCATGGACCGGGGCTGGGGAGCAGGGTGTTGCCGCTTTGGCTCCACCTCAGATCATCAGGCGTGGGATACTCATGGGGAGCACGCAACCTGGATCCCTCGTATGCGCAGTTTACAGTGGGGTTCATGCTCCTGTCAGGGTCTGATGCCTCCACTGACCTGACGGGGTCGGGGCTCCAGCAGGGATGCAGCGATGGGGAGCGGCTGTGGGTGCAGGTGGGGCTCTACTCTTGCTCGCCCGCCCCTCACCTCCTGCTGTGCGGCCTGGCTCTTGGTGGGCCATAGACGGGTGGGAGTTGAGGACCACAGCCTTAGACACACAGTCATATACAGCTTACCTCACCCCTGTCTCCAAGCATGGAGTCTGGAGGTTTGGGGAGTTGCTGTCCACTGATCACTTTCAGAATGAGCTGCTTCTTGGGGTTGGCAGGAAGTGGATCACCAGAGAAAGGATTGAAAGTACCTAGGCCAAATAAAGCAGAGGTTGGTAACATGGGAAGAAAACACACACACACACACACACACACACACACACACACACACACAGCTTAAGCTTGCAAAACAAAGAAACGACAAATGCTGAATCACTACAGCATTTCTCAGAGCAAAGAAACTATCACATCACTATCAGCGTGGCTTCGTTAGAATCCACGCTCCCAAAGGCCAGAGGAATGGGCCAATTTAAAACAAGTGTCTGCAATACAATGATCAACTGTGACATAGGGGAAGAGGTGCATTTTATTTGAACACCAATAGTAAAAAAGAAGAGCAGATTCATATAACTTTCTAATCTAAACTACCTCAGGTATAGAGTAACAAACAGCAGAGCAAGAATACATGCAAAGCATAAAATCCTAAAAACATCTATCGACACTTTCTTTTACCTGAATTGTTATAAATCTATTTTGGAAATTAAAAAAAAATTATAATGAGCAGAACCAAAAGAAAGTGTTGTTTGATCTAACATTGTTTTATCTTTTCTTTTTTGTTAACACTGTTTTGTAATTGGACTACACTGACTAAAAGAGCTTGATTCAGGTAGAATTTAATTTTGCCAGCAGGTCTCAGACTCGCACTCCCTAAGATAATTCCTCAAAGATAGGGCAAGGCCCTTTGAAGACAGTCCAATTTATAAGTAATGTCCAATGAATATCATGCTGGGACACTGGATTTCAGATGACAACTCATTGCTGTGATGTCCCTCTTGATATGCATAACCTCTTGAGGTAACATTCTACACATCATGTCACCCAAATATTAAACAGTTGTGACAAAAATTCTCATTTACATTCAAACACCTTAACCTAGGTTTTTAAAAAAGATGACATTTTTAAAAATGTTATGTTGCAAAACACTAGGATATCACATCTTCTAAAGAGCTTCTTTAATAGAGGTCACCTGTATTCAGAGATACGTCTATGAAATTAATGCACACCTTTGCACATTTGCTGGGGTTTAAGGACGTAGCCACAATTGCCATTTGTCTTGAATTTGGCTCGATTTAACTGCATCATTCGGCCTTCAGACTGATAGTTCAGTGCCACTGTGCAAGTTGAAAGTTTGAGAGAATTAGGCAAGACAGCAGGGTACTCAGAACATACAAAGAACTGCTCTGTCCCGAGGTATACGCACCTAGTTGACAACCTGTGTTCCAGTAGGGCAGAGGGTTGAAGTTACTGGAATCGATGCGGTAGGCAGAGGGGTAAATCCTTGTGAGCTGCTTTTGGTTATAAATCATGAACTGTTCTGATTTCTGCTGAACCACCTGATGTGCTCTTGTTTCACTGAATGATAACACGTTCCCTGTGGTTCCTGGCAGTTTTTAATAAAGAAAAAAGGAAAGTGAGAACTATAGCTAAGAAAACGCCACTCACAAAAGACCTTATAATAATGTCAGATTATGCCAATAGTAAAAAGCAGAGTGAAAGAGTAGATACAACCAAAGTAGAGGCAGCTCCTGACCGGGAAAGACCCATAAACTCCATTCTTAGGACTCTTTTGCCGTTATGAGGCTAAATCAGAGTTGTGCATCTTGTTAAGGTAGCTGTGTATTTCTGGTTCCCATGTTCTCACAAGAATTCAATCACCCCACTAATTTATGTCTATCTGACTAGCATAAACAGGGCAGGTAGGTGCATAACTACCTGGTGCATAGTTTCTAGGTGCATAACTCAAACAGAATATCTTTGCCAAAGATATCAACAACCACAGATAAATAAAACTATCTATATAACTTATTCCTGATAATGGGAAGACATTTATTGAAGGCATTCATCTAAAAGGCACATATATGAAACACATATTAACATGTTAATTCAGGATCCAAGAAAATAAAGGAAAAAGACCAATTAGAAAAAAGAAAAATTGAGTTTTAAAGTTGATTTGAATAGAATTATGGATCAAAATCTTTTTGGGAGAAAGGAATAATAATGGAGAAAAAGTTCAAAAAAGCATTATAGAGAAATGAAAGTTTCATAAGAGAGGACAACCACCCAGCTAGCCAGGCACAGAAACGATGGAAAAAAATGAAGGGAGGTAAAAGCCCACAAAACCTGTACTAATGCTTCTGCTCAGATGATCACCAGGAGGGGTCAATCTCGAACCATAGAAGCTGTGGGAGTTATGATGGATTGAGCCTCCAAACACTGGATATTCCACCCTTGTCTCCCAAACCCACCTTTTATACCGTATCTACAAGACCCTTCCCACACCCACTCCTTCACCAAACATCCACACCCTAACCCCAAAACAACCACCTCTATGTCTTCTGGACCTGCTGGGAAAGGCCAGGCTAGATAAAGGCCCAAACTTGTCCAGAGCTTCATTCTCATTCCAAATCTAACAAGCCAGGGTGTTTGAACCCAGATTGAGAGATATGGTCCATGAAACCGAAAGTTGAACTATAGCCTTGCTGAGCCAAGTGGGCCTGAATCATATCTAGATGGCATATTTATCAGCACACACAGTCTCCCAGGGCCCCTGCTGTCCTGAGGGTCATATACCCCTACATGTTAGATGCTGGCCAACTGACAATGACACTCCAGAGTTGGAACTTCGAACAGTCATAAATACAAGTAATGACAAAGAAATTAGAGAATTATAGTTTTCAATCTGATGATTTCTCTAATATAGACCCTTTCCTTAACGATATATATTCATAAATATTTTATTGACATAACTTATTAACACAGTTTACATATCTGAAGCATACTAAAATTGAACTTATTTGCAGATTTTGATGAAGAAGACCTTTGAAATGACGGAAGAAAATGTTTTTGACAAGCCTAATCCAGATGGAGTATCACTGTAATTAATACCACTGTTTTTTCTGTCTCTCCACATAAACATGCATACCCCAGTATCATTAAGATGACCTTGCTAATTAGGCACGTATCAATTAGTAAATTAACAGAGTTGAGTTGCTTTGCATTAGGGTAAGCCATGCATTCATTACCTAGTTCTCATTTTGTGGCTGGAAAAAAAAAAAAAGCAACCAGAAAACAAAGAGACAAAAACAGCGGAAGTTCAAGAGCTAGATAGTACTCAAGCTTAACTTGCATTAAGCTAATAGGATTATGGTTTCCAAAGGCGTTTATTGGAAATTTTTATTTGCTAAACCAAATATGCCTTTAACTTTATTCAACAACTCCCCGAGTTCATTTCTGAGCTGTGAGCAATTATTATAAGACTGTGTTGCCCACTTGCTGAGAATCCTACAGGTTTCTCACACTCTCACACGTGAAATTAATTTACATCTCGTATAATTTTCACAATTTGAAGGATTCAACACCAAAAAGAAGAAATCTTTCTGCAAATAGAAAAAGATACACTTGTGGAATGGAGGCGGGGAGTGGGGGAAGATCTGAGGGAAGAATCCTGGAGGTGTGTGAGGACATAGACAATACTTGCTGAGAAAATTGGAGGTTATGATTTACATTTCAGTTCCACTAAAATTAAAATTAGATGAAAAGCCACATGACAGTGGGTTATTTTTCTAAGCATTCAACAACTAAATGAAATAGAAGATAAAGGGAAAAAGAGCAACTAGCAGGAAAGTCAAGGGTAAGAATAGTTGCAACTAGAATTTCTCAGCTCAATGTGGCAACCGATAGGTGAAAAACAGTGAAAGAGTCAATGCTACTGAGATTTCTGCTCTTTTTGTTAAAACTTCCATCTGGATTTAGCTATTTTCATCAAAGTCATAACTTCCAATGAGAAAACAGAAGGCTTTTCAAGATGTAATTTTAGCTGATTAATTTCTTCTTTCATTCATTCACTTTTGGGATAGCCATCTGAAAGCTGGTCCTCAAGCCAGGCTAGGTCTCCACAGGTCAAGCTTTGGAAGAAGACCTTGCTCTGATACATCTGTCTTTTTGTAATAATAAAGTCATCCTTGGCCCTGTGGGAAATTTCTCTGACCTCTAGTCAATCAGACAACCACAGTGATCAGTAGAGCCTCCATGTGAGCTCAGCATTATACTAGCAGCCAGTTTCCTGATGCCTAAATTGGTTTCTACATAGTCCCAGAAATGTGTGGTGATGATCGGATTAACAAAAGATTAATTAACAAAGAAAGGTCAAGAATGTTTATCCAGAGCTGAAGAAAAAACTCTCTGTCCTTACCATCATCCACAATGTCCTGGGCTGCCACGGAGTTTGTGTACACAACCAAATCAGAAAGTTCTCGGCACAGCTTCATGGTTTTCCTTCGGCGGCCCAACCTGTGAAGTACACACACAGGATTCATGACATTTTGGAGCTGAAAGAAGTTTGGGCTTTTGGTTACTCCACCTTCCCTATTTAAGACAATTACATAGGGAATATCTGCCCCAGGTCCTAAAGGAGCCAGGATTAGAACCTGTGTGATTCCTAGTTCCGAACTCTTACCACCACAAAATCCTGCTATAGTAGACATGCCCCCCAATGCCGCCCAATCCTCAATTGTAATTTCTAGAGTTTAAGTTACCCCTGAGTCAACTGTGGTCTGAAAATATTAAATGGGAAATTTCAGAAATAAACAACCTATAAGTTCCAAATTGTGCACCACTCTGAGTAGAGTGATAAAATCTCGTGCCGTCCGGCTCTGCCCCACCCAGGTCGTGAATCATCCCTTTTTCTGGCATGTTCATGCTGCGTGCTCTACCTGTCAGCTAGTCACTTGGTAGTGCGGTCTGGTTATCAGACTAACTGTGGAGGTGTCACAGTGCTTATGTTCAAGTAAACCCTTATCTTACTTAATAATGGCCACAAAGTGCAAAAGTAGTGATGTCGGTCCTTCGTATATGCCAAGGAGAAGCCATAAAGTGACTCCTTTAAGTGAAGAGGTAAAAGTTCTCAACTTAATAAGGAACGAAAAAATATATATAGGGTTTAGTACTGTCCATGGTTTCAGGCATCAGCTGGGCGTCTTGAAATGTATTCCTCAAGAGTAAAGGGGGGCTACTGTAATGTGGTTTTATTCACTGCTCTGCCAGGAATCACAGCCTCTTCTCATGCATTTGCAAGCTCTATTGTGAAGGGCTTGATTCCCACTGTTACCCAGCTAGGGACTAACACCAGAGTTTACCAGTGAACCTTTGCAGACAGGAGAGCCTAGACTAAAATGGTATAGAAACATTGCATTATAGGTCACAAGAATTATATACCTAAAGAGAAATATGTCAAATTTCCATAGTGATTATTGTTTAGAGGTGTAATTACAAGAGATTTTCATTTTCTTCTTGATATTTTTTCTATATTCTTTAACTTTCTTAAAACAAATATGCATTACTTTACGTAGTGCTTTTTTCTCTTACATGTTTTTTGAAGTCTCCCTCTCCTACAAACAACTCCTAGGATCTCCTCCACAATCTTACAAATTGTACCACTACTCTCTACTGCAGTAACGTCCTCCACAGGCTTTCACATTACCCTCACATACACTCTCGTCTTCTGTAGGGGAATATCTAACTATCAAAAACAATCCTCACTAAGGAAGGTATACAAATGGCCAATAAACACACGAAAATGTGATAAATATCGTTAGTCATTGGGGAAATGCAAATGAAATACCACTTCACACCCACTAGGATAGTTATAAGGAAAAAGGCAGACAATAACACGTGCTGACAAGGATAAGGAAAAATTGAAACCCTTATATATTTTGGAGGAATGTAAAATGATACAACTGCTTTGGAAAATAGTTTTGGCAGTTCCTAAAAAACTTAAAAAGTTACCCTATTACACAGCAACTCCATTTCTAGGAACAGCCCAAGAGAAATAAACACATATGTCCACATAAAAACTTGTACATGAATGTTCATAGCAGTATTATTCATAACAGCCAAAACGTGAAAACAACCTAAATGTCCTTTAACTCATGAATGAATAAGTAAGATGCAGTATCTCCATAAAACAGAATATTATTCTGCAATAAAAAGGAAAGAAGTACTTGTAAATGGTACAACATGGATGAATCTTGAAAACATTATACCAAGTAAAAGAAGCCAAGTGCAAAAGCCCAAATATTGTATGATTCTATTTATATACAACGTACAGAAAAGGCGATAAAAAGTAAATTAGTGGCTGCCAGAGGATGAGGGAGAAGTGAGCTGGGAGTGAATATTAACGAGTAAAGAGCTCCTTTTGGGGGTGGTGAAAATGTTCTGGAATTAGATAGTGGTGATATAGATTTATTTACTCAACAAATATTTATTGCACACCTACTGGAGATAAAACAGGGAACAAATCAGACAAATATACCTGCCCTAATGGTACTTACATACATTCAATTAAAAAAAATAAGAATAAAATGCTCTAATAGTTCATTTTGCCAAGAATGGAGGCATGAACATAGACAGGTATAAAAATGAATGGAGAGAAAGAATACATGTTCCTCCTTTTCAGGAAATTCTATAACCACTGGTGAAAATCTGGTTTTGTGAAGGCTAATGATTATAAATCAGTGTGAAGCCATACCTAGAAATTATAAGTAAAACTGTAAGACACTCCATGACATGGAGAAATTCAACATTAAGTTATCTCTTTTTAATTCTCATCCTGGAGGTGGATTAGGATACTGAAGTCCCAAAATGGCACCATCAGATATGCTCAGGCCATCGTTACTATCACAGGAAAATCTATAATTGACAGGAGAGTGGCATGCAACACGATTTCATGTGATGCCCGTAGCAATGTCTCATTTGTACACATTAAGATCATTGTGGCTTTCCTCAGACACTGCCCTTTCCCTGGCCATACATTTCAGAGTTAAGCCTCTCTCCAACTTATATTTGAGAACATTCACAGCAGAAGTCTCCCAGAAGGTGATCCTGTTTCTCTTTTATCCTTTACTGTAACTACCTATTCAATTTTCTGTTCCCTGAGTGTGGGGACCACATATACCTCCTCTGCCTTTATTAATTAGCTATTATTTTATATATATGTATTCTGTTGGAGCTCAAATATAAAATATGTTTCTTGTTTCATCTTTCAATACAGGCACAGGTGCATGTGTATGCATCCATATCTATCTATCTGTAATATAATTTACATTTCTTTGTGAGACTTATGGTATAAATAAACTGCCAGAAAATCTTACATCAGATCATTTGTCACAATTTAGGTTCTGAAAATATAGTCATGTTACTCATCACAAATATTATTGGCAATAATAAAGCAAACAGTAGCCAATATTTCAGGGCACTTGTTTAATGGGGCCAGGGCTTAGGAAGCAAATTGGTGTAATTCCTTTAATCCTTACAGTGACCCTAAGGGATCGATCTAAATGTGGAGCCTAACTTGTCCCATGTTAAAGTTGATTGGTGGAGAAACAAGAATTTGAAGTCTGGCTGGTTTCAAATCCCTGGCTCCTGACGTGTGCCGAGCATCTATCTTCCCCCTCAGTCTCCTGCGATAGCCCTCTGACTGGTTTGTGTGGCCCCCTCCCTCTTCTCTGAAGATACCTCTTCCTTGACCACTGTGACAACTAGCATTTATGAGGAGCTTGTGCTGTGCCAGGCACAGTGCTAAGTTCCCTCACGTAGCCATCTCATATCCAGTTGATCTTCACAAGTCCCACACTGCACTGAGCACTTTACCTTGCAAGCCAATTCTCTAGACACGAGCGAGTGAAACAGCCAAGCTAGCAGGGATAGAGAGGCCCCAGGAGTCTGAGCAGGAAACCTGGAGACGCTTTCCTACCTGTACAGCTGGCCACACTCCTTGCCAGGATTCTGCTGTGTATCCTCCTCATCATCAGTACTGTACGATTTAGACCGTGATTTTGTGGTTTTCTGCCAGAAAAATCGTAGTAAACTTAACAAACTCACTGCATCGGGTGTGTTTACAACATACAGAGAACAGACTGGGTTTTAAAATGCACACACATGCAAGCACAACAACTTGGAGGGGAAAAAATGACCAAGTATTACAGTTTGCTTTACCATTAGTAACAACCATGTCCAAGGCCATAATTATATTAAAATATTAGTGCAAAATTGAGGGTTTCCTGCTCAGAAACTGACTTCTAAGCCAAAAAATATTGAGGTATTGAGAGACTTTATTAGTCGTGAATTTGAAGGTCTCTACCAGGGGTAGGGTCAAAGCTACAGTACCTATTTAAATGACTATAAGGGGAAAAATATCCTTTTGTAAAGTAAGCTCACTATTGATTAATGAATTATAAAAGGCAGATTTGGTTTTTTCAAAAAGGACATGTAGTAGCTTTTAAAAAATGAATAACTAGCTGGGTATGGTAGCTCACACCTGTAATCCTAGCACTTTGGGAGGCTGAGGTGGGAGGATCGCTTGAGCCCCCAGAAGCTCAAGAACAGCCTGGGCAATAGCAAGACCCCATCTCTACAAAAACTTTTAAAAATTAGCTGGGTGTGGTAGTGTGTGCCTGTGGCCCAGCTATTCAGAGGCTGAGGCAGGAGGACTGCTTGAGCCCAGGAGTTGAAGGCTGCAGTGAGCTATGATGATGCCACTATACTCTAGACTGGGCAATAGAGCAAGACCCTGTCTCAAAAGAATAACTACCATGCCTGACTTTGATCAGTATGTACTCAAATGATCATCTAAATCAAACTGCCTTTTTGAGATTTTGACCCATTTTCATTTTTAGCAGCAGAATAAAAATTGCTACCCACAGGATACAGGCTGAAAGCCTCCAGAACTAAACTGGTATCTTCTGGACAGAGTAGCTGTTTGACACAAAAGCTTTTTGGAATGATGTGGTTTCACCCCCACCAATTTGGAGATAGCCCCAATATTGAGGCAACACATAGCCTATATAAATGATGGGCAGGGACCACATTAACAGTTGCAGAAAAACTTGCCATTAAAAATATAGCTTCTGTAAGCAAAGGTAAGACACTTAGAGTACCCTCGACATCTGGGGAGATGGCTTAGAAAGGGAAAGGGAACTCTATCCCCAGATTACCGCAGGACCAAGTCTCCTTCCAGATTTCCTTACATTCAACAAATTAAAAAAAAAAAAAAAAAGAACAAGCTACACTGTTGGCACAAACACACTCAACTTTCTACTGCACTGACAATGAGGTACCAGTTTGGTTTGGAACCTTTTCAGCTACAACTTTGACCCTGCCCCTCACAGGATGTTATTTATGCCTGAGAACCTCAGTACGCATGGTAGGGGAGCCCTGCCTTCTGATGAGCTCACGTTCCAGCCCACCCTTTCACCGAGCTGGTAAATTGGTTGACCTCTCTAGCGTCTTACTGTGTTTTTAGAAAGGGTATGGCAATAATATCTATTTCAAAGTATTATTGTTGTAATGATTAAATGAAATGGCATAGAAAGTCATTCTGTAAGCTATATACATTAATTTTAAATTCAAAATATGGTTGATATTTATAAAAATAATCTACAAATAGTCTCATGGACAGCTATTATTCTTATGCCTTGAAGCATCATAAATTCTAATTCTATAGTAGCTGAAGTACTTCCTAAAACATTTACTTTGAAAAATAATTTTAATTTTAATGAGAAGCTGTAATACAGAAATGAAACATTATCTAATTCCACATGTAGTTAATAATTTGAGTTATATAATAATAAATTTATCTTTTTAAAATGCATTTATTATAAAATGCCAAAAGTAGAAATAAGAAATGAATCACCAATGATATATAACATTCAGAGAAATATTTTCTGTACATACAGTTTTGATACATCTTAGCATACCATATAATCCAATTTTTATCTTACTTTTTTCATTTAATGAAAAAAGTTTTGCATGTTGAGCTCTTCAGAGTGATCATCTTTTAATGGCTGCATACTTGTCCACTATGTGAATGAATCACAGTATACTTATGGGTGAACATTTTGGTTGTTTTTAATTTTTTGTTATAATGACTAATTTGCCCAGCCTATTAATAAATTATCGCATTGACAGGCAGGAAATTCCAGATAAGACATTCCTTAAAGTAGAAATGGTCTTATAGAAACCTCATGCATAATGTATTAATAAAGTTCACCATCTAATAATGCATATCTTTCTTGCATATCATTTTTTACCTTTTTATTGAAGTGTAATATACATTTAGAAAAGTACATCAGTGACGACTTTTCACAAAGTGAAATCACCCAAGTGAGACAATGGAATATTATCTGCCTCCCACCAGAAGCTTTCTGATCGTCCCATTCAGTCATTACTTTCTCTCCAAAGGTAACAACTATTCTGATTTCTACCTTAAAGGGTCTTTTGCCTGGTTTTGAACTTCATATAAATGGAATCAAACTGTACTCTCTTGGGTCTGGCTTATTTTGCTCAACATCATGTTTATAAAGACCATATTATTGCATAGAGCCATAATTTTGTCATGTTCATGGCTAAGTTTTCTCTATGAGAATATACTACAATTTTTATTCATTCTATTGTTGATGGATATTTGAACTGTTTTACTGTTTTCTTATTTGTACTATTACAAATAATGTCACTACAAATATTGTTGTTTCTGTCTTTTGACATATACGTAAAGGGACTGCTTTGTCGTAGTGACAGGCAGCTTTAGCAGGTACTGTGAAACATTAATCACACAAATGTACATACCTACAAGCCGTACAGAGAGCTCAAGTTGTTCAACATCCTCACTAACACTTCGTAATTGCCATCTTTTGTGTGTGTGCTGGGTGTATATGGAATCTGCTTGTCATTTTTATTTGTGTTTCCCAGATGACTGATAAAGGTGAGCCTCTTTTCCTTATTAGACACATGGATACCTTCCTTTGTGAAGTGCCTGTTTAAGTGATTTGCCCATTTTTAAAAAATTAGGTTCCTTTTTATTGATTTGTAGGAGCCATTTATATATTCAGGAAAGAATATATAATATACACATCCTTTTTAATAACATATCCATTATATGCTGAATATGTGCATTTAAAACATTAAATATACATTCTTTGGGATATGTTACTGGATATTCATATTTAAAATATTCTTTCTCAGTATGCAACTTGATTTTTGGTACTTCTGATGAATGGAAGTTCTTAAATTTTAAAGTACTTTAAGTATCAATCTTCTCCTTTCCTGGGGTCCTGTTTAAGAAATCTTCAGTTATTCCAAGGTCATGATGACATTCTCCTGTTATAATATCTTCCGGAATCTTTTTATATTAATTGAATTATGCATATTTATTATTCTTAATTCATACCTTATGTTTTCCAAAGTTGGTCATAAGGGATCGGCCATGCGATTTCTTCCCACTTTCCTTCACATCTGGATTCTGAGTAAATAAAGGTATAATGTAACTATTTTTTTCTTTGCTTTTGTTTTTTTCTTACTTCTAGGAGAATGGCAGGGAGACCTTCTCCTCTCTTCCATTTGCCTCTAGGTGGGAAGCAAACAGACCCTGCTCATTCCCTTCTGTTCCCCCCTCCACTATCACAAAGGTGGCTGCATCTGCCTCCAGAGAGGGACACATGGGCATGGAGAGGCGTGGGTGCCAACCAGGACACAGCAGCTGCCCACATGTTCCCAAAGCTGGAGTCAGGGGCTCTCAGCAATGCCCAGCTGTGCCAGCCCTCACAGTGCACAATGCAGGAGGTGTTCTTTTGAATGTCCTGAGTGGGGATAAATCATTTTCAGTTAAGAGTAGATTTAATTTTGGAAAATGACCAAAAGTCATTAAGAGCCAATTCTGTTGAATAAAGACAGTGATCATATTGACTGAACATTGCTTTGGAATTTTAAAACATTAAAAATAAATAAAATCCAAGCATATCTTTGAGGTGCTAAGATTGCCTTTGTTTGTTTGTTTATTTAAAGTAAACCACAGCAAAGCTTATTTGTTCATTGAAATAATTCCTTCTGTGGTGAGCACTGGAAAGAGCTATTATAACCTCTGAATTTTTCCTCATGTGGGTTAATTTTCCAGGTGAGAGATCCTAGGCCAGCAATCCTTGCAGGAGCCTATGTCTCGTTAGGGAACAGAAAGGCCCCCTACTAAGAGGGTTTAGACTCTTACCCAATTGTTATCTCTAAAAATATATCAGGTGGTTCACTGCTGATGACGTGGTATAAAAAGACCAGCAGACCCTACCTGCCCAGGATTCCAGCTAAACAGAGAAGAAACAGAGATAACCACACAAATGGAATAAATGTGGGTGAGCAAAACCACTTAAAACTAACAGGTTGGGAAGGGCATCTGCACATATCCACAGACACTAATCAAAGAAGCAATTAGAGGTGAGAAGAGGATAGGAGGAGTCCAAGAATTGGTTGGAGAAAGAGCAATTCAAAAACACTGGAGGGTAGGAGTGAGGGCTTTACAGGGGGACGTTGGTTAACTGTTGACTGGTTCATGTACGTGCACACCAGTCAACAGTTAACTAACATGTACGCTCATTGTCTTTGAAGGCCTAGTAAAGCTGATCACTAACTATCAAAAACTCTGGAATTAGGAAGGTAGCTAGATACGGTCATAGAAGTATCTCTGTTAGGAGACCCAGTTCTGCCCCCAGGTAGCTACATATCCTTCGGCAAGCCCCTTCTCTTGGTCTTGGTTTTCTTATCCATGAAACAGACCAAGTAACCTGTGAGTTCCTTTCTACTCGTAATAGCCCATTTATTTATTTATTTATTTATTTTTTGAGGCAGAGTCTCACTCTTTTCCCCGGGCTAGAGTGAGTGCCGTGGTGTCAGCCTAGCTCACAGCAACCTCAAACTCCTGGGCTCAAGTGATCCTTCTGCCTCAGCCTCCCGAGTAGCTGGGATTACAGGCATGTGCCACCATGCCCGGCTAATTTTTTTTCTATATATTTTTAGTTGTCTGATTAATTTCTATTTTTTTTTTTTAGTAGAGACAGGGTCTCGCTCTTGCTCAGGCTGGTTTCGAACTCCTGAGCTCAAACAATCCGCCCGCCTCGGCCTCCCAGAGAGCTAGGATTACAGACGTGAGCCACCGCGCCCGGCCATAATAGCCCATTTATTGATAGGGGGACCATGTCATTTATTATCCATGACAGGAACATTCTAAGAATAAAATGGGGCACTTTTAATGTATTTATTAATAGTAGGTCCCTACTATACCCCAAGGATAATGCTAAGTGCATTGCATATATTTTCATTTAATATATACAACCATCCCTGGAGATAACTATGATTAAAATCCCAATTTCACAGAAAAGAAAAGCTGAAATATAGTGAAGTTAGATAATAGGTCCAAGTTACAAAGCCAATTGGTGATAAAACAGGGTTTCTGTCTAGCTCTAAGTCTTTCCTCTGGCTTCCTCCCCACCACCCAACTTCTTCCACCTCATTCCCCCTCTTTACACAGGATGTAGATATATCCACAACCATCTATCCCCATCTTCGACCTCTGCCTGAGCATCGGCACCACATCTTTCACCAAAATCATGGGTAAGACACTGCCCTAGGAACTTGGCATGTATACAAGGGTGACAGCAAACAAGCAAGATGCAGACTGTCCTTCCTGGGCTTGCAATCCAATGGTGGAGACAATCACGACATACTATCAGGGCACTGTGGGATGGTGCAGGGAGGCCACCTACCCAGACTTGAGGATTAAGGAGGACTGCAAGGGGACATGATGCAAAAGCTAACCGGAAGGCGAGTAGACGTTATCTATATGAAATGGAGAAGAGGAAGTGTGTCTTGTCCAAGAAAACAGCAAACACAAAGACCAGGTAGTAAGAGCATGGTACCTTCCAGGAAATGAAGAAAGTGGGAGTGTGTGTGTGTGTGTGTGTGTGTGTACTTATACACACGTGCACTGGGTAGCCCATCACCACTGGGGTCCAGGACACGAAGGGAGGATCTTCTGGGCTATTATCTCTGGATTTGAGCTTAATCTTCCAAACTATAAGGAGCCCTTGAATGGTTGAAAACAGAATGGCATGACCAGTTGCAGATTTCTGACCTGTCACGGTGGCAGTGGTATGAATGAGACACTGGAGCGGGCAGGGCCACTGAGAGCTGGAAAAGCCCAGTTCAGGACTTCTTATGGTTATCCAGACACTGGCAGTTCAGGTGTAGAGAAAAGGAGATTTATGAACTCTTAAGAACTCTTTCCTGTGTCGACTAAGTTCTTCCAGCTTGAAGGAGAATTTTATTATTTTTCTTCAGGGCTCTCCAGGAAAAAGCACAAGCGAAACAATCCTGCACTGCTGACTGACAGTCTAGGGAAGTAGAAGCTGAGAGATGTGTTGCCCTGGGCCACACTCGGCACATTCTCAGCTTTGGATCTAAACATACATACGTATCTGGCACGGATGGATTTGTCTCAACAGTAACTTGCCTCTACTTGCCCACTGAACCAAAACCGTATTTTAAAGACACAGCAGTGTTAAAATCCCTAACACTTTACAGCCCAGTTTCTTAAAGTCACAGGCTCCATTTATTTTATACTAATCTAATGCCTTCTCTCTGTCACCCAGATTTAAGGGAAAGGAAAAAATAATAAAAAGGCGGATGAGTTTTGCTGTATTACATCTCTGGAATTTGAAGTTTCCTTACCATTTTACCTGATGGGGAAATTGTCATTAGGATCTCTTCAATGAATAGCAAAAAAAGAGATGGGATTAATTTGTTTCTTCCAAAACATCCAAGACCCATGGTTGCCTTTGCCATTGGAAAGATCTAGGATGGGGCCAAGACTTCCCTAAACACATAAGGGGAAGTGACTGGCCCAGACTAGCCAATGAGAGTTCACTGACGAGAAGAAGCAGAATCAAGCTGGGCTAACCGAATGTGATCTTACAGGCATGTGTACAGTTGAAAATAAGCGATTGGAGGGGAGGAGAGTAAGAAGATTATTACTATTTATAAAAATTTTAAGGAAAACCCAAAACTATAAATGATAAATTATAAGGGCAGTGATGCTGTTATTGATCCTTTGGTTGTCTCCCCACAATCCATCCGCCCTTCTAACATGCAGTTTGAGAGACACTGACCTTGGCACCAGTTCAGGGTAAGTTCTCATTGGCATTAGCAAGCCAATTTATCCTGTGCCCTGGCCAAACTATTGTTTCAGGAAGGACGATTACTCAAGACCATAGTGATTAGCTTAGGGGCGGGCACATGAGCTAGGTTGCCCAATCAGAGCTAACCATGAGCTCTGGTTTGCTGGTTGGGGCAGATAGGCTTTCTCGCTCTCCCTGGATATGGACCAAGAAACATATCTCATGGGCCTATTGGCAGTCACCCTGCAACCACTGAGGAAAGGAGAACCAGACTTGGGGTGATACTAATGGCATGACAGAGCAAAAAGATAGGTCTCTGATGACACCATTAAGTCTCTGGATTAAGCGCACCCTGAAGGCCACTCTGTAAATGAACTTTCCACTTACCTAACTCGACATCTTTCTCCATCATTTAGGCTATTGTGAATTAGGTTTTCTATGTCTGGAAACAAAACAGACCTGAAAAGCAGCCTAGGATCTAGAGGGCAACCACCATTGCTGAGTGGTTACTTGGATCCAAGGGTGGTTACTCCCATATGTTCTTCCCTCTACCTGAGGATCCCTGAGCCCTGAAAGACATGTGGTGGTAGCAGGGAAGGCTGCATTAGCTTAGCCAACAACTACATGGATCTCCTCTGTGCCAGACTAAATGCCCTCATTGCCCGACAATGGGAACATCACTAAACCCACTATCCCACTTCCCTGCCCATTTATGATATTTTTATTAGGAAGCAGAGCTAAAAATCTCAGCCAGAGCCCAAACCATCCACTCATCCATTCAACCAACAACTATTTATGAAGGTCTTACTAAGCCCCAGTCACTATACAAACCAGAAAAACAATGGTTTTCAAGACATGGTTCCTGTCTTCATGGAATCCAGTCTAGTTGTAAGACAGACACTGAACAAATTGCAATGTATTTTTTTAAAAAACTTCAGAAAAGAGAAGATAAAGCAGCCTACCGTGGACAATATAAAGGGGATAGCTAACCTAATCCAGAGGTTAAGGCAGGACCCATTCAGGATACCCATGAAAGCTAGAATTTAAAAAACTAGGTAGGAGTTAGCTAGAAAGATGTCAGAATGGGGTGTTCCAGGCAGAGGAAATGGAATGTGAGGTAGACTGAAGCATATAAAGGCAATAGTGGCTGGCGTGACAATGTGGAAGATGGTGGGACAGGGAAACAAATACAGGCAGGGATGTAATGATGCAGGTCCTTGAAAGTTTGGTTAAAGAGTTTGCAATTCATCCCAAGCGTAATTGGAAGCCACTGAAGAATTTTAAGCAGTGGAGTAACATGATCAGATATGCATCTTTTAAAAATCGTACTGATTTCAGAGTGGAGAATAGATTGAAGCAGGCAAGAGAAGTCTAGGTGAGAGTTGAGTTTGGTCTAGATTAGGACACAGCCACAAAGAGAAGTGAACAGACTCAGGAGGTGCAAGCTCCAGAGTCTGACTGGACATGAGAGGTGGGAGGGTGAGCACATGGTGGGTTGAAACCTCTTTCCTCGACTGAGAGTGCATTGGGAAGATGAGTCCAGGGACACTGGGCCTTGTCCTCAGGGTCCCAGCAAAGCAATATTTGAGTCATTTCCACCCCCACCTACCCATCTACTTGTAACTATTTCTTATATCATTTTGCAATTGGAGATTTTCATTTCTCGAGCAATATGAGGATAGAAATGGAAGCTGAAGAAGCATTTCACAAATGACAAATGATTGGAAACAAAGTATGCAGTGCTTTCTTTTCCTGTCAAAAGACAAATAAAAGAGGGAACCATATACCTGCTTTAGGTGTGCATTTAAGCCTTCATGAGTTGCCTTCAGTAGTGCCCTCACTGTGAAACTATCAGGATCTTCTTTATCTCGAATTTGAGATTCTTTTAACAGTGACTCCAGTTTTTTCCTTATGAAAGATTCCACCTGATGCTCAGTGGTCCCATTATTCTGCAAAGAATTAAGTAATACAAATGATTTTTCTTAAGAAACACAGAATTAATTAGAATACACCCTTTGTTCAAGCCACGATTGCTTCCATAATTTCATTATTTTCTAATTACCTGTAAGAAATTAAGCTCATTCTACCATTTTGGTCCTCCTTTCTCCACAAATACTATAATAATGATTACTATTTATTAAGAACTCACTTTCTGCCAGCTACTCTTCCTGTGACTGCATTCAACTCTCAAGAACCTTATAAAGTCTTATTATCATTTCCACTTCAGTAATACAGAATCTGATGCATAGAGAAATTAAGTTAGTTGCTCAAGGTTACAGAGCTAGCAAGTAACTCAGGCAGGATCCAAATTCAGGACTCCAAAGCCCTTCCCTCTATGCTACTTCATGCTTTCAATAGGTGAAAGGCCAGGGAAAGTTTTTTGAGACTAAATTTTCTAAACCTACATTAGGTGAGTTTGAGCAAAAACGTGTAATTTAAAAAAATCACTTTCTTCACTGAGGAAAAAAGAATACTATGGAAATTTATAAAATTGAGGATTATTCTGAGATAAAATTTCTTTCTTATCTCTAACCCCACTATATAATTAGAGGGAATTCAATACTCACTTGTACCATGATTTGTCATTACAATTATTAATACTTTAAGATCACAACTAATTTCAAGGGTTTTGGATAATAGAGCTACACCCATATCCAGATGATGACTTATACAACTGTGAGGCGATCAAGGGATATAGATTTCTCTGAAGTCTTGTTTAGCACAGCTTTTTAGCCACCTCGCTCTGCCTGAAGCCAACAGGCCCAGCATCTATTCACTGTTCTTCGGCTCTTCAACTGTGCTCACTCCTCCCTCTGCCTCTGCCCAGTACCTCTCTGTAAATTCTTCAACCACTTGCCAAAGACCAATCCGTGCAAAGATAAGGAAAGGAATACTCCTCCCTATGAACAATTCCCACATTCTTCACCAAAAGCTTAAGACCATTTTTCCATTTGCAAATGTATTTCTAAGAGGTCATTATATTTGAACCCTACAAAATGAGTAGCTTTCCAATAATGAATTCATTTTCAAAAAATCCTACACAAAGCAATATGAATGCCCTAAGGCAAAATTTTTAAAAATCTACAACAGGATAGCTATTGAATTTCCCTATATCACTATTATACGCATTAATATCTTTAACATACCCAAGGAATGAGGCACTCCACTTCACTGGAGACCCTCAGGTCTAGAAGGAGGTGCACAGATAGAAAAGAGGTGGCCTTTGACATCAAAAGGGAAAACCCCATTATGCTAGCAAAAGCGTGTTCCCAAATATCTTACCTTGCTCTCCATAGATCCCTACAAAAGCACAGACACCCAGTACAACAGAGGTTCTGAGAAAAAAACATGGCATTCCTGCCTCAGTGACCAAGAAGGCCTCAACGAAGAGGTGGGAACTGACTGGGATTCTCGTGGTAATTATTTCAACAACGATGGAGAGAAGGGCTTTCCTCCCATCCATAGTTCTAACAAAGGATTTAGATGAGTGAAGCACGTTCTACAAACACAAGGAACACACGAATTTCCCTAGAGCAGCAGTGGAGGAGAGTAGTGGCAGATAAAGTACCTTAGGGAATGGAGGGACTTGAAAGCAAGAGTCTGAGAGTCTCTGGTGAGAGTGGACAAGTGCCCGAGGAGTACTCTAGAAATAATATCAATCTGGCAGCATGTGGTGAAAGAGGAAGGGTGTCTGCAGATGAAAACCAGGCATAGTAGCCCCAATGCAGGCACTAAGTGCCCAGGCTAGTGTGCCAGAGGATTTAATAAACATGAGCAAAAGTTTGAGAGCAAAACTCATTTTGCATGAAACAAACATGGAGCAAGCCGCTGCTCTGTGTTGCAGAGGAACACTGCCACGTCACAGAACCCTCAGCGTCACAGGGAAGGCTGACACCGCAATGGATAGTTACACACGCAAGAACAGGAAGAGTGGCAGAGCAGAGTGTGCGGGCTGTCATGTGCGCACAGAGGGGCACTCTGCCCAGTCTTGGGAATTCAGGAGACTTCCAGGAGCAGAGGACACCTGAGCCACGTCTTAAAAGATGAGCGTATGAGTTTCCCGTGAATGCTGTAACAGATGACCATAACCTTGGTAGCTTAAAACAACAGAAATTTATTTTCTCACAGATCTGGAGGCCAAAAGTACGCAATGAAGGTGTTGGCAGGGCCACACTCTTTCCGAAGGCTCTAGGGGAGGATCCCTTCTTGCCTCTTCCAGCTTTTGGGGGCTCCAGGTATCCTTGGCTTGTGGCAGCATCACTCCAATCTCTGCCTCTGCCTTCACATGGCCTTCTCCTATGTGTCCCCCCTTCGTCGGTATCATCTCTTCTTGTGAGCACACTTGTGATTGGATTTAGGCCTCACCTGGTTAGTCCAGAATTATATTATCTTGAGATCCCTATTATATCTGCAAAGCCCCTTTTCTAAATACTGTCGCATTTACACATATCAGGGGTTATGATTTACACCTGTCTTCTAGTGGCCAAGTCAACCCACTACAACGAATAAGAGCTGTTCATCTGGCAAAGGACAGAAGAACAGCATTTCGATGTGAACAAAAGCATGGAGAAAACAAACAGTATCAAAATAACTAGTAACCATAAGAACACGGAGAAAAGAGCCACAGTAGAACATAGAGAAAGCAACTAAGACTGTATATAGTAGTCCCCCTTATCTGTGGGAGATATATTCCAAAATCCCCTGTGGATGCCTGAAACCATGGATAGTACCAAACCCTATTCATACACTATTTTTTCTTCCTACATAGTAATGGATGGATACACTGGACAAAGGGATGATTCATGTTCCAGGTGAAATGGAACAGGATGGTGCAAGATTTCATCATGCCACTCAGAATGCTGCACAATTTAAAACTTATGAATTGTTTATTTCTGGAATTTTCTATTTAATATTTTTGGACCACAATTGATCATGAGTAACTAAACTGTGGAAAGCAAAACTGCAGATAAAGGGGGACTACTGTCTTGTGTCAAGGGTCCCGAAGCACTGTCACATAACAATACTTCATTTGAGCAACAAACACCTTTTAAAGTAAGCACTGGGGTTAGCCAATTCTTTCTCATAATGACACAGAGGCAGAAAGATTCAGCAACTCTAAACACACATGCCTATGAAAGGGCTGAACTGGAACTTGAACCCAAGACTTCTCATTCGAAATTGTGTCTCTTTTGCCACACGATGCTGCATCCATCCCTTTTATATTGTTACAGAAAAAGATAAATTCATGAGTCAAACTAATCATGAGCAGACCTGGGTGTGGTGATTTGTGCCTGTAATCCCAACTACTCGGGAAGCTGAGTAGTAAGGATCATTTGAGGCCAGGAGTTCAAGACCAGCCTGGACAATATACCAAGACCCCATCTCTAAAAAAATGTTTCTAAATTAGCCGTGGTGATCCTCATCTATAGCCCCCAGCTACTCAGGAGGCTGAGGCAGGAGAATCACTTGAGCCCAGGTTTCTGAGGCTGCAGTGAGCTATGATCACACCACGGTACTCCAGCCTGGGCAACAGAGTGAGACCCTGTCTTTAAAAAAAATAATAATAATCATGAGCAGGCTCATATTTTAAACAACGATTATTCCTATCCTGAAACCTGGGAAGTACATCACTGTAATCCCCCTGGGGAAAACAGTAGGTTTCACTTAAGGTCAGAAGCAGATCCAAGAAAAGAACTCCAGGTCTCTAACCTCTAGCGCATTTGATCAAGCGACCCAGAGCCTGGTGGAGAGCGTGTTTGTTGGGAGAACAGAGAGAAAGCAGGTAAGAGCACCTAGCGTGCCCAGTCTCATGCAGGAGGCTCCGAATGAGCATCCGTTTCCTTCTCTTGCCCAGGGGCTCACAAACAGTCCGAGACAGTAAGGAGATGAACCGCGGCCATTATGCCAAGTCGCTTTCACTGTCAGCAAAGCAAGTCTCAAAATACAAAGCCAGGGCCGAATGGCACTGGTGAAATAATGAATGCTTAACACAAAGGCTATAACTATTCACTTCACGTTCTCTAAACACTGGGAGCTGCTGAAGGAATGCTATCTCTGCCTGTTGATCATTTTATTCTCTGTGATTTACAGCACAAGAAAACTGGCAGCCACGAAGAACAAATAAATGTGTGGCTGAGGTTTCATTAATATATTATCATTTGGTCCTGGAACCCAGTGGCACTACTGAAAGGAAGCTGAGACAGACACTTGACCTAGAGACCCACCAGCCACTGTGCAGCTGTGGCAGAGACCACAGCTGAAAGCCACATGTATCTTGTTTTTTTGTTCTCTGGGCCAGGGGGAGAGGAAGACGGGGCAGCTGAGGGGAAAGGGAAGGCAGCCATCAATACGGTCAGAAGGAGTTTCCGTCAGAGTAGTAATCAGAGGTCCCAGTTCCCTTTTCTGAGAGGTAAATTGGATCCAGGAGTCTTTCTCTACCACAAATCAATCAATCAAACACACAAACACATTCTCATTTTGTCTCCAGCATGAAACTAAAGCATCGCTGAAAAAGCAGAGGGCTGCCCCAAACCACAACTGTCCTTCCCAGCTGGAAAGAAGCAGGAAAGGGGAGAGACGGGTTGGAGGGGCGCCGCTCCTTAAGAGGGACCCTTTCAAACAGTGGCGCTCTACCTCCACTATGCACCGGAATCACCAGGGACTGCTCAAAATTCTGAGGCCATATCCCAAACCAATACATCAGAATCTCTTAGCTGGAACCCAGACACTGGGATTTTTAAAATCTCCCCTGTCATTCCAATCTGCAGACAAAGTTGAGGATCTCTGCTTTAAAAAACAAACAAACAAAAACAAAAAAACTGGAGTATCTCAACATTCCCAAAAGTCTTTTCTTTTCCTTTTGGGCTAGAGTCTGGAGACAGGAAGAACAATATGGCTGCCCTTTGTGAGTGCCTTACAGCTGTCCCAGCCCTTACCCGAAGGTCTCGGGCTGCAGAGCAGCTGCTTCTCAGCCATTCGCATCTGTGCCTCTACTCCTGTCCTCTACTGTTGACTGCTTGCTCCTTTAGCTCCCTTAAAACATGTTCTTCTGCTTAAGGAGCAGTCGTATCACATACTAGAAACAAGTGCAGCCTTCCAGAGATCTTCCAAGTCACCTTCCTCATTCCCCTCCCCTTGTTGCCAGGGCTCCCCAGCACGTGAGCATTTCCACTCAGAGCGAACACTTTCAGTAGCAAGAACTCACACTCTCAAGAGGTAAAACCCATCCGCTCTGGGAGTGCTGATACATTTTAAACCACCAGGATTCCTACTCCTTAAAATGGCTCAAAACATAAAAGGAATACCTTAGGAAAGAAGATGAAACTGTAACTAAAGTAGTGAGAAAGGAGGAAAACGATTAAAATGTTCAGTGAGAAATAGATATACACAGACTAAATCTTTGCTTTACAGTATAAGACAAAAGTTGCTACATGTTCAGACCGGCATCATCATAACCCAAATGTCTAGAGAAATACCACTTTTCTGTGGAAATAAAATACTAAACCCTATACCAAACTATCGTGAGCGTGTGCTACTCTCAGGTTGTGTGGTTTGGGCACTCATACAAGTCATGGAAGGTGGGGGGTGGGGCTTCTCGTTAAACTTATATTTCTTTCAGGTTTGCATTTCCCTCACATCACCTGGCTAATTGGTGCTTTGCTGCAAAGGCAGCTCTTTCATCTAGAAAAGAGGTAAGGGTGTCAAGCACCAAGCAGGTAGCAAACGATTCTGTGCCACTTTATTCAAGATGTGGCAAGTTAAAGACTTAGCCAGGAGTCCCATATCTGGAAGGCCTTGGAAATCCTCCGGTCTGAGGTACATTTTCGTAGGGAGGGGATGGGCATCCTAAAGAAGCAGGCCCGCGTGCAGCTGGAGCTCTTCCAGCCACCCTTGACAGGTAGCACGGGGGGCTGGTAGCATGAGCCAGGGAAGGCAATGCTACAGCCAGATATTCTTCATCCAAGATAGTAACATTTCCAACTGCAATTTGATTTTTGGATTTGTAATAGGAGGAGATTTGTCCCTGGACAGGGGTTAAATGGATAAATCACTAACATTCCTTCCAACTCTAAGACACAAGAATCCTTGACTCATTCATTCAACAAACATTTGAGTGTCTGTGTATCAGCACACAAAGTAGTTTTCAATAAACATCCTTTCGACATATAGCCTCTATGTTTGTGAGGACTTCAGTACAGCAATAATTTGGGACCCCATTTAGAACATTTAGAACATGTTGGAAGGCTTGGTGTTTACCAGATGAGCTTCATGTAGGAGATAGAGAGCTGACGTTTATGCCTGAGAGGCTGGCTAAACACGGATTCGGAGAGCGCAAGAAAGAAGATGTTGAATAAATGAGCAGAAGAGGTAAAAAAATCAGTGAAGTTGAAATAAGGGTCTGAGAAGTCTGTAAGGCACATTGACATCAGAGGACCTCATAAAGATGAATCATGGTTAGCTGGTCTCAAGGAATCAAATCTGCTAGATTACCGTACTGTGGTTAAAAGGAAATTGTCCTGCGTCTTTGTGCAATATGATCGTGGGTGACTGAACACACTGGCTTTATTTTGTGGCTTATACATTATGAATCAGATTTTCTCTGACTGAAGCCACAAAATAATATGTGCCAAAAGCTTAAAGAATTCAATTAATTCAACAACAGAAAGCATTTATTACAGAAGCAAAAAGCCTTATGGCATGGTTTGAATAGCTTACTTAGAGGTAACAGGAGTCCTGTTCTCCTCATCTGCTTCTAACACCAGGGTAACTCTAGGAGTCCTGAGCCGCAAATCTACCTTCTGACCTTTGCTCTTGGGATTCCTTCTGCCTGCAACATTCTTCCCCAGGTATCAACTTGGCTACCTCTTCGCTTCTTTGCTTAAAAGCATCTTCCCTGTGAAGCCTTTCCTGGACATCTCATCTAAAACTTCACACACCCACCTTCACACACACACATGAATAAGCATGGGCATAGACATGCACACACGCACGTACACACACACACCCTTTTTTCTTTTAGCACTTATCACTGTCTATTACACTATACATGTACATTTTATTTATTTGTCTTGTTTCTTGTCTATTCTCCTCCTTTCTCATTCATGAGTAAACTCCACGTAGGTAAGGATTTTTGTCTGTTTGGTTACTGATAGATGCCCCAACACCTACAACAGTGATGGGCACATCTCCTACAGGAGATGTTCAATAAAAATGTGTTAAATGCACAAATGAATTTTATATAACTTCATGAGAGTTAGTGCTCCAGTGTCTATGAATGCTCAGTTAAAATTTTTATTTATTGCAATAATTCAGATATAAATCTAATCACATTCCATCAACTTAAAACTGATGGTAAGAGCTTCCTTTGAGGTAATTATTGGTTCACATAAGCAATACACAGTATTCCCTCTTTTGCAAAAATATGTCAGGTATTTGGCTAGATCAGGCAATTTAAATTCATCACTCAGATAAGGCATTTGAGCCCTCTGTCAACACTAGGACTATAAATTGACAGATTACAAGATAGCACTTTGGCTTTCTAAACACAGCATTGCCTTTTCTCAGAAGAGCTCAAAAGGAGCAAAAAGTGGTTTGGAAAAGATGAAGTATAAACTTTACATATTTCTATAATTTTGGTTTCTTTATGTATTTTCTCTCCCAAAATATAACAAAGAGACCCCTGTAAACCTTTACAATTAAGATGCTCTACTTTTAGTTTGGGCCAAATCAAAGAATCCAAATGAAAGATCATGTCTAATTTTATGGAATCATGTTCTAAACTATCTACTTACATGGGTTCCTAGAAATCAACTAAGAGACTTTGAAGATGAGAGGAATCCAGCTGGATACTTCACAGGTCAAATTGCTCATTTGTTCCCATAAGACTGTATTCCTAATGCTTCATTATGATTACATATATTTAACTTAGGAAGTTGGAAGGCTCACTGACATCGGAAGAAGAATGATACAGCTGGGTGGATGTAGAAACTAGAACAACCTGGGTTTTAGCAATAAATGACTACACTGTCATAGCAGTTAAATTTCTACCACTGATTTTCACTAAAAACAGCATTCCCTAAACACATAATTTGATCGAACCTGTTTTCTGCTTTCAAATGACAGACTGAGGCTGGCAACTGAGATCTGGGAAACAAAATGCAAAGTAATGAAAATCAGAGACAAAAATCTGATTTACAAAATAAAATTAAAAATAAAGCTAAATTATCCATAATCACAAATAATTAATGACAAAAATAACAAATATCTAGAAGAGAAAAAACAACTATTTAAAATGTTAACAGTATTTTCAGTCATGTAAATCTGTTTAGGTTCATTTTCTGTAATTATAGCCCTATTAATTAGTGGTATTTAATTGAGCTAACATAAACTATTAAAGAGCAAGAGATTAATACAGATGGTAATTGTGCCTTTTCACTTCAAGCTGTATCTTCTCCACTTCATCCCTCTAATGTGCATTAAAGCCAAGAAAGATGGGTCTACTGAGACTTCAGCTGTCATTAAGCACTTGTCCCCTTTGAAATAATGCCAGCCCCTTACACACCTACAGGCAAGGCATCACAGTGTTATCTAGAAGAGAGCAGACTGGGACTGGGACTCTTGTTAACAATGTAATTACTAAATTCAGGGCAATGGTGTAAATTAGAAGAATTTATGCAAAATTTCTGTTTTTTTTTTTTCAGACCGGCATCATCATAACCCAAATGTCTAGAGAAATACCACTTTTCTGTGGAAATAAAATACTAAACCCTATACCAAACTATCGTGAGCGTGTGCTACTCTCAGGTTGTGTGGTTTGGGCACTCATACAAGTCATGGAAGGTGGGGGGTGGGGCTTCTCGTTAAACTTATATTTCTTTCAGGTTTGCATTTCCCTCACATCACCTGGCTAATTGGTGCTTTGCTGCAAAGGCAGCTCTTTCATCTAGAAAAGAGGTAAGGGTGTCAAGCACCAAGCAGGTAGCAAACGATTCTGTGCCACTTTATTCAAGATGTGGCAAGTTAAAGACTTAGCCAGGAGTCCCATATCTGGAAAGCCTTGGAAATCCTCCGGTCTGAGGTACATTTTCATAGGGAGGGGATGGGCATCCTAAAGAAGCAGGCCCGCGTGCAGCTGGAGCTCTTCCAGCCACCCTTGACAGGTAGCACGGGGGGCTGGTAGCATGAGCCAGGGAAGGCAATGCTACAGCCAGATATTCTTCATCCAAGATAGTAACATTTCCAACTGCAATTTGATTTTTGGATTTGTAATAGGAGGAGATTTGTCCCTGGACAGGGGTTAAATGGATAAATCACTAACATTCCTTCCAACTCTAAGACACAAGAATCCTTGACTCATTCACTCAACAAACATTTGAGTATCTGTGTATCAGCACACAAAGTAGTTTTCAATAAACATCCTTTCGACATATAGCCTCTATGTTTGTGAGGACTTCAGTACAGCAATAATTTGGGACCCCATTTTTACTGTAGCACATCGAGGATAAAAAGTATGTAAGCACCACATGTACTCATCAGCAAATTGGTTTCACCGGTCAACACCTAAGTGCACATATAAGAATAACATTTATTGGGTGTCGGGCAGGTGGGAGCAGGGAGGAGGAGACGGGTATATACATACATAACAAGTGCGATGCGCACCATCTGGGGGATGGACACGCTTGAAGCTCTGACTTGGGGGGTGGGTAAGGGCAACATACGTAACCTAAACATCTATACCCCCATAGTATGGTGAAATAAAAAAAATTTTAAAAAGTATGGCCATGCCTATAACTTACATAATGGAGCTTGAACTTGCACTCCTCTTCAATTTCATCTGCACTGTCTTCATCAGAAACTTCCCCTTCCTCTGCATCATCCCCAAGGTGATAAGGCAACTTCTTGCCCTGAAATGGAAAAAAACACTCCATTTAAAAATGGAAATAAATTTATAATAGTCAAAGGATGGAAGTAACCCAAGTATCCATTGATGGATGAATGGATAAACAAAATTGGAACATATATATTAAATACAATGGAATATTATTTAGCCTTTAAAAAGAATGAAATTCTGATACATGTTACAACATGGATGAACCTTGAAGGTATTAGGCTTGGTGAAATAAGCTAGACACAAAAGGACAAATATTGTATGATTCCACTTACATGAGATACCTAGCGCAGTCAAATTCATAGAGACAGAAAGTAGAATGGTGGTGGCCAGGGGCTGGGGGAGGGGGGAATTGGGATTTCTTGCTGAATGGGTATAGAGTTTCAGTTTTGCAAAATGAAGAGTTCTGGAGATTGGCTGCACAACAATGTGAATGTATTTAGTACCACTGAACTATGCACCTGAAAATGGTTAAGATGGTAAGTAGGTAGATTTTATGTCATATGTACTTTACCATAATTAAAAATCATTTTTAAAAAGTAAAAATGAAAATAAAGTGTGCTATCCCTTGGCTAATCATTACTGACTAGAAAGTAAGAGAGTTTGATTTAGGAGCAGAATAAGGGAGGAAGAGAATTTTTTAAAAAGGAAGTCATTACTTTCAATTAAATATAATTAATTAGGGATACTATATTTAAATAAAAAGCAGACCAGACTTCTTTTCAGGAATATATGACTCATCACAACAAGTATCACCTCATCTCATTATGTACAACTGCTATGGTCTGAATGTTGGTGTCCCTCAAAATCCATATATTGGAACCTAATACCTAATACCCAATGTTAAGAGGTGGGGCCTTTGGGAAGTGATTAACCATGAGGGCTCCACCAAGCTCCCTTGCCCCTTACATCATGGGAGGACACATTTATGAGGATGGGCTCTCACCAGACACCAAATATGCCAGCACCTTGATCTTGGACTTCCCAGCCTCTAGAACTGCGAGCAATAAATTTCGGTTGTTATAAGTTACCCAGTCTAAGGTATTTTGTCGTGGCAGTCCAAAGGGACTAAGACAACAACCAACATGCTAAGGCTCCTAAAATAGCCTGTTATCCCAAACAGGCAAACATGTCCTTAACACTTACTTGCTGTGCCCCTTGGCATTTAGCAAGCCCCTCTTTCACAGACAGTGCAGCGGGACTCCTCCCCAGCTTGAACACTTTCCCCAGGACCAGACCACTCTTGACGCACTTACAAACACACTGCAGAAATCAGGGGCTTTTTGACAAGGGAAAATTCTCGTAATAAGATGGCAAGACATACAGTTAAAGAACTACGTACATGATCCCCTGTATAAAAACACAGGGGGGAAAAGTCTGGAAAGAAATAGGGTCAATTGTTAGGGGTAATTATCTATGAGTAACAGTATTATGATGATATTAATAGTTATTTTCTCCTTTTCGGCATTTCCCAATTTATATTCAGAAAAAGTAAGTGTAAATAATAAAGAGCAGTAGAGGGCAAGGCCTAGGAGCCTGATAAGGGTTTCTAGGGAGCTAGCTCTCTCTATCAGTAAGATACAGTAAGCCTTCTTACCGCAAAAGGAAATTTTAATAGGGTATTGAGTACTGAATTGATTAGAAGGTTGGAGGTAGGATACAACCAGGCTCCGAGGCTAAGTGGCCAAGGCCACTGTGGCAGGCAGCCTCTAAAATAGCACCCAATGTCCCTTGCCTCTTGGTACCCATGCCCTTCTGTAATCCCCTCTCCTTGAATGTGGGCTGGACCTAGTGCCTCACTTCTACAAATAAGATACAGCAAAACTGATGGGATGTCACTGCTGAGATTAGGTTACAGGAAAACTATGCCTTCCTCTTTGCTTGCCACCCCCCCTTCTCAGACATATGTTTCTCTCTCGCTGGTATTGTGAGTTGTGAAATGGTCAGATCCACATGGCAAGGATGTGAGACAGGCCAACAGCCTTCAAGGAATTGAAACGGGCCAACAACAATCCCTTGAGTGAGGAAGAGCTGCCCCCAGTCGAGCCTACAGTCCCGGCTAACACCTTAATTACAGCCTCATGAGACACCTTGAGCAGAGGACAAAGCTAAACCACACCCAGGTTCCTGATCTACCGAGACTGTGGGATAATCAATGTTTGTTATTTCAAGCTGCTAAATTTGGGGGTAATTTGCTATGTAGCAATAGATACCTAACACAATACACAACTAAGACTATTAACTATATGATACAAGACACAATACACAATTAAAACCAGAGTTTATGGCTTTCAACTCCATCATCCACACAACGGACATCAGGAACTCCTGCCAGAAATGCTGCCTTTGGGCCCTATATGTAGCTGCAACCACTTCTACCAGCCCTCATTAGGATGGGTTCAGCACGGTCCCACTTCACTACTGTAGTTTCTACATCAATGTCTGGGGCAGGGTCCCTTGACTGGTGGCATCTAGATGGAGTTCTCATGCTCTAGCTCTATGAAAGGCTGCAAAGGCAAATGTCTAGCATACTGAGCTTCTATAAGGGGATTCCTTAAAACATAGGAATGAGGAATTCCTTAAACATGCAAGGATGTTCACATGCTTGGCAGCCAGAAATACTGATAAATTTCTAAATATCATCCCAGACTACCATCCGGGCTGGTCTCTAAACCCGAGCTCTGGTGACTTTAGTACTCCTGCTCTCCATCCCATTTTCACCCCGTTCAGCATTCTGGATCTCCTCTTGCCCACGTCCTCCCTCCACAGGACCACAGCTTAGTCAGGTTTTGAGAGAAATCTCTCTCCCAGTTTTCCTGCACCTTGCTCAATACCCAGAGCTCTTGACCTTGGGTCCTTAGCACTATTGATAATTACAAAGCTGATCAGATACGTTATGTAATGAAAACAAAATCTATATTAAGAATCCAAACTACTGGGGTTTGGGTGAATATTTTCTTCAACATACAAAGGGGCATTTGTAAGATTAAAATGTGGGATCTAATTTGTGTACCATTAATACTAAGGCAACTTGGAATTAAGGCATTTATTTCTATATATTATTTTAGGTCTTATTAATACAGAAGGCTCCTACAAAATGAGTTTATTTTTCTTTATTTTGGGGGGTATTAGCAGAGTAGTTATGATAATATGGCAGCATTGGAAATAAGGTACTCAATTAAGTGGTGGCCAGACATACTTAGGAAAGTATAAGCATCAAAATCTCAAACTCCTTTGTTTATTTACCACCACCTACTTGCTCAGTATCAGCTCTGTCTGGGGCATAATGACAGACACCAGGATAAAGGTGTACACAAGACATTTCAGATATAATGACAGCAATCCCCTCTTTTGAAATAGCATCAAAGCTAATATACTATTTAAATGTTCAGCAGATCAGAGCAAACAAACATAAGAAATAACATCATCCTATAAAGAATAATAATCCTCAAATAATGCAAATGATCGTGAAGGCACCAGACGGAAAGGGAAACATCAGTCTGCTGTGCAGGTGAGGAGCAGAGGGGGCTGCAGCACTAAGCTGTCGCTCCCTGCACTGAAGGGAGGCAAAGGGTTGAGGGAACAAAAAGAAAAAGCCACCCTCCTGGGCTATTCACAAGACATCCTCATTTTAAAGGCCCTGTATCATGAGGGCCATATTTTTGGCCAGCTTTTTCCACATTCCTGGTTCTCAAAAGATACTTTATCCAGGCAGAAAAGCAACACAACAGACCATTGTTTTTCAATATCTCTTATCAACGGTGTTACTACTAAGGAAAATTAAAGAATAAACTTAGGCAGAATCTTATGTGGATTAACAAACTTAACTGTGGTCTGGTATAGATGTAAATGAAAAATGACCTAGGTTTCTTCTGGGGGTCATTTTCTAATCTACATACTATTTCATGCAGAGTTATACCCTAAGTCCGGGGAGGTGACACGTGCCTGTAGACCCAGCTACCCGGGAGGCTGAGAGGCAAGAGCATTACTTGAAGCCAGGAGTTTGAGGTTGCAGTACACTATGATTGTGCCTATGAATAGCCACTGCACTCTAGCCTGGGCAAAATAGTGAGACCCCACCGCAAAAAAACCAAACCAAAACAAAACAAAAAACGAGTTACGTTCTAAAATTAAATTAATTCATTCATAGTATATGGAAATATCGCTAGATACTGAGACCATGGCCACCTCTCAGCTTCCAGCTACCTGACTGCATGGCCCCAGGAGAGTGGTAACAACTCTGTGATTCACATCTGTAAAAACAGGAACTTTGGACCACATGCCTAAGGTTACTTTCAGGAATAAGAGGCTATGGAAAATCACTAAGTTTGTTATTATTTTTGTTCAAAAGCAACTTTTTGTTTACAGGTATACCTCAGAGATATTGTGAGTGCAGTTCCAAACCACCGTAATAAAGCAAGTCACAAAGATTATTTGGTTTCCCAATGCACATAAAAGTTACGTTTACACTATACTATAGCATATTAAGTGTGCAAGAGCATTATGTCTAAAAAAATGTACATACCGTAATTTAGAAATATTTTATTGCTAAAAAATGGTAACAATCATCAGAGCCTTCGGTGAGTCTTAATCTTTTTGCTGAAAAGGGGCCTTGCCTTGATGCCTGCTCTCTGATCAGGGTGATGGTTGCTGAAGGCTGGGGTGGCTGTGGCAATTTCTTAAAATAAGACAACAATGAACTTTGCTGCATCAATTGCCTCTTCCTCTCACAAAAGATTTCTCTGTGGTACATGATGCTATTTGACAGCATTTTACACATATTAGAACTTCTCACAAAAATGGTGTCAATACTCTCACACCTGCTGCTGTTTTATCAATTAAGTTGATGTAATATTCTAAATCCTTTGCTGTCATTTCGACAATGTTTACAGCATCTTCACCAGAAGTAGATTCCACCACAAGAAACTACCTTCTTTGCTCATCCATAAGAAGCAACTCCTCATCTTTTAAAGTTTTATCATGAAATTATAGCAATTAAGTCACATCTTCAGACTCCACTTCTAACTCTAGTTCTCTTGCTATTTCTATCGCATCTGCAGTTACTTCCTCCACTCACGTCTTAAACCCCTCAAAATCATCCATGAGGTTTGGAATCAATTTCTTCCAAACTTGTGTTAATGTTGTTATGTTGACCTCCTACCATGAATCATGAATGCTCTTAATGGCATCTAGAAAGATGAATCCTTTCCAAAAGGTTTTCAACTTACTTTGCCCAGATCCATCAGAGGAATCACTACCTATGGAAGCCATGGCCTTGACAAAATGTATTTCTTAAATAATAAGACTTGAAAGTTGAAATTACTCCTTGATCCATGGGCTGCAGAATGAATATTTTGTAGCAGGCATGAAAACAACATTAATCTCCTTGCATATCTCCATTGGAGCTCTTGGGTGACTAGGTACACTGTCAATGAGCAGTAATCTTTTTTTTTTTTTTTTTTTTTTGGACAGAGTCTCGCTTGCTCTGTTGGCCGGGCTAGAGTGCTGTGACATCAGCCTACCTCACAGCAACCTCAAACTCCTGGGCTCAAGCAATCCTTCTGCCTCAGCCTCCCGAGTAGCTGGGACTACAGACAGGCATGTGCCACCATGCCCGGCTAATTTTATATATACCTATATATATTTTTAGTTGTCCAGATCATTTCTTTCTATTTTTTAGTAGAGACGGGGTCTTGCTCTTGCTCAGGCTGGTCTCGAACTCCTGACCTTGAGCAATCCGCCAGCCTCGGCCTCCCAGAGTGCTAGGATTATAGGCTTGAGCCACCGCGCCTGGCCAGCAGTAATCTTTTGAAAGGAATCTTTTTCTGAGCTGTAAGTCTCAATAGTGGGCTTAAAATATCCAGTAAATCATGCTATTAAAAAATATGCTGTCATCCAGGCTTTGTTGTTCCATTTATAGAGCCCAGGAGAGTAGAATCAGTATAATTCTTAAGGGCCCTGTGGTTTTATGGGTAGTAAATGAGCACTGGCTTCAACTTAAAGCCACTCAGCTCCATTAGCCCCTAACAAGAGAGTCAGCCTGCCCTTTGAAGCTTTGATGCCAAGCATTGACTTCTCCTCTCCAGCTACGAAAGTCCTAGATGGTATCTTCTTCCAAGATAAGACTGTTTTGTCTACACTAAAATCTATTGTTTATTGTAGCCACCTTCATCAACTGTCTTAGCTAGATCTTTTGGATAACTTGCTGCAGATTCTCCATCAGCACTTGCTGCTTCACCTTGCACTTTTGTTATGGAGATGGCTTCTTTCCTTAAATCTCTGCTAGCTTCAAACTTTTCTTCTGCAGCTTCCTTACCTCTCTCAGCCTTCATAGCATAGAAAAGTGTTAGGACTTTGCTCTGGATTAGACCTTGGCTTAAGGGAATTTTGTGGCTGGTTTGATCTTCTATCCAGACCCCTCAAACTTTCTCCATATCAGCAATAAGGCTATTTTGCTTTCTTATCATTCATGTGTTCGTTGGAGTAGCATTTCTAATCTCCTTCAACAACTCTGCCTTTGCAGTCACAACTTAGCTAACCATCTTGTACAAGAGGCCTAGTTTTCGGCCTATTTTGGCTTTTGATGTGCCTTCCTCACTAAGCTTAATTGTTTCCAGTTTTTGATTGAAAGTGAGAGATATGTGATTCTTCCTTTCACTTGAACGCTTAGAGGCCACTGTAGGGTTATTAATTGGCCTAATTTCAGTACTGTTGATCCCAGGCAACAGGGAGGCCCAAGCAGAGGGAGAGAGATGGGAAAACAGTACGCTGGCAGAGCAGTCAGAACACACACACACTTTATCAATGAAGTTTGCCATCTTATATTGATGTGTATCATGGCACCACGAAACAGTTACAACAGTAACATCCAAGACCACTGATCACAGACCACCATAGCAGATATAATAATAATGAAAAAGTTTGAACTATTATGAGAACTGCCAAAATGTAACTTAGAGACATAAAACGAGCATGTGCAATGGTGCCGGATACACTTGCTGGACACAGGGTTGCGTTGCCGCAAACCTTCAATGTGAAAGAAAACACAGTATCTGTGAAGCACAATAAAGTGCAATAAAATGAGGTGTGCTTGCATTATTCAGGATATTTACATATATGTAAATGTGTGTGTGTGCATGGATGGAAATATGTGATAATAGCTATAATAATAAATAATTTGTCGATCTCCAAAGTGGTAAGTAGCCATTCAAACACTGCTTTTTGGGTCAGAGATCACTCTGTGCTGAAGAAACACAGGAAAATCAGTTTCCTTGCTTTTCTTTAAATGGAGGTTGGCTGCTCTATAGATCCAGGCACTCTCCCTGAAGTCTGAAGAACATTACTACTAGAGAATGGATCTCAGACGCCCTTGACATACTTGCAGCTCACACTGCTGCCACCCCTTCCACTGAGTGCCTCAGAGCTTCTGCCTGTAATTCACCCTGACACTCACGAGCCGTGGGACATTCTGTGCCAAAGGACCCAAGTGTAGATATGCAGAAAGGACTCAATTACTTCACATCAAACATCCACCTTAAGTTCCACTGTCCAAAGGGAAAGATTTCCATCAAATGGACTTAATCTGCATTTACCTTCTGACTGCTTATTAAGGAATATTTAGGAAACACGGAAACATTTATAAGGCTATATATATGACATTTCACTTTCGAACCCAGAAATCAGTTTTCATCACAGGAGTTTGCTTTAGCAAGACTTAGGCAAATTGGCCTTAATGTTACCTGTTGCATTATTTGGAGCTTTTATTCAAAATGCTTTTATGCATACAAATGCCTGGCAACACCTCCTTGATAGATTCAGAATCTATAATTTTTACTTAATTGACAGAATAACAGGTTTTGACCAATTCTAAAGATAAATACTTTACACCTTTCCTATGTGTGGCCCTCCCTTAAAGCCTCAATTAAAGTCTTGCCATGAAATTACATTGTTTCCTTGATTTTCCTACTCTTCCTATATGATATTTGCTTTTTTGTACACATTCCTTTTAAGTAAAATGTAACATAGTTTGAATATTATTACTCTACTGCTTTTCTTTAGGTTTTTAATCTCAAAACAGTGTAACTGTCTGAGGTGGTTTTAATCCAAACACACAAAATTTACTGAAAATAAGTAAAACCACAAAGTCAGTGGTCTGAAAACTCAAGGAATTGCCTTTCTGGCTATTCTTTGCATTAATAATATTTATGGTAGTAAGTTTCCTCCCTCAGAAAATCAGTTTATGAAATGTCATTCTATTCACCTACTGCTCCTTCATATATACACGAGTCCTGTGGGGCGTAACGTCTGTGCCTATGTTCCTCTTTGAAGTGAGCTCTTCTCACTTGCATAACCAAGACTGATCAACCATGAAGACTTTTTTTTTTTTTTTTTGACAGTTATTGGAGCTTGAAATAGAAAAACATCTGAAAGAAATGCTTTCAGAAATGGATACAAGGAGCCTTCTCCTTTCCTGAATCTCACACTCCTATACATACATTTCTCTCCAGTGTGAACTATTACAGAGTAAAATGTTAAACATTTGGCTTACAGTATTGGTGTTCCCACTTCATAAAATCAAATCCCAGAATTTGTGCTTAGTCAACAATAAGCTTGTTCTGAAGATATGACTATAAATAAATTGGATTAAGAAGCATACATAGATCTAGACAATCCTTCATTTATTGATTCTTATTATTATCATTCCTCCTTTTAAGCCAGTTTTTAAAAGGGAGGGCAGGCTTACTTGGTAATTACTGCCTCCTATTGCATTACTTGAAGTAATTACCTTCACCAGGATTTTGCCTTTCAAACTTTGAGGGCTTGGAAGCTGCTTACACTCCCCTGTGTCTATAGATGACAGGTCCAGTTTGTCTCGGAATATTCCTTTCAGGTACTGAGCAATCTTCCTTTGCTGCTGGATACTGCAGTGATTCTCAATAGACAATATAACCGGAAACCTGAGAAAATAACAACACATTCAGAGGCGTCAGGTACAGGCAACTCACAGGGATTTTTAAAAAATGATTCTATATTCATTGTGTTCTTACAATCCTAGTGACAGTATTTGCAAGAGTAGTGATGATTAAAATGCTTTTAAAATGAGAAAGATTATAGATGCATTAAAAAAAATTCTTCTGGGCAAATATACTTTGCTAGGCATAATGGCTGAAGAAAATACCAACCCATGTGGGATGATTTAGTCTAACATTAGGTGTCAGTAAAAAAAGGAGTAGGTACATATCTTTGAAAAGAAAAAAAAAGAAAAAATTTTAAAAGAGAAGTCTAAAGAAAGCAAACTCATATAATGTAATTTCGTCTTATTTATTGATAACTCTAGAAACATTTAAGAGACCACTTAATATTATTAAATGCAGTTATTTACACTAAAAAATATAATCAGCTCTCAGCTTGAAAATTATTATTGAAGATAAAAATAAAATAACATAATGGAATTCTGTGTTTTATAGCATCCTATGTCAGGCATTTCAAAATCACTTTTACAGAATTACATACTAGTCTTTGTCCAAAAAAACAGTCAAGCATTCATTCCTCTACACCAGCACTCGGGTTTCAGCACAGAGTATGTGAGACCCACGTAAAGTAATTACCCAAAGACAGCCTGAGGAGTTGGTGGCCAAGGCAGAAAGGGACAGAGCTGACTACATGATTTTACTACTCTGTTGACTGTTTATTCCTCAGACCGAATTCAGGTTTAGTGATTTTTTTTCTAGTTTTCCATCACATATCTTCAGAAATAATAAGCAGTATAGTTTTTCCAGAGTATGTAAACCAATATTTAAATAAATCATCTGGAGAAAAATTCTCTTTCCAGGATTACCAGACAAGCACAAGCTGCCTATGACCTCCTGAAATTACATTCTCTCCTCATTAGTAAAACCCGATGCTGCAGGTCATGTGTAAGATGAACCTTCGTGACTGAGGTTAGCTTGGTTACCTGACTACAATCTGTTAGCTATTTGTTTCTTCACACAGGTTTTACCCTAGAGTGTTAGGAGAGAGAAAAACAACAGTAACAACAAACTAGCAATGCTGAGTTGCCTTGCAGCCACATCGGGGAGTTTTAACAATGAATTTTCAAATTATCAAGTCATTTATAAAAAGCTTCTTGGTGTCTAGACAGGAACACTCTTACACTGCTGGTGGGACTGCAAATTAGTGCAATCTCTGTGGAAAAGAATT
>NW_012143856.1:4282736-4334544 GCF_000956105.1 Propithecus coquereli | reverse complement strand
TAACTGATGAACACTAGGGTGCTCACATGGCAGTAATACCCTCCAGGGATTAGGAGGATGGGAGGGTAAACCTGCAACTAAAGGACACGGGGAGCTTGTAGGGGGGAAGGGCATGCCTCTAACCCTCGCTTGGGTGAGGCAAAGATATAAATTGTAACCATTTATAATGTTTGTACCCTCACAATACCCTGAAATAAAAAAAAAAAATAAAGCCTCTCAGTGTCTAATGATGCTTAGTGTAAAGCTATGTTTCTCGACCGGAGAGGGGGCAATTCCCCTCCACCCCCAACAAGGGACATTTGTCAACGTCTGAAGACATTTTTCATGGTCATAATTCAGGGGGTACTACCGCCAGTTAGTGAGTAGAAGCTAAGGATGCTGCTGACCAGCCTATAAATCCAAGACCATTCTCTAATACAAAAAATTATCTGGCCCAAAATATCAATATTGTCAAGGTTGAAAAACCCTGATATAAAGATGCAACTAAAATGTAAGAAAGAAAAAAACCAAACTTTAAAAATGTACTAAACAAGCTTAATGACTGTTTTAACTTGAAGTGCTTTTCTTCTAAATGTTTCTAAACTTGAAGCAAACTGTCAAGTCACTAGAGGATCCTCCAAGGCACAAAGGCAGCACGTCTTCTCCACATCCTACTTCGTATATTGGGAAACAAAGGCAAACTTACTTCAACAGTTTGATGAAGACGGGTAGAAATTAGGGTTGTGAAGACCCATCAGAATTCAGTACTCAAGATTCTTCACATGGAAGACACCATAAACTAACCCTGCTTTGCAGCAAGTGTGTTTTATTAGAACAGCATTTTAACCTCATGGTTAATTAATAAGAAGACCAAATATTAAAAATTTTAAAGGCTACTAGTAACTTGTAAAAAATTAATTTTACATAATTATAATTTTAATTTGCTTCTTTTAATTCAAAAATCCTTTCTTGAATATCTGGTACATTGAAGGTATAATACCTTCTAGGCAACAAAGAATAAATAAGAAATAAATAAGATGTAGCTCCATATTTTCAATGAGTCTAAATCTTACAGATTTAAAAGAAGGCAAAAAATCAACAATTGCAAGATGGTGCTATCTGATATGACGGAATTATGCTGAGGGTGCTAAATACAGAGAAAAAGAAGATTTAAATCAGCTGGTGGTATCAGTCAGTTGCCAGAGGGACAATACTTCAACAGTCTTGTAGGATAAGCAAGAATCAGGCAGGTGGAATAATGGGGAAGGGTGTCCCAGGCAGAGAGAACAGCATACACGAGCGTGGAGCATTGGTAAGGAGCTGAGCTCAATGAGGAAGCTGAGGGACAGTCATGAAAGGCAGAATCCTAAGTCTCTGTGGAGCAACGGTGGGAGAAGGCACTGGAAGGGAAGGGAGAGGTCAGCCGTCAAAAGGCGTGATATGCCTGTGTGCTACAGGGAGCTTTTGACGGACTTTAAGACAAGAATTATAACATTATGCTCATAGTTCAGAAGGAAAACCATAGCACCAGTGTGAAGGATGAACCAAAGGGGAAATGAAAACAAAGAGAAGGTAATGAAGTCAAAGGATAATCCAGGAAGCAGAACTGACAAGCATTGCCTGACTCTAGAATGACTCTGGCTGAAGCCACTGGTAGACAGTGTTGCTCCTAAATAAAAGGAAACAGAGCGAGCGACAAGACGAAGCTTGGCAGAATGAGGCGCTGCATTTGGGGTGTGAGCCCTATGGTGGCAGGAATCTCCTCTTTGTTCAGTGTTGTGGCTCCCTCCACCTATGGGACATCAGATGATTACTTACTGAGGATTTTCCTATAAAGGTCTGGAACTCAGGAAAAAAGTGCTAGACATATAATTCGATAAATATCCAAAAAGTAGACAAAGGGTAACACTTTAGGAAATAGTAACCATTAAATGAGTGAGGAAATGAAGTAAAAGATCACAGGCCAAAAAAGGAGACTGAGAAGCAATGATAGCAATGGAGGAGAGAATGATATAACGGAAGCCAAAAAAGGCAAGTGCTGGGGCAGAAATACTCAACGTTATCAAATGCCAAGGAGCGGTTAAATAACATGGACACCACACACTTCTGTGCATATATAGGACATCCAGCAAGATATTAGCACTTTACTATATTGTAATGTAATATCGAAAAACTATTAATTATATATGTAGTAACCTGTGTTTCCAGACTTCATGGACACTCTATACCCTGGGTTTAGAAATTTAGAAGTCACTCTTTGCAAGAATGTCTTTAAGGCAGTAAGTTGAGAGAGAATGGGATTAGGAATCAATGGAGCATGGGAAAGTGCTAACATGGAGCCCATATTATTGGTTCACAATGTTTTGCTGAGAAGAAAGGAGAGAACTAGGGCGGTAGAAAGGGAGATGTGGAGTCCCAGGAAGAGTGTGTGGTTCTGTCGCCGCGTTCTATCAGGCAGTGCTCCACGTGGGAGACATATAGCTGAGCTCCCAGGTGTTGCTATACTCACTCATTCTTCACGAAGGCATGCTTGTTGATGGTTTCCACAACATCTCTGAAGAGAATTTTTGAAGTGAGCGTATAACCATGGTGTACTACTGGCTCTCCATCTGGGCCATCCCAACAGTCAACTGCCAAAAATAGAACTTCATGTCAACAACCCAAAGTTTCTGGTATTGATTAATATTTCTGGAAATATGAGGCACATATTATTTTAAGTTTATTATTTGAAATTATACCTATTACAATCATGATAAGAACATGAGACAGAGAAATGGGTGTTCTGGCATATTTATCACAATAAAGAATTAAAGATAATAAATGATTTGTTTTTGAGTGTGGTTAACAAAGATGTCATATTCATAAGCAGCCTAGAATTTACCAAAAACTGTCATTAGAAGTTATCTAAATCTAATCAAGTGTGCCCAAGTATAGTGATATTTCTTAACAGGTTGTTTCTCTGATTTCACTCCTTCTTCTTCTTCAGGTTACCAAGGTCTTTTAGTAAGCATAGTGTTTTTCTCAAATCAATAACAGAGTTCTCATTATTGTTCACTTAAACTCATGTTTCCATTAGATGTATTTTCATTTCATTAATTCTACAGTAGTTACAAAATAACATTGACTTCCTAAGTTCAAATCCTCAGGTCCTGCCAAGATTTACATGAATATGGGCAAATGATTTAATCATTTGAAGCCTTGCTTTCCCCATCTAGAAAAGGAAAATATTAAGAGTAATAGCACTTATATCATAAATTTGAGTGATGATTAAATACATGTAAAGTGGCTTATAACAAACACTGCATGGCACATACTGTTATTGTTACAGATGCTATTAATTTTGCTATATACCCAATCTCATTGGCTCTCAGCTGGAGAAAAACAACAGCCTCCTCCTCATCCTCCCTGACTTAGAGTTTGCCCTGTCTTGTTTTTATACTCTTCCACTGGGCTAATTTTTCAAAACGCTGGTTTTACCATGTTGCTCCTTTGCTCAAAAGGCTACTCAGTGCATAGCATAGCATCCAACATGTAGAAGTAAGGAGTCTGTAAATATATGCTATATAGTTATTAATAAATATCCTACAACATACAGCAGCTCCTGCCTGCTTAACCTCAATGCCCCTATCCCTTGTGCTAGGGACTGTTTCTTCTTTCACCCAGGAATACAGCTAGACCCCACTGCCCCGCCTTCCCTTGTGGTAGGGTGCTGCCAATGAAATGTGGACAGAAAGGACATGCACCACTTCCAGTTCTACTCAGTGGAAATCTGCCTTACATAGTCATTCATCCTCTTTCCTCTTCTGCTGTGACTTTAGAAGTCATGGCACAGCCACAAGATGGAAAGAGTCTGGACCCTTGAATCACTGCTTAAAAGAGTCACTCATTAGGAACACTTTGGACTTCACATAAACAAGATATAAATGTCCATTATTTTAGGGCACAGAGAATTTGAGGTTTAATTGTTAAAAATACACTGTTGCCTTAATTAATATCCTAGCTTCTGTCTGACAAGTCAACCTTATTTTCTCTTCTACGCAAACTCACAGACTTCTTGCAGTTAGGCAAGTGTCCTCACATACAATCCCACCTCCATGCCTCTTTGCTTCTTTCTTTGAAGGTCAACTGAAATATTCCCTTTTCACTTTGCTTGTCTAAGTCCCAATCAAGGCTAAGCTAGAATCTTCCATAGAACCTTGTCAGCCCACAGGATCTCTTTTTCCTTTATGGCAGGGGGTCATAATCTCAAATACCAACAAGATCCCAGCAGTTAACATAAATCAATGCAGCAACCCAACAGGAAATGTGTGTCTAAATGAGATAACTACTTCTCAGTGTTAATCATTGCTAAGAAGGTATAAGAACCCTGGTTGCCAGATCTTCTGAGAAAAGTAAAAAGTCTAGATTTTATTGCTGTGAATTTTCCCTATTTTTAAATATTGGCAACTAATTCATTTTTTAAAATACAATATGGGCCAAATATAAACAATTCTGCAGGCTGAATTTGGCTAATGGGATGCCAGTTGAAACTCTGCCTTTAACTAGGACCACATAGTTCAGGACCACAGCTGTTCTCTATTTTAGTAGCACTTTCTCTATATATGTGCTTTGTGTATTACCCCAAGAGGTGATATAGTACCATATTCTTCTGAAACTTTCAAAATGTTCACCATAATCATAATGTGATTATGATGGTTAATTTTTCATGTCAGCCTGGCTAGGCTGATACTCAGTTGTTTGGTCAAATGCCAGTCTATATGTTGCTGTCAAGATATTTTTTAACGTATGATTAATATTTAAATCAGTAGACTTTGAGTAAAGCAGATTACTCTCCATAATGTGGGCAGACCTCAACCAATCCATTGAGGGCCTGAAAAGATTGAGATTTCCTATAGAAGGAGAAATTCTCAATACTGCAACATAGAAACCCTGCTTGATTGAGTTCCAGCCTGTTGCCCCTTTGAAATTTGTACTCCAGACTGTAGCATCAAGTCTAACCTGAGTCTCCAGCCTGCCGGCCTGCTCTACAAATTTCAGACTTGCCAACACCCACAATCATGGGAGCCGATTTCTTAAAAAAAAAAAAAAAAAATCAACCAATCTCAAACTTTCTCCATATATCTTCTTGGTCTGTTTCTCTGGAGAACCCTAACACAGTTATCTGTATTAACCCATTAAACATTGGCTGTTCAAATATCCCTAGGGGGAAGGAATTGAAAAAAATAAAAGGAGAAAAAACACTTAAGGTTAATACCACAGGAATACTGGAAATGACATTTAAGAAAAAGACACTATTGAGTAAACCAAAGTGGGGATACTATCCTACAGTGTCATACTATCCTACAGTGTCATACTATCCCTTTGGTCTGTCAATGATGCCAAATGTATCTACAACATCTTCTCAGAAGAGAAGCTTCATCTATATTTTTCCATGTACTTAACGTTCTTTAATTTGTCTCTGTATATAAGAATGGAAAAAATGAACAGATGCTTTAAATAATATAAAATTTCAACACTTTTTACCCTGATTTACAATCTCATCTTGGAGGAAAAAGGGCATAACAGCGTTCCTCATAAATGAACTATCTTTTCCAAAAGAATGCAAAGTAGACAAGACAATACCATGCTTGACTTGTTTAGCATGCTCATATAAAAATCCTCTTCAACCTACATAAGTCATGAAAGAAGGCACTCTTTTGCTAATATTTACAACACAAGCAGAAGATCCATAGTTGAGGATGGTATGTTCTCCTAATGTTGACTTTTTATTTCTGATTTCATCACTTGTCTGTGAAGTGAAGATAATGACATTCCCAGATGGTGGCATCTTAATATGTAGCATTCGTGGCCAGGTTCGAATGGCAGTGAAGTTTCCTGTAAAGGCTAGTGTCATAATAGGAATGTTGGCAAGGTAGAAATCCTCTATCCAACTCCCCTGTGCACAAAATAGCCAGGGCTCATTTTTCAATCAGGTCATACATTAGAGACCCCAGAAAGCAAAGCAACTCCAACAAAGAGTTGGTCATTCTGAAGGCCAAGCAGCTAACATGACAGCTTTTCATAATGGAACTTAAAGACGTTCCACCCTGATGGCACTCCCAGAGATAACGGGAAAAGTCGTAAACCGATTACAACAGCAATGCAACATCGGTTCCATTATGAGAATGAAAATCCACTGGATAGAACATCCATATTTATTAAGCAACTCAGGATGAAAATAAAGTGAATGAGAGGACATGTAAAAAATGTTACCAATTTGATTTGCTGACAAGCCCACCTCACCGAAAAAGACCTATTAGTCTTCCCCAAGACATTATATATATCCTGACTGAGGACATTACTGCAGCTAAACTAATGGAGATGGAAAACATCACATTACTAAAGTACAAGCTTGAAAGTGGAGAGATTCTTCAGGTCACAACAGCAGGAAGAAACTGTCCAGAATCATTAGTCTCCATCTCGTAAGTGGTATACTCAGCAAAAGCTGCCTCAGACAGCTGTGGGTCCTGAAATTTTCAATCCATGACCTGCTATATTCTATAAATAAGGTTCTTTAAATTCTAACTGCCACTGTTTAAGAATAAAAACAACTTCATCTGGACCCAAGGTAGATAAAATGCCACTGTGCATACAGTATTCCCCCCTTTATACACAGGGGAAACGTTTTGGGACCCCTAGTGGATGCCTGGAATTTCAGAGACTACCAAACCTTATATATACCATGTTTTTCTCTATGTATACATACCTACAATAAAGTTTAGTTTATAAATTAGGCACAGTAAGAGATTACCAATAGTAAAATAGAACATTTATATAATATACTATAATATGTTATATAAATATGGTCTCTTTTTCTTTCTTTAAATATCTTATTGTACTGTACTCTCCCTTCTCATGATGAAGAAGAGACAGAGCAGGATAGCACAAGATTTTATCACACTACTCAGAATGGTGCACAATTTTAAACTTATGAGTTATTTATTTCTGAAATTTTCCATTAAATATTTTCAGACTATGGCCGACCATGAGTAACGGAAACCATGGAAAGCAAAACTGTGGATAAAAGGGGATTACTGTACATGCATTGGTGTCTCCATGCTCAAGATGTAAATGCAAACTAAGAGCTTCAAACCATAGGGCTAACAGAAATTGTTAGGAGACCACAAAAGATCATGTCACCAAATTTAGGTGGTAAGCTTAATCATGAATGAAGCATATTCTTCCTTTTAAAGCCAACCTCCCCTCTCTGCTGTGCTCTTTACTTCCTCCAGCCATCCTTATATGATCTGATAGCCCCCATTCAATCACTCTTAGGGCTGTCATGTCATTCAGTGCTTGCTCCTCTAAAAGGACACAGGTTTCCTGGAGAACAGTGGAGCTGGGGAGTCAGACCAAGTTGGGTTCGAATCCAAACTTCTAAGTTTCTTAGCCAAGGGAACTTAAGCCATTTACCCACTTGAGTTGAAGTTTTCTCTTAAGAGATTATTCCATCTCCCTTGGTGGTGGTGTAAGAATTAAATGAGAATGTATGGAAAATATTTAGCCGGTACTTGGCCCACAAAAGGGGCTGAAATTATAGTAGTTCCTCTTTTCCTTCCTATAGCACATTCAAATCCAAAGTGACAACCACAATTTCCAATAGGAAATAGGTCAAATACAAAGACAACCAAGTCTTCAAGATAAATACAATTCTTCCCCTCAAAAAGAACTTTCTAGAAGTAGCAATTTGACTTTCGCTGTTCAGTTACAGATTATTCTAATAGTAAGAACTTTAAGCCAAATACTAGGGAGGAATTTACTGATACAAGCTAATCAGGGAGATATTTGGGAGCACATAGCAGATTGCATGTTCTTTAAAATTATATCATAGCTGTGCATAGTCTCAGTTTGTGGGTGTATCTAGAGCGAGCAATCTTTTAGACATGGAGGACCAAGTAGTTTCTTTCCATTACATTGGTCATTGGCAAACAGGAAGGAAAAAGATATAAGAGAAGGCCCATATTCAATATCATCTTCTGTACATAATTTCTAAAAGCTCCTATTTTGGAATTAAAAGACTACTGAAAAAGTTACAACTAAAAATCATTTGTGCCTTATCATAAATTGTCTTAATCAGGTAACTGTCCTTCTTAATACACTGAACAAAGCTAGAGGATTACAAGTTTTGATTCAGTATAAGGAGTTGATCATAGGAACATGGTTAGGCTTGGATTTTGGACAGATAAACGGAAAAAGAGATGCCTAGGTATCTGAAGGACCTGAACAGCAAAAGAAATAGAAGAGAAAAGACAGAAATAACAAAATTGCAACATTGTATAGAGTTGACTATGACTTCATTAGGTTACTAAAGGTCATTTTTCAAACTTGACCTCCACAGAAATGTCACCCTTTAAAATGATAAGCAGCCATCAGTGTGAATCCAACGAGGCTGTGTGCCCAGGGACTCTCTGCAAGTCAGACATGCAAAACTTATTAAGTACTGAGTCAACAAAGGGCTGAATAATGGCTGAGAGCAGAACGTCACGTTAAGACCTTTTATTCCTTGAAAGGTTTTTCTTCATGTTAATATTTTATGACCATCTTCATTATTCAGTTGCTTAAGCCACTCAATTGTTAGTCACTATTGTTGGTATATATTCTTTGCAACTACTGCAGAAACACTGCCTTAAAACATAAATTTCCAGAGCACCCATTTTGTAGTGGTCCTAATGTTTCTGCATGTAGATAGTGTTTAATGCCTGTCCATTTTTTAAATGTGTTGATTTGCCTTAATAACGTCATTGTCACTTTTGGAGCAGAAAATTACTAAACTATAAACTATCAGTTTATTGCTTATTACTAAGCAATAAACTATCAGACAAAGAAAGGTCCTTTCGGTTAACCAGTCTTATCTCATAATCCTGCTGTTTTATTCATTTGCCTATACTCTCCACCACCCCTGGGACAACCAGTTATCTCACTGCTGACTCACGGCACACCCCCACCAAAAAGCAATTCCCCTGTGCTCCATGGCATCTCCACTCCATTATAAATTCCATTTCCTCTTCGGACTCTTTTCGGAATTCTCCCTCAACCTCCTTATCTTGGTTAACCACCAGCTTACCTTGGAGGATGCTACTTCTTTTCTCCACAGAGGTTCTTTTGTGTACATCACAGAACCAGAAGGCATTCTCTAGGCCTTCATTGCTACTTTTGAAGAATCATTCTTCTACACTCATAAAAAAAGTGCCTCCTCTTTTGAAGCTCACTCTATCCAGCTATACCTTTCTGGTATCTTCCAAGTACCTTTTCTGTAGCATTCTTTTTGTACTTAAGTATCTGGTTTATAGTTTTAATCTCCAATCTATCCCTGTCTGCATCCTTTGTGAGTTAAAAGTCCATGTGGCAATCTACTGAAACCCTTGGCATTGACCCCCTCAATGCCAATAATCCCTACACCACTCTATTTCAAACATGCTCACCCATGACATACTCCGGATATTGTCATCACCTGTAACTACCTCTCATTGCAATGACAATTCTCTGTTCTTATTTTTTGTAAGTGCGATGACATTGGCATGTGCATTTTTCTATTTCTTTAAGCCTTCTAGTCTCTTAATCTCCTTTGTAGACCCTTATTCACTTCACTTCCTTTCTTAGACCCATGGCCCCCGTGACAGTTACTTACAAGAGCTCTCACCAGCACCCTGAAGATACTTTATATGACCTAGGAATCCAGAGCCTTAGATCAATTCCATAATATGCCTTCACTACTCTTATATCTAAGCACATGTGTACTACTGGGGATGGGATTAGGGGGAGTCTAAGTATCCAGATTTTGTATCACTAAAGAATGTTTTTTGAAATTAGCTGGGTCTTCCTCATTTTGTCAACTCCTTTCCCATTCTCTGATGACTTCTTCAAAAGTTTGCTATCTTAAGCCCCCTAGCCAACCTCCACTCACTCTACACTTAGTGGATGATGCTCTCTCCTGCTTTCCTGAGAAAAAAGGGGTTATCAGGCATAAGCACTTTCAAATTCTCCTGTCCCCTTCATTGCATCTAAAAACAAACCTGCATGATTTCCCCCTCTTCCAAGTCTCAAAACCACCCCTGACTCTGTGTCATCAAGTCTTCTGATTTAGAAATATGCCCAGTCACCAACCCACAGCAGTTTACCCTCACCTTCCCACTAACATGCCACCAAACTACACAGCAAAGGTCACCAACCACCTCCCAGCTGTCTTCATTTTACTTTTCTGTTCCATGTGACATTTTCAGCCATTACTTTCTGATATTTTCATCCCTTAGGTCCAAGTGACCACTTTTTCTTAGTTGTCCTTGCTGTTTTCCCCTGCTCTTCCCGCCTCCCAAATGCTGGATCATTGACATCCTCAGGTCTCCTCTTTTTCACTTCTCTCTGTAAGTGATCTTGTATACTTTCATGATTGTAAGTACCACATACAAAGCTCAGCATTTTGGAAGCTTTCTCTTGCCTGGACCCTTCCATTAAGTTATTCAAATGACAGATAAAGACGCCCACTTAAATGTTACAAAGTCACTATGAGCTTAGCAGGTGGAAAAGTGAACTCATTCATGCTCTTCCTCTCAGATTCCCTACAGCATGTGGTGGCACCCTCACCCACTCCAGCTCTCCCGTCATTCCTTTTATCCTTGACTTCTCTTACCAGGTCTTATTAAGTTTACCTCTTTAATACTGTATTCTTATAATCATTTCTCTTTCCCCATTTAGTTCAAGCTGTTATAATCCTTCCTTGGAATCACTGTGATAGCATTCCCGCCATCCTCCTGGCTCCAGTTTCACCGCCCCTCTCCCTTCACAAACACATACTCCTAAATTTTTTTCTTTTAAATTATCTTCCCATACTGTTGCCTAAATGATCATTCTAAACTGCAAGTCTGATTATATCACTATATATACTATATATACAAAATATATCACTACATATATCACTATATATACTAAAACTATATATATCTACATACTATATACTATATATAGATATATATACTAAATGCTATATATAGTACATATATCTATATACTACAACTGTATATATCACTATATATACTAAAACTATATATATCTACATACTATATACTATATATAGATATATATACTAAATGCTATATATAGTACATATATCTATATACTACAACTGTATATATCACTATATATACTAAAATCTTTCTCTGGCCCCTCATGAACAAAAACTGAAGTTGAAATTCCTCACCACAGCACTCCAGACCCTTTACAACTGACCCCAGGCTACCTTCCCAGCCTACCTGATTTCTCTTCACATTTTACCTCACACTTTATTCTCCATACCACCACTTTCATACCATGTATATCATTCAACTGGTGGAATTCTCACATTGTACTATCTATTTATTTACTTTAGAGACAGGATCTCGCATGTTGCCCAGGCTAAAGCACAACAGCTATTCACAGGTACAATTGTAGCTCACTGCTACCTCAAACTCCTGGGTTCAAGTGATCCTCCCACCTCAGCCTCCCGAGTAGCTGAGATTACAGGTGCACACCACCACACCCAGCTTGTACGATTTTTTTTAATGTCCATACCTCCTACTAGACTGTTAGCTCCTTGAATACAGAAACCATGTCTTACTTACATCTGTATCTTCACCATCAAGGATCCACTAGAAATTTAATAAATGTTGACTAATTGATAGACCATGAAGAATCCTGAAAACAAATAGCTCTCCTGAACTATTTTTGCATTGTTTAATTAAAAATATTTTTCTAGGAAGACTTTAATTTTCATCACATTTTTCAGCAACTAAAGTTATGCTTCCCAAGTGCTAGTACACATCTCTATGCCTCCCAACTGGCCAGTAAAATAAGGAGCCAGAGAGGATTGTGAGTTAAGAATGGACTGCCCGGCATGGCGGCTCACGCCTGTAATCCTAGCACTCTGGGAGACCGAGGCGGGAGGATCGCTGGAGGTCAGGAGTTCAAGACCAGCCTGAACAAGAGTGAGACCCCGTCTCTGCTAAAAATAGAAAGAAATTATCTGGACAACTAAAAATATATAGAAAAAAATTAGCCAGGCATGGTGGCGAATGCCTGTAGTCCCAGCTACTCGGGAGGCTGAGGCAGAAGGATTGCTTAAGCCCAGGAGTTTGAGGTTGCTGTGAGCTAGGCTGATCCCACTGCACTCTAGTCTGGACAACGGAGCAAGACTCTGTCTCCAAAAAAAAAAAAAAAAAAAGAATGTACGATGAGCAGGAAATAGTTCTTATTAGTGTGAAACCATTTTTTAGGTCTCTATTATTTATATTAGACTTGAATGACTGATTAAAGGACACATTCACCAACACACTCTGGAGCTCAAACAAAGCACACATACCTTCCACACAGCGACAGCCCTCTTGTAGCACTCGTGCGTACATATCTACTTTGGACTGAGAAAGGAGCTGGTCCCCAGTCAGGTATGTGTTGTGGGAGGAAGCAATGTAGTAGTTGCAGAGTGGCTGATCCATGTCTTGGTACACTTCATGGTGCAATGGGTTAAATATGTCACAAGCAGGACTACGCATGAAGTTCGTGAAGCCTTTGGAAAAAAGGGAGAGTGACATACTACAGCTTTCAAAGCATAAGAACTTAATGACAGGGACAAAAGAGATCAAAGAATGTTCATAGTCATTATCTTATTTACTCTTAACACAGCCTTTGTGGGGAACACTGGGGCAATGAGGGACTTGCTTGAGGTCAAATAGACAAGTGTCAAAAAACTAAAATATAACTTTGGGGAATAGCCTTTGAAACATAACCTAGAGAAAAATAAATTGACTTTTTAAGAATTTTGATTGGGTGCGGGAGGGGGTCCCATTTAGTAATTACTAAACTCAAGCTATGTTTATGAAGCCTGACCTAATGGGTGACCAATGCTCTGTTAAAGCCATATTTATACCAAGAGGTGCTCTGATCAACCAGGAATTGATAGGTCATTAAGTTGATCTGAAAACAGTATAGTCAATGCCACAGCTAAGGTAGCATACTAAGAGTTAAGCACTGCCTAAATTCTAGGTGTGATCATATGACAACAAAATTGGTTTGGAAAAATGCTGCTAATGGCTGGCACATTTTATTACTTTGAAATACCACTTAAAGATTATGTAGAAAACCCTATCAGTTTTTCTACAATCTTTCAAAACATAATGGCTGGGTTGAAGAGGCCCTCATTAATATATGAATAAATACATGAATGACTCACAAGTACCTAAGCAGAATAATTATTAGGGTAAATGGTTCCAAGTCTTTGAAAATCATTTGGTAAAACTATATCTGTAAATATCCTCTGAGGCTTAAGAATTTCTTCATGCCAATCTTTATGTCCATAACTTAGAAATAATGTTTAATTCCATCTTTTGGGGCCCTAACAAGGAAAAGATTCATTTCTTAGTACAAATAAGGCCCAAGTTACTTTATCATCTCTGGTTGTTTTTAAAATGGTTTTTAATGGTGCAAGATTTTAAATTGTTCCTCTTCATTTTAATTACTCTCTACCCCGGGAAGTAAATACATGGTATTGAAACCCCCTTCTCTACATTGATCCTGGAAGCAGGGGGAAATGGGAGGCCATCAAAAATGGTAAGATAAACTATGGCTTTGCATGCCCTGGGGGGCAGCTGGGTTCCCCAGTGGTCTTTCATTAAGATCCTCTGTTTTGCCTGGGAGATCCACCTCTTGGGTGGTGGCCTGCAATTTATTTTCCTACATATTTTAAGTGCATATACATACATGTAGCTATATTTATACCACTAGTTTCACGGATTACTTATTTTAGGAGCAAATTTCCCTACATGAAATTATCGGGATGAGGCTATTTCCAAAAATTAGCCATTTGAGAAAAGTCCAAATATTTCTTTGCATCTATTACACATAGTGATATCAAGTAGACTTGCTTGAAGTGGAAAATGCTCAAGGGCATTGCAAAAATAAGAGAGATAGCAACATCATGGCCTTTGCTTTGTAAGAAAATATGTGGATGTTAGGGGTTTTATTTGAATTATCTGTAATTCCATGGATATCTGATTTCTTTTCCTGAAAATTTTGCTGGAATAACTTAACAGACTGAATCAAGAAATAGGAAATTAAGAACATTGATTATTTTACCTTCTATGCCGAGAACATTTTTCACCTTATTTTCTTCTGAAACTTCAAACTTCTTTATGATGTCAAGACAATAGTCTGCTGTCACATTATTCATCTAAGCAAAACAGAACATTAGTAGAGTATCTGCAATTTCATGAGGTATATTCCTTCACACTAAAAAGACATGTGCCGATTTTTAAAGCATTCTTGATATGGTGCAAAGTGCTTAAATGAGCAATGTTTGGGGTTGCTAGTGTCACAGCTACTTTATTCTTAGAGAACGATCATGATTTCAATCTTCCTATGGATCTTTCAGATTTGATCAGTGAAAACAGCCCTTCAACTATTAGACAAATGTTCTCCATAAAGCGATAAAGTAAAATCAATAATTGATGCAAATCCATTGCCAAAAATCCACTTACTATAAGATAGTAACTATCTGCAAAAATTAATATTTTCTACACAAACACTAAAGTTTGCTAATCATAAACATATGTAGAAAGAAAACAATTCCCTACGAAAACAGAATACGTCTAGGTAAATCTACGTGTGTGTGAGTATGTGTGTGTGTGTGTGTGTGTGTGTGTGTGTGTGTACAGACATAAAACCTTCTGCAGTGAACCACCAGAGCAGTCTGCCATGGTGCTTCAGGAATACAAAGGTCACCAAGAGAAAATAATAATAAAAAGCTAGGTGAAAGCTAGCATAACAGAGAACTATGGAGCAAGATTGCTTATGTTCAAATCAGCTGGATCATATTATTACTGACATGACTTCAAATAAGTCATTTATCATCTCTGTGGCTATCTGATAGGTGAATGACGAGAATTAAATAAATTAATATTTGTAAGAACATTGTGTAGCACAGAAAAAACAGTATATGCTATTATTACTGAGTCAGTCTCAAGGTTGCTGCATGAACATTACATGCTTAGTATCACTAGGAAAAGTAAACTCTGTAGGAGTAATTTCTTGAATTAAATAGCAACATACTGAATGTGATGTTTTGATCAAAAATCCATTTAGCCCCACAATCTAACACTTTCAGTTAAAAATACTAATGAATAATGACAGAAGAAGCTAATCTTGCGAGCCAGTATTTCATATTTCAATTATAGTTTCTCAAAGATTCCATTATCTCTTAGGTTCAATACTTATGTTTTAGTGAAATCTAATTTTTCTAAATAATCTATTTAAATGGAGGGGGAAAAGCTCTGTTATATGGCTGCTTTTTGCCAGTTTGAAAGAGCACACAATGCTTTTCTTCCCAAACTACTTGCATAATGGCCATTGCATCCTTTCAGTACGTTTCATAATCCTTATTCTATTCAGAGGCCCATTTCACCAGACACCACCTGTAAATACCATAAATAAATAAAACCACAATACCTCCAAGGAACTCTATTAACCCAAGCAGGCTTTGAGCAGCTCATTAATTTGTCTGCTGTGAGCTAGAGAGATTTAGCACATGCAGTCTAAAAGATAAATAATTTCTCACAAAGGAAAAAGAATCAAATTGATAATCATTTTATGTGCCATGCAAAGACTAAGTTCACTTTGCAGTTATTCGGTTTATAAGGCCGTTTGTTCAGAGATGTAGGGGCCTTAAACTGGCACTCAGGTAGACTATAGAAGCCCGTGAGATCTAAAAACAAAGAAACAAATAAAAAAACCTGTCAAACTGGCATGGAGCTAATTCCAGGTGAGCAAGGAATATGTTACTAGTAAAATATACAAGGCAGAATGTGATAACAAAAAAATTATATTTGAAAAATATTCATTGAATTAGCAAAAATATTAGTAAGCATTCCACAAAGCTCACAAAGTTTTGTGCACCATATATGAATTAATGGGAAAGAAATAATCCACTTCCTACTAAAATTCAAATATTGAGGATTAACTCAGTGAAAGACAGCAAAACTCCATAATTATGAGAATTGAAATGACAAGTCAGCAGACCCCTAACCTTCCCCCATCCCTGTTCACATTTAATCAACCTCTGACGAGCAAAATTCTGCATTTTACATAATTGAATTTTTCAGACCTCACTTAACACAATAACACAGTAAGTTCATTGTGTGAATGAAGGTTCATCATAGGTTAATGCTCTTTATTGTCCTTTTTCCCCGTTTTGCTTCCTATTTAACATAGCTGATAGGGTGAAATAGAAACAATTTCTCCCTATTCTAACCCTATTTCCCATGGAGTTCATTTGAAGATTTGTTTTGCTATCGAATATCTGAGCCACTTGCTGTCTTCAACACAGAGGATTATTCTTTCTATACTAGACAATTGGTGCTTAAAAAAAAAAAAAACTTAAGATAAAATTTTATTTATTTTAATGATGCTTTACATTTATATGATGCTGTCAATGCTGTGCAGTAAAGAGCTTTTACACACATTATCTTAAATAGTTCACACAACAGTCTCGTAAACTTAGTATTTTTATTCACATCTTACAGATAAAATAACCGATGTTGAGAAAGGTTAAATATCACCACCAAAGTCACAACACCATAACAGTTAGAGCCAAGGTTCAAATTTGGACCATCTTGACTTTACAAAGTATTTTCTTTTATGTTATACCTATTCTCTGGGTGTTTTTCTTTATTTCTACCGAAAAATTGAAATGCTTACTTTTAAAACTGATTGGTTTTTCCATATAGCTGAAGCTCCTGAGTCTTTTCTTAACTTTTGGAACTCTTGCAATTTTCAAATCAACTATTACATTTTGACTTCATTCATTATTCAAGATTGGACTCCGTTCTCATTTCCTTGTTTACTCTAGTTCCTTAATCTGATCCAGAAAAGACTCACTGGTCCTCACACTAAAGGACAATCCATTTGAGATGTAGCAGTGGCAGAAACCAGTCATGGATCTATAAAATACCCATATTCTGACAGTACCTTTTCATCCAAGACTTCCTATAAGGTTTCTAGTAAAACTTTCCCAGTGAGTGCAAATTTTAACACAAAGTCAGAAGGAGTAAACAATTATGTTTCTTATAGCTATGATTCCCAAAAAACAGCAAACACAAAATTAAAATATACTTGCAAAAAATTCTAGTAATGCTAAAGTCTTTTTATTTTTTATCAAAGTAACATATCCATAATTAAATAAGTCAAAACTAAGATGTATATAACTAAGAGCAGAAATCCCCTCTTATACCTAGAATCACTCCCCAAAGGCAACAATGCCAATATTTCCAGATAGTTCTTTTAAAATAGTTTTTATATTTCTAATTATTATGTTTATTCTGCTATTTTCTATTTTATATACTTTAAAATTATCTTTTGATTTCTTATTATGTTAGATGTTCAGCTAATATAATGAGAAGCTCTTTGGGGTCTGCCCCAAAGCTTTCTCCCTCTGCCCATCTTCCCAGTATAGTTATACCACAATTTTTATTAAATATCTGGTGTTTAAATTATCCCAACTATGCAAATGTTGAATACTGCTGAGTCTGTTTTACACTATGATTGTGTTTATTTTCTTATAGAACATTTTTCTGATTTATAATTGCTGCAATTCCCATCCAATTTGGTTAATTTTTAATGTACCTATCACAGATTCTTCCCAATGACTGTAATGGTCTCTCAGGGTTTTTTTTCCACATAACCAAAGGCAACAGATAATCCATGAATTCCGGTTTTTCTCCGTATAAAGGTCTTCCTTCTTTCAGGATGCTTGAGTTCTACAGCTTTTGTCCTGACTTTATTCTGTCACTCTTGTGAAAGAGCACACAGAAAGTAAATTATTTATTTCTTGCATGTGTTTTTTTGTGTGTGTCCTTGAGTGTTTGTTTTATTCCACACACACATTTGTCTGATGGTATAGCAAAGCAGAAAATTCTAGCCTGGAAATCATAGATCCCACGTTCTCGGGCTTCCAGAGTTGCTGTTGAGAAGTCTGATGTCATTCTGATTCCAGTCCTTTTCACAGGACCTGTTTTTGTTTGTTCATTTGTTTGGTTTAGTTTCGTTTTCTCTTTCCACAAGATTTTAGGGTTTCACTTTATCCCTGGCATTGTGAAATTGTATGATTTGCCTCTGTGTAGATCTTTTACATTCACTGTGCTTGGCCCTCATTTGGCACTGTCAATATCCTGAGCTAATACTTTTTTTGTATTACTTATTTGATAGTTTACTCCCTTCTACTTTTTCTTATGTTTTTGTATTTCCTATTTCTTTTTTATTTGTTCTACTTTTTCAATTTTATCTTCTACATTTTTTATTCAGTTTATTTCTCTGGTCTCATATTTTTAATTTTCAAGAGCTCCTTTTTTTCTCCTCTGAATCTTTTTTCTCATAGCACCTGCTCCTGCTTCATGGCTATAATTTTTTTATTATTCTGATGCCATTAATGACAGTTTTAAAAGTTTTCTTCTCCCTGCATTGCCTCTACTTCCTCCAAATTTCTTATTTCTATTTGTTCACCTTAGACTCCATTTTTTAGAGTGGAAGTTTTCCTCAAATGTATGGTAAGCCTTGGCTATTTGAAATCAAGTTTTAAAATTGTCTGTTTAAAAATCAAGTCTATAAATTGATTCAATACTCTGTATTCATGAGCAGAGCTTACTGACAAGTGAGCTTCAATGTAGAAATATCTGGCTGAACTATTTTATTAGGAGATTTCTAACATAAATACCTTTATAATCCCCTCCCCCCTTGGTTGGTGTCTTAGTTTCCTAAAGCTTCTATAACAAATTACCATAAACTTGGTAGCTTAAAACAACAAAAACATATTCTCCAGTAGTTCTAGAGGCCAGAAGTCCACAATCGAGGTGTCAGCACATTTGGTTTTCCCTGGAGACTCTGAGGGAGAATCCGTTCCATGCCTCTCTCCTAGCTTCTGTGGCTGCTCACAGCCCTTAGCATTCCTTGACTTGAAGCTTCATACTGTAGTCCCTGCCTCTCTCTTCCCATGGCCTTGTTCTGTGTGTTTATTTCTTATTTTCTATCTCTTAAAAAGAACACTCATCCTTGGATTTAGGGCCTACCCTAAATTCAGGATGGTCAATATCCTTAATTACATCTGCAAAGACCCCTAAGGACATATCTTTTGGGGCCACTACTCAACCCACCATAGCTCATAATATTCCCCTAAGGAAATTTTTCCAATCTCCTACCTGGAAGGGGTAAACCTGGAACTGAGTATTGGGAGAGGGCCATGGTTCTCATAATTCAAGGCACAAATGCTTACTTAATTCTTGTATGCATTCTCTATTTCTGGGAAACAAACCATTTCAAAATTTAGAAGCTTAAAACAACAACTGCTTTCAATAGGATGGCACATTGGACTGGTTCAGCTGGACAGGTTTTCTCCTGTTCTCACCTAGGGTTATTCATGTTACTACAGTTACCTGGTCACTTGACTACTGCTGATAATCCAAGATGGCCTCAACAACAAGTCTGTGGTTGGTGCTGGCTGTTGGCTGGGCCTCTTTCTCTATACTATCTCTCATCCTAAAAGACACTGCTAGCCTTGTTTCCTCACATGATAACTCCACAGTTCCAGTAGGGTAAGAGTGGAATCTAAGGCTCCCTGAGGCTTAGACTCCAGAATTTATACATCATTTCTGCCAAAATTTATTAGTCAAAATAAGTCACTAAGTTGGTCCAGATTCATGAAGTGGGAAAATATCCTTTACTTCTTGATGTGAGGAGAGGCAAAGTCACACTGCAAAGGGACATGCGTACAGGGATATGAGAGTTATTGCAGCCATCTTCACAATCCCATGTTTTCCGTATAGTACCATACTGAACTGTGCATGGTATCTCTTAGTCCAGATCCTGCAGGTCCATCCCCTTCCAACTCTTACTTTCAGTTTTATGCCAGGGTAAAGGAGGAACAGTTGTCCTGCTGTAGGGGATAAAGGAGAAGATCTGGAGCCCTAACCACCTCTTAAATAGACTTTCAACCAATGCTTGTATTTTCAATGCCTCCTCCTCTCCTGTTTTCAGAAGTACCCTATAAATTTAATTCTTGAGCTTTTCTGGGGCTTTCTCTGGGCAAATGGAGTTGCTGCGTGGCTTCCCACCTCAATGAGATTGAATTTCAGTGCTCTGGGGTCTCCTTTAGATCAGACAAATTTCTAAATGTTATTGCTTCTCTCCTGTGTTTTTATACAGGGGAAAAATTATCTCTACTGCATTTTTTAGTAATTTCAGGAGAGAGTAGAGAAATATCTCTAAATTAATGGTCATTCCATTTTCAACTGAATAAGACAACCACAATTATTTACCGCCTCAAAATAGCTACGTCTAATGCATCCTGAAATGAAACCACAAATTTTACAGCATTTGGACGTATGACTGTTTCACAGAAAATGTATTTGGGAATTATATTCAAGGCAGCAAAAACATTAGAAGATGTAATTACTCTGAAAGGTCTCTCAACTGCTTTAATTGCCAATAATTAAGAAATATAATACAGAAATTCAGGAAAGGATCTTAAAGGAATGCTTTTATGCTGAGGAAAATGCTAAAAAATGATAAAGGTACGCTAGCACCATAAAGGGGTAGTTATAAGCAGAGTATATAATTATTTCTCCTAAGAGAGATAAGACTAGAATGACCATGGTTCTTATCAAACCATTCTGGATTCAGTGAAGAAGGCTAAGGAAGGGGGAAGGAACAGATAACTCCTATAACTGAATCAGAATGATCAAGGGAATATTTTAGCAGAAAGAATAAAGAAGCTAACGGGGCAACTTTTAGAACCACTACAAAAGGGATAAAGTATAGATCTATGTCAGTTTCAATAAGAAGAAGGCCCTCTAGCATGGGAAGAAAAGCTCCGAAACTCCCCTTAGAATTAACCATCCACAGGCATATTTCAGAAGAAAGCTCTGCATAAACAGAAACCTGCTTTTGACTTACCCATGGAAGTGGCTGTTGCTCTTAGTTAACAGCTAGGAGGTTTTTCAATCTATAAAGATGCTTCAACATTCCTGCCTTCTCTTCCCTCCTCCTCAATCCGTAAGAAACAAAAGGATAAAAAGAGGGTAGGGTCTTGCTAAAAACGGTTGCCAAGGGGGATGGAAAAATGGAATTGAATTATCACTCCTGAACCAGAACTCTATAAAGGATTGAACACAAAAAACACTCACCCCAGTGTCAAGAAATGGATAGGAGCTCTGAAAGAGAGGTAGGTGGTTGCTTAGCAAATGCTGGGTGGGGGTGGAGGGTGGAATGAAACAAAGCAAACAAAAAAACTCTCAACCAAAAGCTAGTACTTTGGAACCACAGACTAGTGGATATCTGTGATCTTTATCTGTGGATGCAAGGAAGAGATGAAAAAAAAACCTCAGCCTGATGACTTCTGGCTTTATTGGCACTTCCTCATGGGTATGAAAGACAGTGAGAATTTCCCTTAGCACATCTACATTTTAAGGATGAAAGTTCTAATCAAATAGCAATTGGACCTGTCAAAGCCATAAATTCAGTTTTCAGAGAGCTTCAATAAAATAAAAATATGACCCATGGGCCAATATTTGTTTTCACATAATCCTTGATGGCATATGTGGCCAGCAGTGATGTTTCATTTCACAACTGAGTAAACCTATAGAAGTTGAATATTCTGGTATCTATTAATATAGCAATCTTATGTCATCAGAAGCTAATGAATTCCTGCTAATAGGGACCACCAAATTGCTTCAAAATTGTCCCATTGTGAAATTCCAGTATTAAAACTCAAAAACCCACATTGGGGCTCAGAAACCAATACCCCATGCTGGACTGAAGAAGCCTTAAGGTCCCTCTGGTGTCCTCCCTCTCCCCATCAAAGCATAGGATAAAGTCATACTCAGAAGTTCCTTTATCTGTCTGAAGTTCAGACCCACCAAGGAGAACAATTTTTTTCTTTCCTTCCCCGTTATCTTATTATCTACTGCAGAAAAAAGACCAAAAATATAACCACACCAGAATTGACCCTTTTACAAGACAATGTCTCTCTCAGACTCGTTCAAATACCAAAGAGAATTATTTGCCAGTTAATCTTTGTTCCCCATCCATTCATACTCTCTAGTAATCATTTATTGCCCCTCAACAGAATTTCTCTTCTCCCCCCTCCCATAATCTGTTTTGCCACGATCCAAGCCCCCATTCTCTCTGTAACCTCAAGATGGTATATAAGCTTCTACATCTCGCTGAGAGTTTAGGTCTTCATTCTGAAGGCTCCCATGTACATGCATTAAATAAATTTGTATGTCTTTTCTCCTATTAATCAATGCGCCTTTTGTCCGTGATTTTTTAAGGAACCTCAGGGGACCAAAGGCTTTGGCCCCCACAGTTTGGCAGAGCAAGAGAGATAATTAAAACTCCACTCTTCTGGAAGCTTCAGTTAAGAGAATCCAAAACCTGATCTGCTGGCAAAAGAGTAGGAATTTCCTACCAGCTAGGTTCCTGGCCTCTGTCTCTGTCTCTGTCTCTCTCTCTCTTTCTCTCTCTCTCTCAATCTCTCTCTCTCTCTGTAATCTGATAGAGCTGATGGTAAAAATCAGTCTCCTCTGCAAAATTTTGATTAATTGGTGAAAAAGATTTGTGTGTGACTAGTCTTGGGTTGTAGCAATTTTAGTGGTACTGTTTGGCACTTTATGGTATAAACATTCAAATTGTTTGATCCCTTTTCTCCCAGAAATAGTCTTTTCCTTTGTTCTCGTCTTTCTGTGTTGTTCATAAAGAGGGATGCCAGATAAAGTTCCCTCTTGTCTTGTTTTATTTCCTTGAAAGTTTGGCTTATGACTAAGTGGGAGCACTATTTCTTGGTCTCTTCCATACAGGGGCATGATTTTGGGTCATGTCAGGTGGCCAGTCTGAAAATGGCTGGGATCCTCATATTTGTTCCAAATGTGCCAAGCTCTTGGGAGGGTGTGTCATCATAAGTCTCATCTATAGGTGGCTTTTGTCATCTCAACTCTTGTTGCCTAGTTAGTGCTGGGAAAGTCCAATCCCAGGAGGGCCTGCCCAGTGTCACAGATTAATGGGTCTGTGACTGGCACCCCCCCCCATACACACACAGAAATTTATGGGTCACCAAAGGCAGATACCATGTTTATCTATCTGTGGGAATAAGAGTCTTTTGCTGTCTTAGGCTATTTCTAGGAGTGTGGGGGGATCTTTGGGATTGCTTCTTTTCTAAAAAAGTTATTGGATTGGGTCACTATTGGAATAAGTAAACCACTGGAAATTCTAATTGTCAATAGCCAGAAGATGGATCCTTTAAATTAGTATCCTAAATTAAAAAAAAAACAAACAAACAGATTTTAGAGATCTCTTATTCCAAACAATTAATGGGAAGATCAAATTAAAAGATACATAATAGTGTTATGGCTAGCCTTAAAGATTCTCTTGGCTAAATTAAAGAGCAAAAAACTGACCTGAAACAAAGTTAAAATCCACTCTGCCTTGTGGTCTAATAGATAAAATTCTGTGCTTTCACCGCTGCAGCACGGGCTCGACATGGGATTCCCAGTGAAGGGACCCTATCGATTTGAGATTGGTATAACTTTTGACTTTCTGGAGTACCCATTCACCTCTTTGCATCCTTGGTTAAGTCAGAAACTTGGTTAAGGCTTATTAGTTTCACTTGAGAGGGTACCTTTGGTTAAAAAAATTCAAAAGCCAGAAATGCCTGCTATTTATCCCAGCTAAAATCTGATAATAAGAATCTATAAGGATTTTTTAAAAAAGAGTTCTATGGTTAAAAGTCATCTTAATTAACAATTGATATTCAAGATATAGGTAGATAGATAAATATCCTTTTTGCTTTTTCTCTTTTGTATCCTTTTTAAAAATCTTTTTTTCAGGCTGGGCGCGGTGGCTCACGCCTGTAATCCTAACACCCTGAGAGGCAGAAGTGGGTGGATCGTTTGAGCTCAGGAGTTCGAAACCAGCTCGAGCAAGAGCGAGACCCCGTCTCTACTAAAAATAGAAAGAAATTAATCGGACAACTAAAAATATATAGAAAAAATTAGCCGGGCATGGTGGCGCATGCCTGTAGTCCCAGCTACTCAGGAGGCTGAGGCAGAAGGATTGCTTGAGCCCAGGAGTTTGAGGTTGCTGTGAGCTAGCTGACACCACGGCACTCTAGCCTGGGCAACAGAGCGAGACTCTGTCTCAGAAAAAAAAAAAAAAAAAGCTTTTTTCACTGAACCAAAATTTTTTAAATTATGGGCTTGGTCCCTGTTTCCTTTTTTTAAAGAATTGCTCTCCCATTTACTTCTACTCCACCCTACTCTTTCTTCCCCTTTGCCATTTCAGTACCACGTGAAAAGATCTAGAGAGGATTTCTAATGACTCAAACCCTTCGGGAAACTCAGAGGAAGCCACCGTTCACCCCCTTTTAGGGTCTTTTGCTTTCCTTGTGCAGTTCCCAGAGTCATAGGCAAGCTCCTTGCAAGTCTAAACCTCTGCTCTCCCTCGTACTGCATGGCCTGATCGCTTTGGATTTTGAGGGCACTGGAAATTCCTGCAAAAAGGACTTGGCCCTGGTGTGTACAACAGCTGGCATGTCACGGTAGAGCTCTACACTCTTACAGGTGGCTGACTGTAGTCGTTTATAGTAAATGTTTATTATTACATGGGGTTATTCCTTTCTTTGTGTGTTAGATAAGACTAAGATTTAAACATCTAGGAAAATGTCCTTGTAGTGAAGTATACTGTGAAAGTGTTGGCACGGCCCAGTTCCCATGGCATTTCCCTCTTTTGGGGGACTAGGATTTCAGTGAAATCCTTGGTTTTTAAATGTCTAAATGATCTGCCTGCTGTTCATGTGTTTAAATTATTAGGCCCTAAAAACTGCAAATACGTTGTTGGCCCTGTTCCTTCATAGGCTCCGCCCTGAGCTAAAGGGTCCAGTTGGAAAACAGATTAAATTAAAAGCTACCTATCTAAATGAAATTGGTCTCCTTATAAAATCCTATGGTAAATTCCTATGATTTTGGGTTACTTTGACATGTATTTTTTTATCTTCCTCTAGCACAACCAAACTCCTTGAAAAGGCTTAAATGGGCATGTGTACACACATGCTCTCTCTCTTTCTCTCTCTCTCTCTCTCTCTCTCTCTCTCTCTCTCTCTCTGCAAATTGCTACCTCGTTTCACTAAAACTTGGTAAGGGCTTCTCCAGATAAACTTTAACCTTTTCCATTTACAAAGACATAGTTTGAATTCAACTGTCCTTTTAAACTAATAAGTTTTACTGGTCTTATGACTAAAATTCTAAAATCAAAAATCTAAAGTCTTTGTGTGTACATGTATATGTTATGTGTTGTGTCTACATGTATGTATATGTCTATATATATGTTTGCTAACATATTGTCTATACATAGTACCAAATTAATGTAAAAATAAATGAGTACTCATAAATTAAGTAAATGCTTTTCAAGTTCAAGTTTTTAGTAATTGTTGATAAATAAAGAATTTTTAAATTGTTGGTAAAATAAAACATCTCAAGAATTTAATGTAAACATTCTTGCCTAGGTGAGGGGTGGGGAACCTGCGGCCTAGAAGACACATGTGGCCTTCTAGATCCTTAAGGGTGACCTTTTGACTGAATCCAAATTTTACAGAACAAATTACAGGTTCCTCACCCCTGGCCTAGGTCTATTAGTTAGATACTATCTCTGCTGGATGTTTTAAGGTCATAAAACTGTTGCTTCTATGGTACTTTTGATACTTGCTTAACATGATTATAAACTTATGTCTTTAGATTTGAGCCTTTAGGCCATGATGAGACCTAGCTCCAGGCATTGTCCTTTGCTGTTGGCTCTGTACCCACCACATAATTAAAATTGCTTACTCCCGACGTTCATTGCTAAAATAAGGGTTAAGAATTAACACTGTAATTAATGTATGTTACTAAAACTACTAGATATAAGAGAAACAATTCTATACGCAAAGTGTATAAGGAAAGTAGGACGTGTTTTTGGTTAAAAAAAAGAAAAAAGTTTATAAGAAGGCACAAGAATGTGATTTTTCTTAAAGGGAAAGTAATTTTGTCTAGTTTAGAGTTTTTTTAAGGATTGTTTTAAATTGAAGAAATAAAAAAATGATGGATAAAATTGAATGAATATAGAAAATTGAGAAAAAGGAAATAGAAAAAATGGTAAAAGATTATAAAAGGTTTATGGAACTCTTACCTTGTGGTCAAACTGATTAATATTAGATGGATTTGTTTATAAGGTTTTATTAAAATTACCTTTAGCATTGGTAAAAACACTGATACAGAGGTAAAATTTAGTTTTCTCTTTTTGAATGAGATTTCCATGAATTATTAATATGAGACAGCAAGAGATTTTTGTTTACCTTTTGAATAAACTACAAAAAGGGGAGGGGAGACAGATTGTATTTACCTCATGCTGTCTTATTAAGTCCTATGATTGTCCTATTATTAAGTCTTATGATTGCTTGAGAAATGTCTCCTCTCTATCAAAGAGTAAAGGTTTTTGCTTTTTGAAATCTTTAAATTACCACTTTGGCTAAATCATTAACTTTTTTTACCTGTGATTCTGTTTTGTGATAGCAAGTGTTTTAAATCTTCGATATTTTACAAACTTTCCAAAATCAAATTTTAAATTCTAAATTCAGTCTTTTTGACTTGAAATTAATAATTTGAATATTAGGGCCCCTGGAAGTCCAAGAGAGGCATATTAGAGTTATTTGGTATGTTAAAGTCATACAGGAAGTATTGTCAAATATGAAATGGTGTTTAACTTCTTTGGGTTATTTTTATATAAACATGTTATTAATATATGCCAACACTATACGAGATTCCTAAAATTCTGATATGTGTTGGTAGATATTATTAGTAATAAATATAATTATTATGTTAAATTATCATGTGCCACAGAAATAACCATATTTCCTTGTCAATTATATCTATAACCATGGAAGACTTTTGTCATCCACAGGCAATTATTGTTTTATTTTTATTCTTCTCAAAAAGCAGTTTATACTTAGGTACAGTCCAAAATTTACTTCCCCTTTAAGGAAATTCATAAAAAGGACTCTTATGAGTACTCTTAAATACAGGTTTCTCATAACTTTCGGGTTGGGTCTTCATTCCGAAGGATCCCATGTATACACATTAAATAAATTTGCATGCCTTCTCTCCTATTACTCAATCTGCCTGATGTCAGTGATTTTCCACAAGCCTCCAAGGGAACAAGGGCCTTGGCCTCCACACCCACAAAACATGACCGGTGACTCTGTTGCTGCACATTTAGATTGTGTCCAATTTTTGTCTATTTGAAAGAATGCTGAAATATACAACTTCCTAACAGTTTTTTTAAATACATAGTTATTTCTTTAGGATAAATTATGAAAAGTAAAACAGTTTGGTAAAAGTTTTATAAATTATATAAAATGTTGTAAATTATAAAACTGCCCTATTAAAAGATTATATCATTCTGTAATTTCACCAGAAATATAAGAAATAGATACCATGTTCAGTAGTGTTTATTTTAACCTTTACTAATTTGATGGGTAAAAAACAATCTCTTAAGTCTACTTCACATTTTTTAGTTACTAATAAAGGGTCAACATTTTCATAGGTGTATTGTCTTTTTATGAATTTTTATGTTTCAAACCTTTTACCCATTTTTCTATTGATTTTTTTTTCCTCAGTGGATTACATAAGTATTTGCCATATTAAGAAAATTTACTATTTCTTCTCTTTTGTATGTTGCAAATATTTTCCTACTTGTGCTCTAATTTTATGGTGCTTGATCAGACCACATACAAAGTTAAAGCTGTAATACATTAATATTCTCCTTTATGGCTTCTGCCTCTTGATATATGATCATTTTAAAATATATTTTTTCTAAATTTCTTTCAGGTCATGTTCATATGTAAATATCTTCAAGCTAATTTAGAAAATTAAACTAGATACAGGTTAATTATCCTCCAGGGACAGATATCACAAGATACTGGCTTCTATTTCCCCCAACTAAAACTTACTGGCAGAATGCCAACATAACTAAAAGGAGGAGAGAAACATATGCCCTTAGCAAGTGACATCCAGTATTGCCGTTCAAATGAATTGGGGTAATTTCCCTAGCCTGAATAAATTTGAATTCAGTAGCTCTATACATTTTAATTCCTCACATTGCCACACTTCTGACTATCTCAGGCAAACATCTTTCACATTCATCATTACAATCAATGTTCAATTTGACATTGTGAGATAGGAACAATAGGCATCAATTCCCCTTTGTACAGATCACAAAACCAAGGCTCAGAAACAATAATATTTGATCCAGCCAAGATTCTTCAACCACTACAGGCTGCAATGTATGGAATGTAGGTCTTCCAGACTCCTGGTCTAACGTTCTTTCTACTATACTGTGAGAGTTCTCCAAGTAAGAATGGAGAAGTAGCTATGTAAGAGAAGGAAACAGAGGAGTAAAGATGTAGAGAGGACATATCTCCTGGGAAAAAAAATATACATATTTCTATTATCCCATTCTTACTTTCTACCTGTCTTATAGCTAATTTTGTTAATGAAGAAACTCTGCCTTTGCAAATTAGCAAATTAATTAATATAACTGATCTTGATAAAACATTTTGTTAATACTATCTAGCTTAATCCTCAAAAAAGCAAGAACAAAATTCATAAAAACTGAATCTATTATTTCTAAAATGTATGTGATTTTGGTAATAGGGTGAAGTAAAATATTACTAGGTCTGGTGTCTTTTTTTGACACCAATCAATTCTCTGATTCTCCAACACTAATGAGTATCCAACAATTAAATTCGGTCTGACACTAACTACCCAGAGTTAGCGCAGACCCCACAGGCTAAAGGCTCAGTCCCACAAGACTGCACCCTCTTCAGACACCAGACACAAACTGGGTACCAAGGCTACCCACACTTCTACCTGGCCAGCTAGAAATTTGGGAGTTCTGTCAAAGAAAAGCCAGAGCTAGACAGTGGCTAAAGTGGACAGATTTTAATAGCTAGACGGATTTTAATCAGGAAAAAGAAATCTCGGTATAGAACTGGGCCCAGTTATGACTGCAGCATGGACAAGTGGGGATTCATAGACAGGGAGCATGGTGGAGAGTCAGTGCATGAGAAATTACTAAGAGGAAACATCAAGGGGAAGGGGGATGGACTGACCTAACAAGAGTCTTAGTGAAAGCGGAGAAGGATGATCAGGTATCATTTGGGGATGGTGGAGGATGAGGACTTTGATCAGATATTGAGCATGATCAGATATGGAGGATGGGGATTCTGTCTCAACTGACTTAACAGGGTTCTTGCTGCAACTGGACTCCTAAGGACAAGGTCCAGGAGGAGGCCTAGGCAGAAAAGGGCTCAGAAAAACCTGTCCAGAGTTTGGTCAAGGAGATAGTTTTTGTTAGTTCCTACAAAACCCTCCCAGGTTCAATAATTCAGGAGAACAATTCACAGAACTCAGGAAAGTGCCTGACTTACTAATACCAGTCTATTATAAAAGATACAACTCAGGAATAGCCAAATAAAAGAGATGCATAGGGCAAGGTAGGGGGGTCGTGGAGCCTCCATGCCCTCTCCTGGCAGGCCACCTTCCCAGCATGCTGATGGGCTCACCAACCCAGAAAGTCCCCAAACCCCAGGGGTTTTATGGAGGTTGCATTACATAGGCATGGTTGATGAGATCACTGGCCACTAGTGATTAACTCAGTCTTCAGTCCCTCTCCCCAACCCTTAGGTCTAAGAGGGGGACTGAAAGTTCATACTGTCCCATCGCATGATTGGTTCCTCTGACTGCCAGCCCCCACCCTGAAACCATCTAGGGCCCATCAATATAGTTACCTCATTAGCATAAACTCAGGTTTGGTTGAAAGTGGCTCATTATAAAATAATAGAAGATAATCCTATCACTCAGGAAATTCCAAGGGTTTTAGGAGCTCTGTGCTAATAACTGGAAACAAAGACCAAATATATATTTTATTATATCACACCACGACAGACATGGGAAGGGGAAAGGCATAGGAGAAGTAATTTAGAAGAAAATTCTAGTCATGTATAGAATTGATGGGGTTTAGTACATGCTACCCTAAAATACAGCACCCTGGCATTTGAGAAAACAGCAGAAGCAGAAAGGTCTCCCTGACCTTCTCCTATCTCTTCTCCCCTAAAGCAAGTCATAAAACCTAGAAAAGATTTTCTGACCTTCCCCTAAAGCAGGTCATAAGACCCTCATTCAAGAGACCCTGATGTGAGAGGTGCCCTCCCTATATCCAGAAGAAAGGAGCCCAAGACACAGAGATGCCAAGAAGAATCTGAACTAACAGGCCTTGCTAAGTTCTCCCCAGTTTACCACCAATAGATCAAACCCTTCTGTCCTCCAATCATATTTCTCCATGATTGTCTACTCTTCATCAAGCCTAACATAAAAAATATACAGATTTACCTGTTTCTTTGGATCTTGCATGATATATTCATATAATGGTATATTATTTGGCAACAAGGAGAAGTGAAGTACTGATAATGCCACAGCATGGATGAACCTTGAAAATATTATGCTAAATGAAAGAAGCCAATCACAAAGGCTCATATTATACAATTCTCTTTATATAAAATGTCTAGAATAGGCAGTTCAATAGAGATAGTGGTCATCAGGGTCTGGTGGGGAAGAGAAATAAGGAATGACTGCTAACGGGTATGGGGTTATTCTTGGGATGCTGAAAATGTACTGAAATTAGATAGTGGTGATGGTTGCACAACTCTGTTAACACACTAAAAACCATTAAATTGTACACTTTAAAAGGGTAAATTTCATGGTATGTAAATTATATCTCAACAAAGCTGTTATTTAAGAAAAAACCAAAGTGTTCAAAGACAGGGTAGAAGTGTTCAAACACAGGATGCCGATTATTTGTGTGGGTACTACAGAAAGAATTCTTTCTACTGACTGTATAATAAAGTCCAAATATTTAATGATTCTTTACAGTTTCAACAGAGCTAAATGCCTTTGACTTAAAATGGATAAAAAGATGAGTAGCTCTTTATATTAAGACAATTAGTCCATAAATGTAAAGAAAATTAAAAGTAAACCTTATCAACTACAGCAAAACCAAAAGCCTCCTCTCAAAAAAGTCTAAGATAAAAGGTTAAAAAAACTTTAACAAAATATTCATTTATTCCTCTACTTTAGTGAGAAACAGAGTTTGAGGTGATATTTAAAAAAGGAGTATGAGAAGAATAGCTTTGTGACCACAATTCAGCCTATATAATATTAAAACAAAGGCATCTTATTTTAAATATATTTAGAGATTTCCTTTTTTAATAAGGAACGAATTTACTTAGTTTTTTCACATGATCAAATGTCAATTTCCTATCATAATTATCAATGGCCTACTATAATGCTAGTTAAGAGTTATATCATAGTTAAATACCTAGGTATATTATTAGTATAAATATAAATTTATATTTTAAATATAAATAAATTTATTTGAATATAAATTTATATTTATGCTAATATAAAGGTGAAGTATAAATTTATACTAATATTATTAACACTTTATAGTATTATGAAAAACATTACCATTGCATCTAAAATGAAACACAATAACTGACATTCATTTTTGTGTGGGAAAATATGCATATCGATACTCCATATATTTAAGGTAAAAAATTGAATAAGCCAGTGTTCAATTTAATACTTCTTCTCTTAAAAGCTGCTGGAAACAGTTTTAAATTACTCATAGATGAGATTTTTGTCAACTTGTGATATTTACCCCATTTTCCTAGATTTAAAGTATACCTACATCCAACCCCAAAAGAAAGCCATGCATCTTTCACAAGTATTTTTAAGTAAACATTCAATTTAATAGTCTGATGATACCTTTTGTTCCACCTTCAAAAATTGAGCCAGTTCTTCTACAGTTAGGTGATCTTTCTTGTCACTGTAGCTCAGAAGCAACAAATAAAGGTCTCGTCTCAAAGACATCATTTTGTAAAAAACACAAAACTCTTCAAATGTCAGAGTTCCCTGATTCTCATCTGTGTCGGCTTCCTGAAAAGGGCATAGAAAAAGCAAGGCAGTAAGAGAGTTTAAAATAGGAAATTCAGTATTGGGAAATCATATTTACTACAAAAGAACTAGTACACAAATCACAAGTGGTGAGCACACATGCTCTTCAAGCACACATGAAACATTATAAAAATTGACTACATATTAGGCCACAAAGAAAGTTTCAACAAATTTTTCAAAATCAACCTTACATAAACCAATTTCTCTGACCACGATAAATTTATAAATCAACAAAGAAAGCTAAAAAAAAAAGACCTGTAGAAACAATATAATACATTTCTAAATAGGAAAAAAAAATACATAGAAGTAAACAAATAACGCTACATATTAAAACTTGTATAATAAATTTAAAGTAGTAATAAGAAAGAAACTTGAAGTTTTAAATGTATTAGAAAACAAAGTAGATTTAGAACAGAAGTTAATAACTCTAAACGCTAGAAAAAAAAATTAAGCCAAAGGAAATAGAAGGAAATAAATTACAAACAAAACCAGAAAGCAATGAAATAGAAAACAGATAGATATAACACAAAGATGAGCAAGAAAACCAAAGGCTGATTTTTGAAGAAACTAATGAAAAAGAGAAATCTTGAACAAGACCAATCAAGAACAAAAGAGAGAAGATACATTTAACACATGATAGAAATACCAGTTTCTCATCAGTTTCTGAACTGTAATCCAATCAAATGTAATTTTTACCTATAAAAGAATCTCTCTTAATTCTTCAAGGGTAGATCTGATGCTCTGTAGGCATCAGCATCATTGGTACCTCCCTGCTTTTCCTCCATAGAAAAGTCTGAATAATCCATCTGGACTAATTTGTACTTGAAATTACTTGTTTGTTTCTAGCAATTACTGAGTAAGAATCTTTTACCATGTACCTGATTGACTGAATTTGTCATAAAACCATAAAACTATTTGAGATACATAATGAATAAATGACCCATTTACATGATCTTCTTCATTCTAAATAAACACAGTTGTAACCAAACAAAAGCTGATAGGGAATGAATGGCATTTTGAAATGCATAGATTTTGTGAAGTACAATCAGTTGTTAAGCAGTGTTAAACATAGCTTTGAAAGTCAAAGTGCTCAGTAAAAATTTTTTTACAAAAACTTTGCTAACTTTTGGTCAATTATGAGCAAACACTGACAAATATTTAAAGCTTACATAGTTTCTATGTGAGGCTGATCACTGTTGCCTCTGTCATTTTAAAGATAGAGGCAGATTGGACTGGAATATCAGCACTTCCAATGTGTGAGGCTCTTAGAGAGTCTATGCATCCTAAGAAAGTGGGCCGAATGTCCAAATTCTTGCCATAACTTTGTTTCAAAATATCTAATCCTGGACACAGAAATGAAACATTTTTCAAGACTTCCATATAAATGGCTAATACAATTAAGAAGAGTAAATCTCAGGTTTTTTTATACCTCAAAAGATTACTTTTAAAAAAAAGCTGTTGAATGTTCTACCTCAACAAAAAGCAAAGAAAAGGAAAAGAAAACTCTAGGAAGGCTTTAATGTCTTTACCAGCAATACAGTCAAAAGAATGAATGTTCCTAAAATAATATTAAGATCCTTGGTCCTACCACTCTCACCATGAGCATTTCTAGAACTCTGCTAGGCACAAAGCCCACGATGGACATGATATTTATGCAGCAGGTACAACTACTTAGCCAGTCACTTCTGGCTTAATAAGTTTTAAATTTAAGGTCAAAAAAAGAGGCTCTTAATGTTGTCTTAAAATTTGTCTAGGCCAGGCGCAGAGGCTCACGCCTGTAATCCTAGCACTCTGGGAGGCCGAGGCAGGTGGATCGTTTGAGCTCAGGAGTTCGAGACCAGCCTGAGCAAGAGCGAGACCCCGTCTTTACCAAAAATAGAAAGAAATTAATTGGACAGCTAAAAATATATAGAAAAAATTAGCCGGGCATGGTGGCGCATGCCTGTAGTCCCAGTTACTCAGGAGGCTGAGGCAGTAGGATCGCTTGAGCCCAGGAGTTTGAGGTTGCTGTGAGCTAGGCTGACGCCACGGCATTCTAGCCTGCGCAACAGAGCAAGACTCTGTCTCAAAAAAAAAAAAATAATAACTTGTCTAAAGGATTTACTTTGAACCCATAAGCCACTTGACATAAACATTTCCTGATTTACCCTCTAAAATACTAGGTGCATTAGAGATAAACAAGTGTCTGAATAAGGAAAAAAATAGAAGTAAAAATAGTTCAATAACTCATGTTACTTCCTTATCTTCCAAAAGTACCCCCAAGATCATATTTTTATAGGTACAGACTTTGCCCTCCTCCTTAAGCTTGGCCTCTCACACAGAATCAGCAGCTACCTCTTCAGTACTGTGAACAGCGCCTACGTGAAGAAACAGATGGGAGCTGGGCTCACAACAAGGCAAAGAGGAGACGACAGAGGGAATACCAGGAACGTGGCAAACTTTACCGTATAGTTTAAAGAAAATCCACTCTACTTGTGACAACTCATTTCCCCTCCAAAGTCTCTTACTCCATCTCTGGGGTTCCCTATATAGCTATCTCATTCCTTCGTCCTCTTTCTCTTCTCTCATGTTCTCCAATGCAATGGGACCCAGTTCCCCACAATGCAAACCATTTCCAACCACAAACAGGACAACCTTAAGGGGTCACAGAACAGAGCCAGCTTCTGTCTTCCATCCATTGTTGTTACCCATACCCCATGCTGTTTCTATTCTTACCATGTCTAAGAACAAGTGGTTAGAAAACAAAGGAAGCACAAAGCATTAAACATCATCTTGCCCTCCTGTGCTTATCTTTAAATGTGTGAAGTAACACCTACCTAGTCACTTAGAATAGAAAATCATTGCAAAATATGGAGTATGCATATGACTTATTTCCAAATAAGAGCCTTTTATAAGTTAATATTCTACAAATTTCTAATAGTCTAACATTGTCTTTACCCAGACTTAAACTTAATAGAGCTCACTTCTGTACCTTAGACTGAAAACTAAATACAGTCCCAGCTGGATGCCACAGAATAGGTCTGGGCCCAAGGATTTCCCTCAAAGACTTATCAACAGGGAAAGAGCATTTCATTTAACACCTACAAGCAGTTGAATGAACTTCTGGAGAGCTCCCTGAATGGTCAGAGTAATTAGCACTTCTAAGCCTAATGGACTGTAAATCTTACACTCAGAAACAAAATAGACAGCTCTTGGGGTCCTAGACAAGTGCTATTTTTTTATCATGTCTCTTAGTTTTTTTTTTTTTTTTTTGAGACAGAGTCTCACTGTGTTGCCTGGGCTAGAGTGCCATGGCATCATCCTAGCTCACAGCAACCTCAAACTCCTGGGCTCAAGCGATCCTCCTGCCTCAGCCTCCCGAGTAGCTGGGACTACAGGCATGCGCCACCATGCCCGGCTCATTTTTTCTATATATTTTTAGTTGTCCAATTAATTTCTTTCTATTTTTAGTAGAGACGGGGTCTCGCTCTTGCTCAGGCTGGTCTCGAACTCCTGAGCTCAAACAATCCGCCCGCCTCGGCCTCCCAGAGTGCTAGAATTACAGGTGTGAGCCACCACGCCCGGCCATTTTTATCATGTCTCTTAGTCTTTATTCTGATCCTTGCAATGGCCCTGTGAGGTAGGCAGATGAGATATTATTGTCCTCTCAAAGGGACTTGATCGAGTTTACTCCATTATTTCAGTGTCATAAAAAGTGCCTATAATTACTTTCTGAAAACAGCAACAATAACAAAAATGCTTTTTTAGGAAGTGAAATTTTGGATACATGTTAATTTATGAAATTTTTTTTCTTTGATGAAACAAACTGCCTCTCTTAAGGCCAAATTTAATGTATGAATAAGTCAGTGTGTATTAAAATGATTATCAGCATATTATGGAGCTTTTAGGTTCTGGCTAGAAACGTAATACATATGCAGGAGGGCTCCCAAAATACCTCTTCCTTTTCAAGAAACAAAAACCCACCTCCTTCCCTGCCCCTCCAGCCATGACCTCTGACAACCACTAATCTGTTCTCTATTTCCATAATTTAGATATTTCAAGATGTCATATAAGTGGAATCATACAGAATGTAAAATATTGGGATTGGCTTATTTCATTCAGCATAATTCTCTGGAGATTCATGCAGGTTTTGCGTGTATCGATATAAGTCATTCTTTTTTATTGCTAAGTAGTATTCTATGGTATGCATGTACCACAGGTGGTTTAACCATTCATCCTTTGAAGATACCTGGGTTGTTTCCAGTATTTGTCTGTTATGAATAAAGCTGCTATAAACATTTGTGTACAAAAACAATGCCTCTCTTCATTAAAGAAAAATAAAACAGTACAGAGCATGTAATACTAGCTTCCAATGAAACAAAATAACTTTTTAATATGGCTAAGTATATCAATAACCTCTGTATATTTTATATAAGGCCAATGCAATTGTGAAAACTTACCTGAAACATTTGTCTGACTTTTCTTCGGGGCAGATTAACATTTAGTTTATGCATCAGTTGGTGTATCTCCTCAATATTCAATAAGCCATCACCATTTTTATCGGCTTCCTCAAAGGTCTGTTTCACCCACATGCAGAAAGGTCAAAGAAAATACTTGTGTTTTCATCAAAATAAAAACTGATCTCTCACAGAATACTCACAAGGATATTTGTCAGTAACACAGAACTTGAAATTCTTTTGAGAAGGCTCTGCAACCCACAGGTTCTGATAAGCTACTAGTAGTGACAACAACAAAAAAAATTAGAAAGGTGGCAGGGAGGCCATGTACAGGTGATTCCCTCCACTGTGAAATGAAAGTTGGCCATATTATTTTGAGAGATTCTTTAATTCAAACATTATTTAATCTTATCCAAATTAAATATTAAATCTATTATTGAAAAAATACTACATTTTATCAATTGTCAGAGAAAAAAACTATATTGCTGGTTCTAATTCCACTCTAACAAGAAGACAACACCTTAATTCATATCTTCATTAGCAAACTCTATAAAAATAAAATATTTCTATGTGACTTTATACATTATCTCTTTTTATTTCTCATTTCCTGACCAGTTTTTCTCAATTATGCTGCCATGTTCATAACACAAATCTTGTGTCCCTCACAAGATTCTCACTTATAAAGTTAGCATTCTTTATTTATGAGGCATGTAGATGTCATGTACCGGGAATGATCCGGTTTTGAAGCTCTCAAACACTTTCTGCTAAAGAATCTCTTTATGATGAAACCCAAAATATAGCAAATTTAGACCTTATCTTCCCCTATGCCTGTTCACCTAGTATCTTTTTTTTCTTTTTTTTTTTATGAAGCAGAGTCTCACTCTTTTTGCCCAGGCTAGAGTGAGTGCCGTGGCGTCAGCCTAGCTCACAGCAACCTCAAACTCCTGGGCTCAAGCGATCCTTCTGCCTCAGCCTCCCGAGTAGCTGGGACTACAGGCATGCGCCACCATGCCCGGCTCATTTTTTCTATATATTTTTAGTTGTCCAATTAATTTCTTTCTATTTTTAGTAGAGACGGGGTCTCGCTCTTGCTCAGGCTGGTTTCGAATTCCTGAACTCAAACAATCCACCTGCCTCGGCCTCCCAGAGAGCTAGGATTACAGGCGTGAGCCACCGCGCCCGGCCCACCCAGTATCTTTTTACCTTCACAATACCCCATGGTATATGATCTTTTCAATTCTCTTTTCTCAGTCCCATTCCTACATCTAGAAAATTAGACCCTCATTTTCAGTCCCATCATTGTTCAGATAAGGATGTAAAATGAAATGAGAGGGAGAAATTTGTAACAATTAGTAAGAAAATCAGGTCTCAAAACCAGGTCTCTTGCATTCTAATCTAGCATTCTTTTCTCCCATACATGAGGCCTGTCTCTGTACTACATTCCTCTCCCTATTACTAGCTTTGATTGTCTCCACCTAACGGAACAGGCCCAGACTTCCATACCCAGGAAAGTTATATGAAGTACAAGCCCGATATGCTAGGGGTACCCTCCAAGCTCAGGTATGAGACTAGGTAATTGAGAATACGAAGCTGAGTTTCAATGTGAAATATTTACATCATATGAACTGAAAATTGTAAAGATGCTCAGTGGGATGAGCTTTGAGTAGTTTTATATAACGGGAATGCAGAATAAATGGTAATAAATAGGTGAGTTGAAAATTCCCAGTTAACTTTTAGCAAAGGATTTTTTTTAATAGATGATTCATAAGTGTTGAGGGGTAGGTTACAGAAGGCAGGAATTGTGTGTATACTTAGAAAATCAGATTGAGCTTCAGAGTGTGAAGGGTAATGAAGACGAAAAGAATAAGGTGATGGGAAGAAACCAGAGAATCAAAGTAAGGGAAAAGTGTAGGTTTAAAGCCAAGACATGTGAGAATAAAGGTACATCAGAGGAGAGGGGCAATGAACAATATTTGCTTATCAAACAGGTGACATCAACTGAGAGATTTTCATTTTAAGTGAAAATATGAATTAACCTTCCCGCGGTAACACAGCATACTTGCGCTTCTTAGGTGATTCAAATTATGCCTGTAGGAGATAGTACCCTAGAAAGCAAAAACCACCAGAAAGGTAAAGTCTTACTCCTTCTAAAATTAAATAGAGGTGGTTTTCTGATTGTAAATACCTTCTTTCACATTTTATTCCCTTTAAAAGATTTTAAAATAACCAGCCCAGCTCTTTCAATTTCAATTTTTCCTCATAAATTTCAGTCAGCACCTCATTATACATGACACCTGGAAGTTAAAGGGACAACCACACCTAGGGAAAAAATAACTGAAGAATCAAAAGTATCAAAGATTTGGGCCAGTTATTAATAAGTACCTGAATCTCATTTTTTAGTTTTCTGGATGCACAGCGCCCACATGGTGAGCTCCATTTCTTTTGACTGTCGACACTGCTCTGTGCCCCACAAAGTACTTGGCTAGAGTTCAAAGAAGTGGTGAAATGAGTCCAATGACAGCAATAGTTTCATCCTTTCATTCTGTAATTCTTTACCAAAGCCTCTCATAGACTTCTCCAGAGAAGAGACAGTGACAGCCAAGCCCTAAGTTTGCGGGTGGATATTCTGCAAATACAAACCCTTTAGGATGGGCCTGTGTCAGCAGGGTCTTTAGCACCAACACGTAACTGGCCTTGACAATTGGATTAGGAGACATGGGACTGGTAAGGCAGAAATAGAGGTGGAATCAAACACTAGTCCTAATTCTACTACTAACCTCGGCCTATGACAGTGGGTCACTCATGTCACCTCTTGGAGCCTTTCTTTCTTCATTTACAATGTCAAGGAGGATGACTTTTAACCTTGAAATGCCTTCTGAGATTCCATGAATGGAAAAACCATTCTTTCCAGTAATGGTACTCTCAGTATACAATCACAGGGAAAAATATTCTGACATCTTAAAGCTGTTCTTCATAATTTAGATATGAGTGCCCCGTAAAGCCCTGAATTAATAATTCAGAGCCATATACATAATAATTCTAAGAAAAGAAACAGTCATTCCACAGAGAAAATCTGAGAGAGTCAAACTGAATGAAAAGTAATGGTCTAGTATTTTCTATCAAGAAACTGTAGAAGAATGGAAAGCATTAAATAGTATTACCTAGTCAGGACTGGGCAAACTTTTCTGTAAAGGGCCTAATAGTAAATATTTTAAGTTTGCAGGCCGTGTGACCTCAGTTATAACTACTCCAGGCCTCCATTATCATGAGAAAGCAGCCATACAGACAAAACATAAATGAATGAGCATGGTTGTGTACCAACACAATTTTATTTATGAACACTGAAATCTGAACTTCAGATAATTTTCACATGTCACAAAATGTTACTCTTTTGATATTTTTCAACCATTTAAAACTCATTCTTAGCTCAGGAGCCCATAAAAATTAGGTGGCAGGCCATATTTATCCCGCAGTTTGAAGGAAAGGAGTAAGATTTTAATTTACAACGTACACAAGGGACTGCCTAAAGTCTGCTAGGTTATAATTTCCCTCATGGATTTAAGAGATAAAGTGAAGAAAACATAAAGGAGAGTGGTCTGAATGGAGAAAAATGCCAAGCCTAGGTGGCAGTAGCATCATTTGTACACGATGGAGCCACCAAGATTTCAGACTTTATCTGAATAGGAAAAGAAAAGATTTGCCATGCTTTACCGCTCTTTAGCAATAACAACAGTAGCTACGATTTATAAGGTGCTTACTATGTGCTGGGCAGTGTTCCAAGGACTTAGTGTTTATCCACTCGTTTGATCTTCACACGCCTCCACAGGATGGGCGCTATCATTATCATCATTGCCACATTACAGAAAAAAGACTCTGAGGTGAAAGAGTCTAAGTGATTCAACCAAACTTACACAGTACATGGCAGAGTCTGAGTCCTTACCTGTGATGCTGTATTTCTCCTAACAGGTCTGAGTATTACATCTACCTCTACTCGACATGGTCATACTGCAGAAATAATCTACACTTTAGGCTGGATGGATTTTCTCATATAGCCATTTAAGATTCATTATTCTCATTATTCATTCACAGTTGAAATGTTCAGTTGTAAATGAAATCTAATAATCATCCCAAATCTGTTCTCCTCAATTAATGTAATTAAATGTTTGTCCAATCAAGAATGTTATTCTGTTAAGATATTATCCAAAACTCTATCAAATTCTGACAAATCTGTATGAGAATGAGTCCCTGACTCAACATAACTTTCCCTTTTTTGAATTCAGCCTCCTCCTTACTAACTATTCACTAATTTCTTCTTTCTTTTTTTACCCCTTCACTGATTCAAAAGATCAACTGATTCTACATTTCATATAAAATTGTTCCTCTTTGCAGTTCTGCAGTACATTTGCATTCCATTATTTTTCAGAGAGCATATTTTCAGAATATGAATCTCTCAGAATATGAAAACTTTCAAGTACCAGTAAACGTGGAAAAATCAGGTCCAAAAAATTACTGACCAATAAAGCAAAAAGAGGCTTCTACAATGTCTGCCCCTCTCCCTCTAGTGTCTTTCAAGGATTAGGAGAGAGACTTATACAATGACTAAAATTTCTAGAATATTGTAAATGCATCCTACTTAACTGGGTAAGGATAGCAGGTTCTGGACCTGATTGTCACCCCTACAGCCATTGCCCGCCCTTCTTCCTTACTAAAACAACCTCAATTTTGTTCAGGTATCCAAAAGTCATGTATTTTAAGGGTGGGTGGGAACAGAAGGCAGAGAGGTAAGGCTTGGTTCAAATACAGTTTTCCCCAAAGTACAGTCCTGGGGTCCCAGTTAGCATGAGGTCCCTCCCTTTCCATCTACGTATCTGTGTGAGGCTAGATTTTCTTCACATATTTCAACCAAAACAACACCTCACAACAGACTGCAGACTGGAGACTTATAAAGCAGTGAAGCAATACTACTCTTCTAATTTGTTTTGCTTTGAAAAATATAGCTATTTTTCATAAAAATATGTTAACATATAATAGAGTTTATTGTGATTTTAAAAGAATTAACAATTTTTAAATTTGCATATTTAATCTCTAATACAATAAATACCAACAGATTGACTCCACATAAACAAAAGCTCTTTGGAATTTTCAGTTTTTAAGAGTGAAAAAAATGGTTCTGAGATCAAAGTCTAATCACGTCAATTAATGTCTCTTGCAAGAGACTGGTTTCGGAATGGGCCTGCAATAGTAATTCTGGCCAATGGTGAGAGGTCATCTCTTGGTGGACTTCTGAGAAGTTTTTCTTTTCTCTTAAGCAAAAGATTTGCCAGAAGGAACTTTGCTACCTCTGGGCAGGGTTGTTTAGAGCTACCGCCTGAAGTTGCTACAACCCTCTTTGACCAAAGGACAGCCAGCTGTAGGGCCAAGCCAAGAAGCTAAGAATGGCAGAATCTGGGTCTCTGATGACATCGCTGAACCACTGAAATTAACTTAGACCTGGAATTGTCCCTTCTCTGATCTCTCCTTTATGAGAAAATGAGCACTCTTTATTGTTAAAGGCACTATTAAAATGGTTTCTGCCACTTGCACCAGAAAGCATTCTTACCGATTCAGCATTTTTGCTTGTTTGTTTTTTAGCAAATGTTAAAGAGTTAAAAACCAAACTAACAGATTAAAGCACAGAAAGTCAGTTCTTGTGTTTGTTTTTGCTAAAATATGAATCCCAGTTGGCTTTATCAGCATACTGTGAATATTGATGAAAACATCATGGCTCATCAACTCAGATTTTCACACTGTCAGGATCCTTTCAGGGGTCGAATATTTCCATTCTGCTCCAACAACACCTTGTGTGAGGGATTGTAGCTAGAGTAGCACAAATTCATCATCAACTCCTGGAAAAATTTAGGGCATACATCCCAATGACGGCAAGGAAGTAGTACTGCTCCCTACATATATATGGGGCACCTGTATTTTAAGGCAATTCCAAATGTGAAGAAGGAAACCAAATCAGTCAACTGGCCTAACACCCTCACTTTGCAGACAAGGAAATTGAGGCCAGAAGGCCTTGCTGTGTGCCTAGCTTGATCCCACCAGGAAGGATGCCTTCAGACCAAGCACGTTAAACATTTATCTTGTCAGCACTGCGGGACCATGAGAATGGGTTTAAGCAAGAATAAGACTTAGATTCCAGTTTCTCAAGCAATTTATAGAGAGTAAATGTTATTAAGTAAAAAATTATTTCCCCCTCAGTATCAGTCAGTTCAGTTTCCAAACAGTACATTAAAAAGAGAGACAGAAAACGCAGGAAGAAGCTTAGTGCCTGGTACATATTTGGAACTCAAAAAGTATTTGTTAAACTAAGCTGACTATATAACAAAGTAGGATTTTCTCTGATTCAAATCAGCACTTTCCCAGTTACAGCTAATGAGTACTCCTACAATAAAAAAGGCAATGATATTTAATGGGTACCTCATCTCTCTTAGAAAATGTCAGACTGTATTTGAAGATCTCTCAGATTGTGGAGCTAGAGTCAGTCTCTTTAGAAGAATTCTGCTCCTAAGTTCATATAAACTTAAGTTTCTGTGTGTTTTATATATTCATTTACTTGGGGTGAAAGTGAGGAGGGGAGTGAAGTGTGCTAGGGGTGAAGAAAGAGACAGGAAGCAAAATTACGGTAAAAAACAAAGCATAGTCATCCTCACTTCACTCACACACACACACACACACACACACACAGAGCTCAAAATAAAGTTTCTAGGAAGGATATTGGTCATGGGTCCTCTGCCTTTTGGCAAGGGAATCTTCATCACTGATGCCAGCCATCAGGTACTTGAGGCCTGTGATCCAGGTGCGGGCCTCCTCAGGGTTGGAGGTGATGAGGTCCAGGGACTCCATGTGGTTGCCATGGTAGATGGTGAAGCAGCAGCTGGGGTCAAAGTTCCCCTCAGCTTGTCTGTGGAATATTTCCGACTGCCGACCCTCGGTGACTTTGTAAATGGAATCGATAAGTACTGTGAGGGAAGCAAGATGCACAGTTATACGGCAGGCGAGACATTTACTTACATGGATTAAGAAACGAGAGAAGCAAAATCATTTCAAATATTAAAAATAACTATGCAAAAAATCATTATCTGCAAGTTGTGGTTTTAGGTCTAAATGTGAAACACAGGTCCTCTTGTTTCCTGCTAGAAACCTTCTCTACATAACACTTTACCTGCCTCTGCAGTCTTGACAATGTCCTCCCAAGGCAATGATTCAGGATGTGCGGAAATTTATAGTAAAAGGATAGATATGCCCATCAGGGCAAGAAGACTGGCAGAAAAGGTGACTACCGAATATGTCAAATTTATAGTTTACATATTTATGGAGGGAAAAACACACAAAGATCTAGAGCCGACTTTGGTGTTTTGCAACATATATTAGGAGATAGTGAGAAAATTGAAAGGAAAATAATTTACTGGCAACCCCAAATAGCCCAGCTAAACAAGACTGGCCCTCCTAGAGAGAAAGCTACGGGGCTATGATGATGAAGGCAGAGCAGAGCTCGGAGAAGCAGAGAGGAACAAGGTAACAGCTGGGGGAGGTGGGGCAATACAGGAACATAAGGCCCACTCTGGGGACGCTGCATGGGCTGTTTATTCCAGACCAGAAAGCTCAGAGAGAAAATAAGGGGAGATAAAGCTGGAAAGGCAGACAAAGGCTGGATTGTAGAGTGGCTAGAATAACAGAGATTAGTATTAATATTTTTTTTATTTTTTTATTTTTTTTTGAGACAGAGTCTCACTCTGTTGCCCGGGCTAGAGTGCAGTGGCATCAGCCTAGCTCACAGCAACCTCGAATTCCTGGGCTCAAGTGATCCTACTGCCTCAGCCTCCCGAGTAGCTGGGACTACAGGCATGTGCCACCATGCCCGGGTAATTTTTTCTATATATTTTTAGCTGTGCAATTAATTTCTTTCTATTTCTGGTAGAGACGGGGACTCGCTCTTGCTCAGACTGGTCTCGAACTCCTGAGCTCAAACGACCCACCCGCCTTGGCCTCCCAGAGTGCTAGGATTACAGGCGTGAGCCACCGCGCCTGGCCAAGATTAGTATTATTTAGGTAGTGGAGCAACATTGAAGGTTTGAATCAGAGCAGCACTGGCGAGAAGGATAATTTTAGATTGAAATATTATTTTGGTTGTTTATTTTTAAGCATGAATCAGAAGTGTTAACTATGGTATTGATTGCCCATATACACCATCTACTTCTCATTTCTGCCTAATTGGCAGGATCCCAATTTTCTTCTGGTATCCACTCATTCCCCATATGACTCACAGGGAAGTCAGCCTATGCTCACCCCCAGGTTCTCCAGCCCTTGGACTCTGGGATTTGTATCAGTGGCCCCAGGTTCTCAGGCCTCTGATCTTAGATGGAGAATGATATCCTCGGCTCCCTGGGTTCTCAGGCCTTTGCACTCAGACTGAGCTACACCACCAGCTCCTCTGGTTCTCCAGCTTGCAGATGGCCACTGTGGGACTTCTTGGCTTCCATAGTCATGTGAGTGAATTTTCCTAAGAAATTCCCTCTCATATTTCTACCCACTTATCTATCTATTTATACATCCTATTTTGTTTCTCTGGGGAAGCCTGACTAATACAGTGTGGGAGAAAGAAGTTTTAACTAGGAGTCAGATCAAAACTATTTTATTTGATATCATTAAAACCGTGTTGTTAATTCATTAATCACTTAACTGTGGCTCAGAATATGGCAATACACTTTAAAGCCCACTGGATTTATGATGTCTATCATCTTCTATAGGAAAATAAAAAGTCTTGGGCTATAAAACTATATATCCCAACTTAAAAAAAGAAAACCCATCATGTCTTCAACCCAGGGGAAATACTAGCATTTACAGCATTCATGGAAAAGAAAACTTTTGTGGAATTGAATTCCCCAAAGATGGTCATCACTTATTCAGTCTCTCAATATCCAAGATCAGCTAACCCAAAAACATGCAAAAATTTGAAATTTCCACAGATCTGAAGCTTCCACAGAGCCTATCCAGTCTGATCCTTGTATGACTGTGTCAAGCCAAGCAAAGAATTCAAAGGTTTGTTTTACTTTTTGCCTTCTCGCTCTTCCTAGAGGGTCGCCATCGGAGGCGTGTTCGGTGCTCATCCAGGTAGAAGAGTCGGACAAGCCCTTTGGTCCCACGCTTCAGTTTGATCATCTGTGTCCCGGACTGCATGACACTCATGCATCTTTCAACTGCAAAAGAGATGAGAGCACATTAAGCTATCATGCAATGCATGTGCATGCAAGTGTCCAGGCCTTAGAATCGAATAAAACCTCTGATTCACCCCCAAAGACTCCAAGGACCAGAAGACAAATTTCGTATAGGTAATCTGAAAAGAGAGTTAAGGAACTGATTCATCAGGCTAAAGCCAGTAAGAAGCCCTACTGACAGACATAAAATTCTACTTCCAGGTAAATAATGCATTACTGTTTCATTGGGCCATCTTTTGTTCTAATTTTTTTGGTATGAAACCAATGACCATTTGATACTTTGATTTATGCTCTTAAAGCAAGTTCTCAGACATGTTAAATCTTGTGAGTTTTTACATAGCTAGTTGTAAAAGCATCTTATAATGATGTTTTAAAATTCAAGCAACAGAAAAACAAGATTGGCAAAATGGTGACAGTTGTTGATGTTGGATTATGGTTACATGTGGGTTAGTGCTATATATTTGTGTATGTTTGAAAATAGCTAAATAAATATCATTTCTTAAAATGTGATCAGAAAAAAAATCAAATTTTCACAATTGAACATAAAACACTTGCCAATGCATTAAACTACTAAGATTTTCCATCCAGAGGAATAATTTGGCTACTGAATTCAGGTAATATCCAAATCACTTATGTTCTACGTCAAAGCTGTCATTTAAATCCACTCTGCTTTGAAGTGAGCCTTGCTGAAGTACGCATCTGTTGTTTTTGCCTGTTTCCCTTGTTTGGTGACAGTGTCCTACTTCTCCTTTGGAAATACTCCTCTCCATTTCATGTGCTTTGGTGTCAATCACCCCAACTAAGGAATAGGCACCCAAATTATGCTTAGAGCAAATGTGACTCCCTCCCAAGGAACACAAATCCTGAGCAGACCATTAAATGAAAACAGAACCGGGCCATTTCAACAACTGAGAGGCTCCTGGTTCTCCACCCCAAGATGTGACAGTTGTCACAATTCTTATTCTTTCTGAGACTGACAAATGATTCCATTTTCCCCTTGATTCTAGAAGTTATACAATACCCTTCTATATATTCTTTTTTCATTATATCAGTCAGAATGGCTTTTGTTTCACAAAGATCACTGACTTATACACAGGCATACAAATAACCATTAAACCACTCGAAATATCTAGTTTTGAGTAACTTATTAAAAAGCAGTATGCTGTTAGAAACAACGGATAAAAGAAACACAATAAACATTTCAACATCAGACTTCAGCTTTTTTGGCTAAGTATGTTGTCTTTACTAGGAAACATAATCTCATCCATCAGTTTAACATTGTATGCATAGGGTACCCATTCTTTCTGACACGTTGAGTACCACTGGACATAGGATACCCATTATAGTTAACTTCAGCATAACCATCATTACTGTCTACTCCATGAAGAGGCATTCCTTCCTCACAAAAAATCAAGGAGGAATTACATAAATTAAGTATAGTTTCAGAATTTGATACTCCAAGAAAGGTTGTCTTTACTCATTTTATCTGACACATCAAATACCCAAGTAATAAAAATATTGCTTAAGAAAACAAACATGCAAACTTAAAATGTTTAAAGTATAAAACAAAATGTGAGATTTGGTTTCACACAGATAGTAAGTTCACCCGCCACTGAGCACCATTCTTTTAGGCAATTAAATCCATAGATTTGAATTCTCAACAGCCACATTGACCATTTCGTACCAGTAACTGGAGGATAAACAGAAGATAGAGTGTCAGTGTATCAAAGCAAAACCATTAGGTCAAATCAACTAAGCCAAAACTCTCGGAGAAACCTATTAGAACTTCACTGAACACTGACAGTAGGTGACATCAATAAACAAACAGATGTTTTCAGAGCAACTCCTTGTTCCAGGCACAGGGCTATGTCATCAGGTGAAGCAAAGAACAAGGATACTTTGTCTTTGTCCTTAAAGGGTTTAAATTTTAAGAGAATGAAGCATCTAGAAAGATGTTTAATGGCAATTTGGAGGTGTGGTTAAGAGCACAGTCCAGATCTAGCCTGGGCTAGAATTCCTTATCTGCCACTTGCCAGCCGTATGACTTGGGCAAGTTCTGTAACCTCTCTATACCTCTATTTCCTTATCTATAAAGTGGACAAATAGTATTATTTACTTCTTGAATTATGGTGAAGATTGAATGAATTAATTCATGTAAAGTACTGAAAACAGTGCCTGGCACATCCTAAATACTATAAATGGTAGCTATTTGTTATGGACTGAATGAATGTTTATTGCCCCAAAATTCATTGGTGAAGTCCTAACCCCCAAGGTGATGGTATTTGGAGGTGGGGCCTTTGGGAGGTGATTAGGTTTAGATGAGGTCCTAAGAGTGGGGTCCCCATAATGGGATATGTTGTATCCCCCCAATCCCACTTCTCTCTCTCTCTCTCTGTCATGTGAGGATATAGCAAGAAGGCCGCCATCTGAAAGCCAAGAAAAGAGCCCTCATCAGGAACTGAATAGGTTGGCATCTTGAGATCTTGGATTTTTCAGCCTCCAGCACTGTGAGAAATAAATGTCTATTATTTAAACCACCCAGTTTATGGTATTTTGTGATAGCAACCTGAGCTAAGACATTATTATAGTTTTATTATTATTGAAATCTTTAAAAATAAATGCCAAGTTACACGTAAAGACGGAAATACTATGGAAGGCCACAGAAAAGGAAAATACAGTAGGTTGGAATGTGGAGAAACATAGTAATAAGAGAGCATCGATGAAGACTTGGGAGGGCCGGACACAGTGGCTCACGCCTGTAATCCTAGCACTCTGGGAGGCCAAGGCGGGCGGATCGTTTGAGCTCAGCAGTTTGAGACCAGCCTGAGCAAGAGTGAGACCCCATTTCTACCAAAAAAATAGAAACAAATTAGCTGGACAACTAAAAATATATAGAAAAAAATTAGCCGGGCATGGTGGCGCATGCCTGTAGCCCCAGCTACTCGGGAGGCTGAGGCAGAACGATTGCTTAAGCCCAAGAGTTTGAGGTTGCTGTGAGCTAGGCTGATGCCACAGCACTTTAGCTGGGGCAACAGATGAGATTCGTCTCAAAGGAAAAAAAAAAAAAAGACTTGGGGACAGGAAAGGGTAAGAGTAGAGTATGATCAATGAAAAAGGAAAAGATGAGCTTCCATCTTTGGAAGAGTGACTCAAAAGGGAATTAATAGGATATATGCTTCCATGGGCCAGATAAGAGTAAGCTATGGGGCTTGGGGATGCTGGCATAATAAGATTTTAATGCACTGGCAATGAGAGATTCACTAGATATATCTAAGCAAATGATTTGTACATTCACCAATGAATTTTGGGGCATTAAACATTCAGTCCATAACAAATAGCTACTATTTATAGTATTTAGGATGTGCCAGGCACTGTTTTCAATACTTTACATGAATTAATTCATTCAATCTTCACCATAATTCAAGAAGTAAATAATATTATTTGTCCATTTTATAGATAAGGAAATGGAGGTATAGAGAGTTTACAGAACTTGCCCAAGTCATACGGCTGGCAAGTGGCAGATAAGGAATTCTAGCCCAGGCTAGATCTGGACTGTGCCCTTAACCACAACTCCAAATTGCCATTAAACATCTTTCTAGATGTTTCATTCTCTTAGTATTTAAACCCTTTAAGGACAAAGTATCCTTGTTCTTTGTTTCACCTGATGACATAGCCCTGTGCCTGGAACAAGGAGTTGCTCTGTAAATACCTGTTTGCTTATTGATGTGATATATCAATATTTGCTAGATATATCTAAGCAAATGATTGGCTGGATAAAGATATAATTCAAGAAGATGTCTCTTTGGGAAGAAAGAATAAAATAAACTGTTTTAACCTGAGTGGGGAAGCGAATTAACTGTACCATCAGAGATCTGACAGCGAGGACTGCCTCTGTATCTGACACAGTATCCTCTACTTTGTCCACATGCTCCTTCTTTCCCTTTCCCTTTACCTCTTCCGGCTCCTTTTCCTTTCCCTAAAATGGAACTGCTATGGCTATAATAGCTCAACATTTTGACAGGAAAAGCACAGTGATATAAAAGTGGAATCAGTTACTGGAGCTGATAAATACCACGTACCACTTAGCAAGCACCAGCCCATAAAAACCCAAATATTTTAGAAGGTGGAATTCAGTCCTTCAGGGAGGGAGTGTGCTTACACAATATATTAAATATTCATTAGCTCTACACTTATCCCACTGACTCAACCATGGGTATCCCATGGGCTAAGATGCCAACATCATCCCTTGCAGTGGACAAGCATGTATGATTACAATATATACTTGGCAGGGTCAGGGTCTGAAATAATATGCTGCTTAAATTGTTTATATAGCTGCCTTATGCTTTCTCACTGATTGCTCCCTATCCATAGAAAATCCATTTGAATAGAATTAAACTGAAAAACCAAGTCCAATGAAATCTTGACAGTCGTCTAACCCACTTCTTCCTTCCCCAAACCTGATAATAGACAATCCCCTGTAGTTATAAAGCTAACTAGAGAAGCACCCTCAAGCATTCTTTGCAACTCTTTCTGGTGGATAAAAGTCACCAATGATGGAGACAAAATATTCTTCCAGTCTCATCCAAATCACTTATGTGTCAGCATAAGCCAATTTCTTCATGTTCTGCCTCCAGTAGAAATGGTTAACAGCAGTAAAAATCATTCTCCACCCATGCCATATTGGTAGATTCCACAAAAGAGAGTAAGAATGGCTTTACTGCAGGTAAACAAGGGAAGAGTTCCAGTGGATTAGAATAACCTCATCACACACATTTCCGGTGCTAAAGGTTCTCTGAGAAAAGTTTGCAAATACAGGTTACAAATTCACGGAAGCTGCCATTATGTGCGCAATCCCTTTGATTCTACATTATCCTTTATGGTAGCCTTAATATTTCTAGAAAACAAGTTTATTTGACTATGATACAGCAACATACAAGAATATTAAAGGAGAAACATCTACCAGCCTAACACATAACACAAATATTGCTTTTGTCTGTTATGTTCCAGACCTTCACATGTACACACATTCATTGCACCACTCGAAATCATGATATTTAAGCCATTTGGCACTCTGCTTTTTTCATTTGTGTTGTAACAGCATTCCATGTTTCTACACAGTCTTAATAATTATCATTCTAATGGCTGCCTAACAGAGCAGCATAAATATTTAAAGAGCAGAACAGATGAGTCGAAGAAGACTATATTCCTAACTTTATTACATAATTAGAGTTTTAAAACTCTTAATGGAGTCTCATTTGTAAAATGAAAGGCATAACAATGTGGTCTACAGGGTCCTTCAGAATTCAACTTTTTAAAATGATTAAATCAATCCTTGCTGCCACAATCAGTTAAAATAAGTAAATTTCTTAGGGGCTATAAATTCACTAAATCCCTGAAACAGAAAATGCTGTAAAAAACACCCTTCTGATTTGAAGTAACATAATAGAAAGTATATACATATGGGGGAAGATTCCCAAGATTTCCACTAAGTATATATTAAACCCTCTGAGAGTGTTTAATTCTTCAAGCCGTACTTGGGTTTTTTGTTTGTTTCTTTGTTTTTTCTTTTATTCTTTAACTCGTGAAGTAAAACAGCATCTTCAAGCCATATTTGAATCAGAGATAATTTCTGTTAGGGATGTCATACGTACCAACTGATGCTCATTTTTTAGAACAGCTTTAATTGAGGTATAATTTATATATGCAATAAAATTCACCGGTTTTAAATATATAATTCAATGATTTGAGCATATTTACAGAGTTGTGGGACAGTCTAACTATAGGACATTTCCATCATCACTCATCCCATTTACAGTCACACCCCATTTTCATCCACAGTCCTGGACAACCACTAACCTACATTTTGTCAATAGATGGGCCTTTCCTGGATTGTTCATATAAAAGAAATCATACAATATGCAGTCTTTGTGCCTGGCTTCTTCTACTTAGCATAATGTTTTTTAGGTGTTGTTTCTTGTCTTCTGTTCCTTCC
>NW_012143856.1:4276284-4281457 GCF_000956105.1 Propithecus coquereli | reverse complement strand
TACATGAGAAATGTGAATTGATTTTTTTGCCAGCTCTCACAGATTAGGGTAAATCTGGATAACTGAAAGAGATTAGCTTCTGAAAACAATTTCATTTCTATGTGGAAAAAGTCCCCAATGATGCAGGTAGTGTTTCTCAAAAAAGAAGGAAAGGGAAATTTCCTAAAACCATGAGAGCAAAAATAAAGGGTATATTTGTTTAATTCTCAGCACAAACCGAACACCTATTTTGGGACTTGGCACACACGTAGTGGGTGCTGGGAGATCTAGTTTATGGGCACCGCAGCTGGATAATGGTGTCGGCCCACAGTTTCGGGGGCATAGGGAGGGGAGCAAAAGGATTTCTGGTTCGAGCTGTGTCACTAATTGGCTATGTGAACTTCAGAAGGTCATTGAATATCCTGCTTTCCTCAACTTAAAAAGGCATTTTCCTCTATGTTCTGAGTTTATAAAACAGCTTAAAAACTTAGCTTTCCTGAATGCTATTTTACCTTTCAAGAAGGCAAAGTTTTTCAGAATAATTTTAAAGAAAAAAAAATTTATTAACATCTGGATGTCTTACTACAGACATGAATTTTTTAAATGTTCTTTATATAAAATGTAACTGATCTTCACAGGGAATGGCTTCACTTGAAAAGCTATTCCTTGCCAGCAGTAGAGCCTTAAAGTCAAATAACATCAGCTTATGAATAAATGTGCTCACAAACAAGCATGGAGAGCTCCACTCTTATTAAGTCCTGATTCTTTCCAGTGAAGAATAAACAATGTAGAGCTCATTGATTTTTTTTTTCATTGCCTAAATCATTCCTGTGGAGAAGATATGATTATTTGAAAGACTTTAAAAAACTAATTGGTTAGCAATATGATTTTGGAATTTGTTTGCAAACCTTACATGCACATAGTCAATATGTTCACAAAGTTGATAAATACATATGAGGAGATTTAGGTCAAAAAAGGGTGAAAGGCATTAATCAGTAATTTTTTCAAATGTCAGATCTTTCTCTATTGTATTAAAGCCTTCCACACAACACTTTCTTTTTTAATAAGATCTTTCTTACATGCAACAATTCTTTCTGTCCCATAGCTGTTAGCCTTGGGAAAGAAATGAAAATGCTAACAATTCATAACAATATAGATTTTTGGCTTTATTTAATGTTATCCCATGGGGAGAAGGGATATAAATTAATCTTAAAATTCTAAATTTAGCTCCATCTAATATGTAAAGAGTTTTCTTCTTCAACACAGGATCAGAAATCATTGTGTTATCACACTCTGTTCCATAATTTATTCAGTGACTTGACATTTTACTGGATATTTGGGGTTAAAATTCTCAAACTACAATAAACATTGGCCTTTATTTATAGAAAACATTATCTAACAAGGTTTTTTCATGGTTCTCCTTCGTGGCTATACATTAAAATTACTTGGGGACCTTCTAAAACATGATGACAACAAAGCCCCAGCACATACCAATTAAATCAGAATTTTCTGGGATGGGGCGGGGCATTCGTTTTGTTTGTTGGCTTGTTTGTTTAGGCTTCCCAGGGATTCTCCTGTGCATCTAGATTTAAGACAATGGGTATATATTATCTCTCTTATTCCTCATAGTATGTCTGTGAAATAGACAATTAATTGCCCCTCATTCTAGACTGCATGAAACACACTCAAAGAAGTGAAGGACTTGTCTGAGGTCACACAGCCAGGAAATGGCAGAGCCAGGACCTGAAAGCAGGCCCCGCATCCCAGGACAGCGCTCTCTCCATTTCACTACGTTAATGCACACTGCGAGTCCTGTCTAGGCCACTGACTGGCTGGCTGGTCACCAGCAAGTCTTCCAAACAGCCTTGATTCCAATTTTCTGTTCTGTCAAAATAAGAAATCAAGTTTATTCCATCCTAAGACCCTTTCTACCGAATACTAGGAATCTATAATACACCAGGTCTAGGTTTTAGAAACTTTACGTATGATAGTGATACTACTTTGTGCAAATAAGAAGTATGTGGAAATTAACAATGAAATAGGAGTTCGGATGCAAAAAAGTAAGGGCAGTAAGGACTAAGGGGGTAGGGGATGAAGGAGGACTTCAGAGGAGGCAGAATTTGAGCCTGGTCTCTGAGGATCATAATGTTGATACTTGGTGTATTTTTTTTATTGTCCTTGGTCTAGGTCTCTGCACATTTTTTCTCCAACTTGGAATGTAGAAATGACAGCTGTAATTACCTTAAACGAATGGCAAAAACTGTTTACCACATTTTAAAAATTAGACATTAATACTTCTTCTTGGTAACTGGAAAGCCAGTTTCACTTGTTGTTTACTCCGAAACTTCTTGGCTGTTTCTGGCTGACAATTGGCAAGGGATGATTTAATTCAGCTACATCAGCAAGGCTTAACCTTCCCTTCAGCCAGCAAAAATCTTTTCTCTTAGTTCTACAAGAATTGTCCTGTCAAAGCATAAAAGCATTTCCGCTGCGCATGTTTAAAAAAAATAAAAAGTTTACCATACTACGTGCTAGTTTCAAAGCGGTAGTTTATTGTTTGACTGATGGTTGGTCAAAACGAAATACTGTTAAATGGCAGTGTACGTGGCTGTTAGGAGATGGAAGATGAGTGAGGTCCTTAGACAAATTCAACTTCTCGTAAAGCAGCCACTGGTGCCAATCCTGGCTTTCTTCAAAGTACAGACTCAGACCATGTCTCCACGGATCCCTGTTGCCTGAGAACATGCATTTTAAAAATTCTCCCAGGTAATTCTAAGACCATTTAAGTTTGGAAACCACAGCTCTGGACACCATTACTGTTCCCCTTCCCTGATTAGCATGTGGTCGGTAGAAGCCAATCATATAATAGTTACCCAAGCACAGCACTAGGCCTTAACGTGAGGGCACTTAAATGAAAGAAGTAAAGGCCTATGGCTCAGTTGCATGTTTGGACATTAGCACAAGTTCTTCCTCCTGCTAATAAAATATGTAATATCCTAGTTAAAACAATAGTTAAAAGATTTGAAATCTCAACATGCAAATAATCATTATTCATGGTCTCTCTATTAACCTCTTGTCTCCTTGGGGGCTGCTCCACACCTCACAATTTCAGACCTGTTTTAACTTGTACGTAGCTGCTAACCAGAACAGGGGTGGTTTCTTAGCTTAAAGACCAATCATCATCTTACATGATGATGATTGGTCTTTACATTTGAAAAGCACAATACCTACCCTCTACAGGATGCTTACACAGTGCACTACACATACGAAACACATAGTGAGTATTCGTTAAGGTTGTTATTGTCTAATTCATTTCTTAAAGTCACTGTGTACTCTTTCCATCTACCTCCTGCATTTATTTTAATTGCATTTTAAAAGGGAACGCCTATTCGGTACTCCCAAAAACCTGTATACCCCAGTAGTTCCCCATTCTTATACTCAAGCTTCTATTTCCTTCACCAATTACTGGTTTATGGGGCTGATCCTTTTTTGTCAAAAACAAAAAACAAAAAAAAACCTTAACTGATTTCATGTAAACTGTTCTAATTTTGTCCAGAGATGTCCTAATTCTGTGTGCCTTTAAGGCTCTTCAGCCAAATGTCAAATAACAGAAACTAGAAGAGATCACATGTTACCTGGAAACAGAGCCATCCTCTGGCCCTCCCCCAAAGCCTTTGTAGCTCTCAGGCCAATGGTCTCCCAGGGACCGCGGATTTCTGAGACCACCTGCTGTGCTGAAGCAGGCTTGACACTTACTGACCACAGCCAGTTGGAAATCAACTCCTATGGCATTTAAACCAGGCACCTTATTTCTATGGCAGATGCTTTTGTTTAAAAAAAAATCCATCTGAAAAAACATAAAAATAGAACTCTGTGTGGTCAGAAAAATGCCTCGGAGAATACCCTCAGGTTTACTTCTCAAAAATTGTTTGTCCTCATTCAAACCTTTGTCCTAATAAGTCTCCTTTAAAAAAAATTTAATACTACATAACCACCACTGAGTAACTGAGCATTCATCACAGCCTATTTGTGGCATTTTGATTGGAGTTGTTATCCTAATCAGTGTACTACAGATCTCAAAATCATTTTTTAAAAAATAGTACAAAAATCTAAATATGGATAAAATATGAAAAACACTGAAAACTTCTCATAAGCAAAGTGTGCATTGATAATCAGAGCAGATGTGCTCTAAAGTCTTCTAAGTAGTCAGTCCCAGGGAAACCGAAGGCCAGCATTAAAGCCATAACTCTCTGGGTAAAGGATTTATTTAGTCTCTCTGAATTTGGAAATAATTGTACATATAAACGCATGTACACACATACAAACACTTCCTGAGCAGTGCTAGGCTGACCACCTAGCAAGAACAAGCAGGGAGGAGAAGATTACCCTATGACTGACGGGGTGTTTCCAGCAGGGCATAGGAAGCATGCAAGAATTGACAAGGAACAGGAAAAAGTGTCATGGGCTGCACAGGGAGTGTTAGGGATGCATTGAGAGAGTAGGAAATATTTAACATAATGGTGGCAGGGACAAGAAGGAACAAGTGGAAGAAAAACTTTTGGTGGTAAAGAAGAGAACCAGCAAGAAAGAACCAAACATAAGAAAGAGCTGCAACCCAGGGGGAAAGTGGGAGGTGTGTAGGAAAGATGAACATCCGACTGCCATCTCAGGCCTCAGTGTCAGAAACACAGGACACCAGGACAGTCTCTCCTACATGGCATGGGTAGGTCAATGAAATGCAGGATGTATATTTCAGCCACTATAGTATATATACAATTTTAAACCCATAAGCAATGCGAGATAACTAAGTCTGTCTTCCTAGAGGTCATTCCACAGTAAGAATTCCACACTTTCTCTAAAGTAGGCAAAGGACTAAAGCCCTAATGAAAAAGGATCAATTTAACTGAAGGCAAAAACATCTGTAAAAACCATAAGCAAAATTCAAAACAAACAATAGCCTAGGAAAAAATATTTGCAAACATACACAGTAAAAGTTTAATATCCATGAAATAAAGGGTTCCTGCAAGGCAGCAAGAAAAAGAAGACAACCCAATTAAAAATAGGCAAAAGGGCCGGGTGCGGTGGCTCACGTCTGTAATCCTAGCACTCTGGGAGGCCGAGGAGGGTTGGATCGCTCAAGGTCAGGAGTTCGAGATCAGCCTGAGCAAGAGCGAGACCCCGTCTCTACTAAAAA
>NW_012143856.1:4257052-4264449 GCF_000956105.1 Propithecus coquereli | reverse complement strand
CAAGGGCAACATACGTAACCTAAACATCTGTACCCCCATAATATGCTGAAATAAAAAAAGAAAAAAGAAAATACTACATATAAGTTTCCCTGTTCTTCCAGTCTTCTTTCTGAAGGCTCCCATGACACATAAAACCTAATTAAGTAAATTTGTATGCTTTTCTCTTGTTAATTTGTATTTTGTTATAGGTGTCTTAGCCATGAATTTAGTGATGGATGAGGAAAGGAATCTTTCTCTCCTACAATAGGATTAGAAATTTCTGAAATTTGAGGAAAGGAATGATACCTAAAGGGAAAGAATTGAGAGTAGTTTAACTCCCACCTTAAAATCTTCTATTTGTTGAGGCATTTACTTGATTTTGCCATGACCAAATATTGCTTTGATAGTTTTAAAATATACCTATGGGAGAAAATATTGCCACTGCCTTGCAACTCTTCCACCTGAAAACATGACAAAGCAAAAAACACTGAGAGACCTGGACTTAAATCCTGCATTCACTGCTTGGTCACATTGTCTTCTGGTCTACTTAGTTAACTCTGAGGTAGTTTCTTCATATGTTACAAGCAAGAATCATGGTTAAGATTAAATGAGATAATATTTTATCTCATTAATGATTAAATGAGATAATTGATGATTAAATGAGATAATATATACATAGCCAATATAAAAATGTCTTGCTCAATTCTCCGTACATATTAGACCTTCAGCAAATACTTTTTTTTCTGAATGATATCAGAGCTCAGAAAATGCAGCAGCTCCAATTATTGGCAGATTCTGGGTCATTCAAAATTCTATGACAAGACAATAAAACTGCTTCCAAATGTTGAAGGAATTTGAGTTTCTATGCCACCCTAAGCAATATGGCCTAATCCTGGGGCATTAATTCCAATCCACACATGGATGACTCCAAATGTAAATCTGCTCTGCCTTCAGTTTCAGACTTGTATGTATAACTACTGGGTGACAGCACTGGAGTATCTAATGAGATCTTAAACATCATATAAATCTTAAACCTGCTCCTCTCTAACCTCTCCATCTCAGTGAATGGCTCTACCATCCCTTAATTATTTAAGCCTCAAACCAGGAATTCATCATTGCTGCCTTTCTCCATCCTTTGCAAAGTCTTGACTCTTCTTTTCCAACAACCCAAATCCACCATTTCTCTCCATCAAAAATACCACATGTCATAGGCAATGTGGTATTTTTAAAAGGTCAATTAGACCTTTCAGACACTCCATCGGCCTCCCACTGGCAGTATAATTAATCCCAAACTCCTGGCCAGGGGCCTGCATGGCATCCCTCCAGCCTGTCTCCTGCCTTGCTTCCACTGGTCACCAGTCTCTATACAGTTCCCCAGCACACTTTGCACTAGCTGTTCCTTTTTCCTGGAATGCTTCCTCCGATATTTGTATGGCTTACTCCTTTTTGATATTCAGGTTTAAGATTAAGTACTTTAAAGGGGCAGGTCCTGCCCACCCAATCTGAAGAGGCCTCCTGGTTATCTACCATTAATAGCCATTTTCTTCTTTTGGTTCCTGTATTTGCTCACTAAAATGTAAGCTCCGTGAGGACAGGAAAGTTTTGTTCTCCCATGGTTTTCTGTGCCTACAACAGTGCCTGGCACACAGTAGTGACTCCATATATTTTTGTTCACTGGATTAATGAATTTGTGGTTCCCAGTGAACAGATCTAAAGGAGATCCCCAACTCTTGTCAGTTAACCATGGAAAAATTTAATATTCCAGGACTAAAATTGGGGACTGATTTGTGGTTATCTCAGGAAGAGTGATTTTCAGCATTTAAACCTAAGATTTGTCAGAATCAATACAAGTGGTGAAAAATGCTAACAATTAGCTTAAATGGTAATCAATGTGTTGTTACTTCTGCTAATAATAAAGAACTTGATTTGAAAAAAATTTTTTGAAGCCTCTCCCCAGAAATAGGAAAATGTTCTATTAGATCAATCAGAGTACAGTGGAGTCACCTAGCTGGTTGGAAAACTTATCCAGTGAAAATATCTTCCAGAACTCCAAGTTTCAATATAGATAAATGTCCTAAAGCAGGTCTTTGGGCTGGGCTGTCTGTGAGACTTCACCATATTATAGACAAGGCAGCATTGTGATAGAACCTTCCAGTTTTCTGATGATTCACCCACTCCTTTGGTATCTACCATCTACCTATCTACATTTTCTTTCTTTTCTCTTTCCTTTCTTTCTTTTCTTTCTTTTCTTTCTTTCACTCCTACATTGTAGTGAATCACACAAAGGTGAGTCTCTAACATTACATCTATATATTGTATATATCATGAGAAAAGGAAAAAAGACTAGAAGGCTTTATAGCAAAACGTGAACTATATTTGTTTCTGGATTACAGGGTTACAGATGATTCATATTCTTCTTTATTCTCTTCTCTTTTTTTTTATTTTTCCCCAATAAACAAATTATATTTTTAAAATAAAATAAACTTTTTTACTTTTTAGACTACTACTTAATATGCTATTTGTCCATATGGAATAAGAACTATATAAAAGAGACTTGAAAATTAAAAGAAAAATACCAAATGTTGTAATTTGATGGGGGAATCCTTAAAATTTGAAATACTCTTTTATCACTTGCCACAAAAACTACTTCTAATTTTTAAGTTTTAAGGAAAAATTTGTCTTATTCTTAAAAGTTATTTATCTTTCTGATGCAAATTTACTATTAAAAATCAAAGTGGTCCACATTTGAGTCACTTTTCCCTGACTTGGAGTCATAGCAATGCATAATATAGAAAACCATTCTGAGAACTTTGGTAAACTCACAAGAGCACAAAAGTAGACTCAAAGTAGATGCTCAACAAACAATAAAATAGAAGCCTTAAAAATGGGATGGTGCTCTTGCACAATAGTGCTCCTTGCCAAGTTCAAAGGTATGCTGTGTTGAAACATGATGCATATACTTGAATCAGTAGTACTTCAGTTCAATAAAAGTGTTGAGGCCGCTGTACAAGTCAACACCAAGAGATGTACAAGCCTTGCTTGGACTCTGACTCTCCCTGCCCTAGGTCACCATGACATTCAATACAGGAATAAACATATAGAACTGTTATAATACAAGGTTGCTTCCCTGAAGATCTACTCACAGGACAGTTATGTCCCAGTTTGCATGCTATTTTGAAATTTTGCAACTGATTCAGCACTTCAATTGCTGATAAATACTGTAATCAGAAATCCCTTTCCTCCCGCAGAACAAGGGCAATTCAAACATCAGAGTTTATCCACCCAATCCAGATCTAAGAGTTTAAAAAGCACCAACTAGACCTACATCTTCTTTAAATCTCAAAAAACATTTGCTCCATGCAAGGCAGTGCTATTCTAATGATAGAGGAAACTTGTGATGAATAATGCAGAAGCATCTGTGGGCATTTAGGAAACAATTACCACTATTGGCCATTTAAAGGAGTGTATCCCTAGGACAACAAGTGACCAGAAGGACTCTTTTTTTTTGCTGTTTTTAAGTACTCAACTAGAAACACAAAAGTAATCAACAAGGTTGGTTTAACTGAAATCACATCTCTGATCAGTGTATCCTTCCTTCTGTTCTTGAAATGTGAGGATTCGAGGTATTAAGCTTAAGCAAGCCTGGCCATTTTATCTCATCTAGGGCAGCTTTCGGTACTTGCACAGTGGCCATCAACTCTGTCAGACGTAGAATGTGGCTTGATGGGACCATGTCAGCAAGTGATAATTACTGTGTCTGAAAAGAGCTGTGCCCAGTGGCTGAAATATTCCAGCTACCAAAAAGCTACAAGTGGAAACTCCACAAAACCAGCTGATTTGTAGTCACAATGCATTACTTCCTATATCACTAGCTGAGCAAAAAAGTTGTGACTTCTTTAAATCGATTACCATGCTTTAATCCGGAATTTGGAATTATTCCGGGAAACTAAATCAAATATCTATTACTTTCTAGAGCCATCATCATATCCATGAATAAATCGGCTGTAAAGCAGTTTATCTTTAGGGATTAAATACTTTCCAGTCCAAAATGCAGTTTTTAAAATACAATTTTCTGCCTTCCCTTCTGGTATTCTGAGATGATTAGGCCTAAAACAATTTAATTGTGTCTCTAGAAAGCCATTTCCATGTAGGCACTTTAAAATGATTGACCACAAAAGATTTTTAAGGGCTCTTCTTAAAGTAAAATCTTGGAAAAGAAAAAAATATTCCTGATGTAGTTTTTTTTAAAGGGGGATCTTAAAGTTATATCCTGATTTATGGGAATTTTTTATTAGTAACCTTAAGAGGACAGTCTGCATGTGATCTGTAACATTAATGTTATGAACACTCATGGCAATCACATTAGGAAAGTAATCCTCGTTTGAATTTTTGATATTAATAAAAAGCTCATTTCCAACTTGTATTCCTAGGCTGACTTCCTTCCCATGCCCTAACCCAGTTAGACCCATACACATCAAAAGTTTTTCCTGGAAAAGAAAAATCACTTTCACTTCTGTCAACATTGCCAATAAGGGCAGCAGTCTACCATGAAATATTTCCAGATTCAGCATTTTCCTTTCCCTGAACGTGAAAAACTCAAGTTTTTCTCTTTTGACCATGGTCAGTTTTACTACAGGGGCTGGAGGGGAGAAGGGCAGGAGATGGGGCAGAACGTGAAGAGGGTCACCTTTGAGGGTGGAAACTGACCTACAGTGCCCATTGCTGAGGGGGCCAAGAGCTGCCTACTCTGATCCCCACCTTCTCAAATATATCACAGTCCAAACGTGGAGATACCCTCTGATGCTATGTAGTTTAAATGTCATAATCTTATTTTGATTATTGTATTTAGAATAATATATCTTCTTAGGCAGTGATAATATGTTCCTTGAAATAGAGTTTAATAAAAAAAAAAAAATACAACTCTTCCCTATTTCCTTCACTGCTGTTTTCTTTCAGCATTTATTACCTAACATTATATACAGATACACACACATATATGTACCCATATATTTATACACGTAATTCTTTTATTGTCTATCTCTCCTGCTAGAATGTAAGTTCCATGAGGATAAGAATTTTTATCTGTTTTTATTACTGTTATCTCCCATACCTACCAATGTTTGGCAAGAGGTAAATGACAAGGGGTTGATGAATAAATCAAAGGAAAATTATAGCAGAGACTCCATGGTGAAGCATTTCTGACTCCATCATTCTTTTGCTTAAGGTAAACATACATTTGGGGGGTTATAGGCTGCAATCCGTGTCTTCTCAAATTTCTCTGAGTTGTTCTAACAGCATCAATAACTAAGTCTATAGCAGGCTCCTTACTGTTTACCATCCTTGGCTGGCAGGAAAACTTGCATTTCAATAACAAGTTCACTTAACTGTTAAAATAATTCCATGTATCCTTCCAAAAATAATCAACCTAATTTCTTGGAATCAAAACAACTCAGAGAAAATAAGGTGTTCATGACCAAGAGAGGGTTGTGTAGTAAATCAAACAGCCTGGCCATTACCGCTCCAAGCAAGAAACATGGCAGTTACGTTGCGCTACCACAGGCCGCCTGCACTATACACAGAGCAGACGGTGCTCAATTGCGCCGCCTACTGATGACCATCAAATGAGGAATAAGCACTGCCCAGGGTAGCACTGATACGACTCTTTTCCGCCAAATCACAACCTCCACCCTTCCGATTTTCCCATTGGGCTCATGGTGGTGAGAGGGGCTGACACCCGGGGGCTGAAACCTGGGGCTGGTCAGTGGGACCAACAGCGGGCAGTGGGGCTGGTTGCTGAGCACTTGCAGGAAAATGAGAACGAAATGAGGGTGGAAGGATCTACTCCATGAGCGGAGCCGGAGGTTGCCTCACTGTCTGGAACGCACAGCTGTGTGGCTCTGGGCTCCGGAAAAGAGGCTGAAGAAAACTGCTTCTCTCTGAACTGCTGCTTAAGTAAGCAGGGCCCAGGAGGCATGAGAGAGTAAACCCAGCCTCTCTACCAAAAACTGAACCAGACCTCATGCCAGAAAGGACCACAGAAAGGGAGGACTTGGAGCAGCAGGAGGTGCACAGGGACCACCTGTTTGTAAAGCTGTATTTCCTTAAATGACAGAGTGGAGTACTGGATACCTGGGTGATCCCTATACTATTTTTTGTACCTGTCTGTATAGGTGAAATATCCCATATGGAAAGAATAGTTCATGGGTAAGAGCATGGACTATGGTGGTTGTGGACCTCGGGCTAGTTACTCAGCTTCCCTGGACTGGACTCTTTCATTTAGTCTGTAACCGGGCATGATAAAGTTATCTGTTTAATCGGACTGTGGTGAGGATTAAGTGAATTAATATAAGGGAAGTGCACGGGACAATATCTAACACATAATAATGGCGGGCCCTTAAAGTGCCATTTCTTAATTAGAAAAATTAAAATCTCCCAGCTCTATTGCTAGCTACACTCACTCATTTGGCCCCCGTCTCTTTTTTCCTTCCCACCCACTCGTCTCACACTCCAACCCCAAAATGCCTCATAATAGCTCCTTTTATGCCAGTAGGTACTTCTCAAGCCCTGCAGCTTCTATCTTCCTCCATCTGGGCATTTCAGTAAACTTTAAAGGCTGGGAGCAGAGTGCTAAGGAAGAAAAAAAGAATGTACAACCCTTTAGCCAGAGCTTCCAATGGTTATTGATAATCCATATCCTATAGTCTGCTCTGAGAGGATTGTGTACATTATCCATTTTCCTTCAACACTCAAGAGATTCAGACTTGATTTCACCTACCCCAGCCCAAAAGTTAGAAACGCCCTATATCTCAAAATAAAAACCGCCTTTATTGCTGCAGCACACTTTGTTTTTGTGACATATGCTGCTGCTTAAACGTTTGGCTTGCCAAGCAAATCCTACAGAGATCGGTATATTTCTTCTGCTAGGCTTTCTTCTGCAAGCCTAAGAGCTACCACCTGATGAAAAGCTATGCCTTGGGACAGAGTGTTGCATGGGAAATTGATTCTTAACCATGTAATAAATTATTGATTTTCCTTAAAAATTTAACTCATTATTAAAATATCATATATATTGAACTATTAATACTTGCAAATTACTGTTTAGATGCTTTTGGCTGCAAGTAAGAGAAAGATCAACTATTAATACATATTGCTAAAAAACAGGGAATTTTTTTGTCCCACAAAAAAAGAAGTTTGGAAGGTAGTAGCAAGATTATTTTATTTAGCAGTTTGATAATTCATTAGAAATCCATGTTTCTTCCATCTTTCTACTCTGGTCATCCGAAATTGATAGGTTGTAAGATGGCTGTATCAGCTCCAAGCATCGTGTCCTCAAGTCATTTCACCATAGCTTTTTTAAGAGGAAAGAAAACTTTCTCAGAAGTGCCCCATCTTCCCTCACATCTCATTGGCCAGAATTA
>NW_012143856.1:4235758-4256417 GCF_000956105.1 Propithecus coquereli | reverse complement strand
GTAAATGATATCTGTAGAACAGCTTAAAGCTCAGCAGGTCCCCACCCTCTACCCCAACCTGATTAAAGTCTAAGACTTTTATAGATAAAGGTATGGTCTGAACATTATAAAATATGCCTGAATGCAAAAATTGTATTAAAAAATAAAACTGACTGGGACTAATGAATGAGTCTTTGGTCAGAGGTCCATTTCCCTATGGGCTAGTCAGTCAGTTCCAAAAGAGCTAGATCCTTAATTTTGGCCAGCCCCTAAGCACAAGTAAAAAGGAAGCAGAAGAAAGTTTGTGAATGAATTTGGCCAGGCCAGCATTACTGGAAAAATATGGTTGTTCCTGTCCAAATACAACAGGAGAAAAGTCCTTAGAGTGAGCAAAATGCCATGTAGATAAGAAGTGGATTCAAAATTCATATTATTTTGTCCTCCAAACGGGAAAATATTACCTACATTCAATTAGCACTTTTGCTCTTTCGCTGTGCAAAATGTGTTTTGTAAATAGTCCCACATCTTATCATTTTTATTTTCTCAGACAGCAAATCATATTAATTAATCTTGCACCTCTTCCACAGAGAAGTACAGGACAGATCTGTAGTTAATATTGAAGATTAGGAGATTATCTTTGCCACAATTAGCATACATCAAATCACACATTTTCATAACCAAAGAGAACCTCTCACCTACTTCAGTATGTTTATTCAGTGGATTTAAAGTAAGCTTTCAAATCACCAACTGCAGAGGCAACATTCCATCTCAAAATGTATTCAAATTGGGCTCTTGAATAAGGCCTTTATGGAATTATTAACATACCATCTTCTTATGAAAGAGTCCCTGACACCTTGAGCTACACCCAAACAGGGTACGAAGGAAAAAGGCTCAACATTTAGGGATTCTAAACTGACTCTTGAATTTAGGCTTGACATTAAAGATCATTCTGAGCTTTAGCATATCTATTGATGGCATTTGTTAATACCTTATGCTTTTCCCCTTATTTATTTCACACTCGTTATCATGGCAAAGCCATCCAAATAATTTTTTTTAAGTAGTCAATGTTAAGAATGTGAGTTCAAGCAATGCTCCCTCCCCCTCCACAAGAGAATGTGGTTTCGAATATTCAACGATAGATTTACCTAATGGTTTCATACTTTTCACCCACTATCACCTCAAGAAATAGGAGGTGATATAACCCCTTTGACAGTTCCCATCTCACTGAAATTTAAAAATACAATGCCATATACCCTCAACCATGCATATACATCCCATCAGTTCCCACAAGGAGCTAAATTTAAGCCTACTAGAAAAGACAGACAAACTCTGTTTCTTTTAGACTCTGCTAAGAATGCTTTAAACATGCAGAATAGCTGACTTTGCCAACGAAGCTCATCCTTCTTTTTTCTGAAGCAGCCAGCTGTGACTTCATTTGGATTTAGGCTATGATTTTTCTGATTTTTCTCTTTGCATGTAAATGTTTATTTGTGAAGTCTTGAACTTCGAGCTACCTCCAACTCTAGAAATGATTTGGGCAAGTTTTCATGTTTATAATCTTAAAGCCTCCAGCTCTCAGATTATACAAAATCTATCTCTTGTTATTTAATTAATGTCAAACTCATAATGTCATGCAATATTGCTGTTGGAAGATTTCTATTTTTCCAACATGTCTATTCTCCTAGTTAGTTACTCCCAACTGGAATGAGTAACACTTCTAAATAAATCAAAGGCATGTATACAGGCAAATGATTAAAGGGTTTGACTGCTTGCCATAATACTGGAGTGAGATCTGGGAGAAAATATTAATGAATAAAGGATTATAACCTGGTATAAGAAAGTAAATGCAGCTTAAATATATAACATTAGTTTCCCCGAAAAGTAAACTGGACTTTAAACTGTATAGGATTATATCCATGCATCCCCCATATTATAGCACCTCAAATAATCTAGATAATTAATAAATAAATGAAAAAATCCACAAGATATGCCACCCGGTTGGAAGATAAATTCGTGGCTGCCTTAAGCTTGCCATAAATAAACCATGTAGATGGCAATCATAGCCCTTGATACCACAGACAAAAGCCCAAGCCTATTTGAAGACATCTGAGATTACAGTCATTGGGGAGTGGGGGCATAAAGCAGGGAGGCAAAGCAACCAAAATTGGCTACCTAAAAATATTCCCTGTGTTGTATGTGGGAGCACTTTAAACAGTCCCACCCTGCCAGTGGCAGCCTGCTCTCACAGCCAACACTATCCCCGTGGCCAGCTCCCAGACTCAGAGGAGCACCCTGGGAGCCCACCTTACCCTAGACCATCAGATTCACTTTCCCAGGAACTTGCAGTAGAACCTCTATCTCTGCTGATCACTTGCAGGAAAGACATCTAAACCACAGCTGTGGGGTGGCCATTTCCAGATATGCCAAAGCAGAGAAAGGCAGTGTGCAGAGAAAGAGAATGAGACAGATGGCAGGGAGAGCCACGGAGATCAGAGCTAGGCAGCAAGGACTGCCTGTGCTCCAGGTTCCAGTCTCTTGGGAAGCCTGGCCATCTTTCAGCTCCTTGGGATGACTCAACATCCAAGATGTCGGGGTAATAAAATAGCAAGGCAGAATAAAAATTAAAATGTGAGAGAGAGAGAATATAATAGCAGTCCGGACTTCCTTTGAGGGCTCTGTGAGCCACTGAAGGGTTTTAAGCAGAGTGACCCATGAAGAGGTAATCATCTTTACAAACAGCACCCTGGCTGAGAGTAGAGAATGGGTTGGAATAGGGCGAGATTGCAAATAGGAGGCTTTTGTGGTCATTTAACAGTGTATGATCCCAGGGAAGTATCTCTTGCTAACGTGTAATGCGGCCTACTGGCAAAATTTAAACAGGCTATTTCTCTTCAAAAGGGCACATTTTATGTAACATTACTAAACATTACATGAAAACGCATTCTTTGTTACCCCAGCATCAATGAATTATGAGATTGTTAGTCCAAAATCTCCATGATTATGTAACTAAATCATTAAGACTAGAGATTAAGTCACCAGAGAGTTTCTGTTATTTAACAGTGCCATATTTCATAACTGCCCAGGGAATATATCAGTCTACAGTTCTTTTAGCACGGTCTTCAACATTTCTTCATGAATGCTGTAGATCCTTTCCTAAGCCTCTCAAAGTAAATTTCAGCAAATAAATTCATAGGTAACACTTGGTAGCAGTTATTTTGCTAATTTCACAAATCTTCCTAAATCCTTTAAGATTCGGGGCTCTCTACAATTCTAAATATAACTAGATATTAAGCTAGCTAAAGAGAAGTGAGCGCAAGTATCGAAATGAGGACTGTCGTAGCTTTGAAATAAGAAAGAATTTCGCTTTCTATAATTACTCAAATCCTATAGCTAATGTGTCACATCATGTTTATAACTGACTTTCAACCTAAAAAATAAACCACAAAAACACACACCTTGTAAGATTGTTTAACTGGCCCTAACATTTACCATTTCTTTTAAACTACAAATCTTGAGAATTCAAGTGTTTCCTATAACCTTTTTGTATAGATTTTTTTCTTAGACTTTAATGGTCATAAATGATATACTATCTTGTATTTCTCTCTGTATGATAAACCCAAATATTCCCTAACTATGTTAGATCCACTTTGTGGTCAAAATGTTGAGAGTGGGGGAGAGGTTCTCACCAAAACTCAAATTTAGGGCACCTGGATCCTGACAGTTGAAAAGTCATACTAAACCCACAAAAAAATCTAATGGCTTTTCTGGCAGAAAAGTTATTAAAAACTAGGCCAGAAATTAATCCTGTTCAATCAGCCAAAAATCTAAATAAAACCACTAATGTAAAGATTCACCAGCTGCTGAAGGTTGGCATACTAAAGAATGGATCAAGAGTAATTTTTGCCATTACAAGAATAATGAAGGCATTAATGCAACAATTTAAAAAAAGGATAGCTAAATTTATCAAGCATTTAATATATACTGACAATGCAGTATTTACAGTGCTTGCAGTCATTTAATAATTGAAACAATCCTATGAGGTATGTACTTTTACTATCCCTATATTACAGCAGATAATACCAAGGCATAGTAAGTAAGCTAAGTAACTTCCTCAAGGTCACACAATTAATAAGGTAGAGTAGGAGTCCAGCATCCACACTCTGAACTATTTCCCAAGGCCCAGATGTTACTTTAGATTAAAAATCACTACATTCCTTGGTACAATGACAGCAGAAAGCCCAAAAAAAAAAAAACCCCCACTCAGGATAAATTGTAGATTCTCTCACATGGCCTCTACCATCACCTTAACTGAAAGATGTCTAAGGGGCTCCACTTGTGATGGTTAATTTTATGTGCCAACTTAACTGGGCCACAGCATGCCCAGATATCTGATTAAGCACTATCTGTGTGTGTGTGTGTGCAAGGGTGTTTCTGAAAGAGGTTAGCATTTGAATTGGTGGACTGAGCAAAGTAGATGGCCTTCCCCCATGTGGATGGGCTACTCCAATCCATTAAGGGCCTGAATAGAACGCAAAGGCAGAGGAAGGTTGCATTGGCTCTCTCTGCCTGACCACTTGAGCTGAGACATTGGACTTCTGCCCTTGGACTGGGATTTATGACATTAGCACTCCTGGTTTTCAGGCCTTTAGGCTTGGAAACCACCAGCTTTCTTGGGTCTCCAGTTTGCAGATGGTAGATCATAGGACTTCTCAGCCTCTATAATCATGTGAGCTAATCCTTCATAATAAATCTCATTATATATATAGTTGTCCCACAGTATCCATGGGTAATTGGTTCCAGGATCTCCTGCAGATACCAAAGTCTGTGGATCCTCAAGTCACTTATATACAATAAGGTATAAAATGTATACATAAAATAGTATTTGCATATAACCTAGGCATGGCCTCCTGGATACTTTAAATTATGTCTAGATTACATATAATACCTAATACAACGTAAATTCTTTGTAAATAGTTATTATACTATATTGTTTAGGGAATAATGAAAGAAAACATCTGTACATGTTCAGTACAGATACAATTTTTTTTCAAATATTTTTGATTCACAGTTGATTGAATCCATAGATGCGGAACCCATGGACACACAGGGCTGACTATATATAAATCTCATGTTTATCTCATTATATATATAGAGAGAGAGTGTGTATACACACACACATACACACACACACACACACACACAGTTATGTATCACTTAATGACAGGGATACATGCTGACAAATGTATCATTATTATGTGATTTCATTGTGTGAACATCATACACCTAGGCTATATGGTATAGCCTATCACTCCTAGGTAAAAACCTGTACAGCATGTTACTGCACTGAATACTGTAGGCAACTGTAACACACTGGTATTTGTGTATCTGAGCATATCTAAACATAGAAAAGGTACAGTAAAAATGTGGTTAAAAAGACAAAAAAGATGATACACCTGTATAGGGCACTTACCATGAATGGCGCTTGTAGGACTGGAAGTTGCTCTGGGTGAGTCAGTGAGTGAGTAGTGGGTGAATGTTAAGGCCCAGGACATTACTGTAATAATGTTAAGGCCTAGGACATTACTGTACACTACTATAGATTTGATAAACTCTGTATGCTTAGGCTACAATGCATTTATAAAAAAAATTTCTTTCTTCAGTAATAAATTAACCTTAGCTTACTATAACTTGTTTACGTTATAAACTTTTAAATTTTTTAACTTGAATCTTTTGTAATAACAGTTTAAAACACACATTGTATAGTTGTACAAAAATATTTTCTTTCTTCATATCATTATTTAGACTTTTTTCTTTTCTTTCTTTTCTTTTTACTTTTTAAACTTTTTTGTTAAAAACTGAAGCACATACACAGACATTAAGCTAAGCCCGCACAGTCGGGAGCATCAATATCACCGTCTTCCACCTCCACATCTTGTCCAAGTGGAAGGTCTTCAAAGACAGTAACACACACAGAGCTGCCATTTCCTGTGATAACATGCCTTCTAGAATACCTCCTGAAGGACCTTCCTGAGGCTGTTTTACAGTTACCTCTTTTTTTAAATAAGAAGAAAAAATACACTCTAAAATAATGATTAAAAAGCATAGTATAGTAAACACTAAGCAATAGGAATTTTTCAGCTCCATTATAATCTTATGGGACTACTGTCATATGTGGTCCATCATTGAGCAAAACATCATTATGCAGAGCATGATTCTGTGTGTGTGTGTGTGTATAAAAGAGATTAATTATAAAGAATTGGCTATATATCTCCTATTGGTCTATTTCTCTGGAGAACCTGACTAATTCATTATTCTTGTATTAGTTTCTAAACTCTTTACTGATAGCCAATTAAAAAAATGGCAAATAAAGGGAGGGAAGGGCATGCCTTTAACCCGCATTTGGGTGAGGTAAAGACATAAAGTGTAACTATAATGTTTGCACCCTCACAAAACCCTGGAATAATATAAAAAAAAAAAATGGAATATTTACGTACAATGGAATGTTATTCAGTCTTAAAAAGGAAGAAATTATTACACATGCTACAACATAGATGAAACTTGAGGATGTTATGCTAAGTGAAATAAGCCAGTCATAAAAGGACAAATATTATTCCACTTATATGAGGTACCTAGAGTAGTCAAATTCAGAGACCCCAGCCTGGGAAAAATAGCAAGACCCAACTCTGCAAAAAATTTTAAAACTAGCCAGGTGCGGTGGCATGGGCCCGTAGTTAGCTACTTGGGAGGCTGAAGTAGGAGGATCTCTTGAGCCCAGGAATTCAAGATTACAGTGAGCTATGATTGGGCTACTGCGCTCCAGCTTGGGTGACAGAGTGAGACCCTGTCTCAAAAAAAAAAAAAATTCATAGAGACAGAAAGTAGAATGTTGGTTGCCAGGGGGTGGAGGGAGGGAGGAATGCGGAATTGCCTAATGGGTGTAGAATTATAGTTTTGCAAGATGACAAGAGTTCTGAAGATTAGTTGCACAACAATGTGAATGTACTTAACACTGCTGAACTGTACACTTTAAAATGATTAAGATGGTAAATTTTATGTTAACATGTATTTTTCCACAATTAAAATTGTTTTAAATTTTAATGATTAAAATGATAAATTTTATGTTATATATATTTAACCACAATAAAAGAATAAAAACAAAAAAAAAATGGCAAATGCACAAATGACATACTTAAGACTTCCTATGTCAAATGAGGTTCAATAGAACAGTCCTGTGACACCCAGAGGTGAAATGCATTTCCCAATTAAGGGTCACAGGAACCCACCTAAGCCAGGACAGACTATCAGTGCATTAGGGGACGGAACAACAGTAGGTCATAGCATTCTTTGTAAGATACAGCCCAGGCTCTTCATACTTAACACCATCATACACCACAGAGCAGACAACTGGCCAAAATATCAACAAAGCAATCAACCAAGTATGATCAACTATGAGGGTTTTCCCTATTAATATTGTTGGCTACTTAGGTTTTTCTTACTCATATTGTTGCCTTCTTTTGTCAACTGTCTATATTCAAATGAAAACGGACACCAAAAATTTAAGAAAAATGCATGAGAATATCTACTAACATCAATTTTTATACAGTTTGTATTGTTGGAATTGGGGGGGTTATTAGTTTTGGGGTAATTTGTTACCAGCAATAATTGGGGGGACTTCCATTAACCAAAATTATCTAATATTAGTTCAGCTCATCAAATTTTATTTCATGATAATATGGTTTGATCTGAAGCCCTCATTCTCCTCATAAAATGGTTCTCAATCTATGAGATCCTAGAAATTGTCTCATCCAGGGAAATATTAATTTGGGATTTATTTTGTGGTGTGTTTTCTTAAAAATAATGGACATGTAATCAGAAACTCACACTTGCAGGTTCTGTGTGCCATTGATAACAAAGGTCTAGCAGTACCCAATCAATCTACACAAGAAGCAAAAGAACATGAGGTTTTATTTTGACCTGTAACAGATACTGCTCTTTGCTTACCCAAGTTCCATTCTCCCTTTATTCCTTCCAAGCACATGGAGACCATGGAGACCATGTGCCCAGCTTAAAAACATTTCCCAGCATCCTTTACACATAGAGTCATGTGACTAAATTCTGGCCAATGTGAAGTCAGTGCAAGTTCACAAGGGGGCTTCTATGAAAGCTGTTTCAAAGGGGGGCTGATCCAGTTAAGAGGTGCTCTTTTGTCCTTGCCCCTTCCTGTTATCTAAATGTAGATTTGATGGCTGGAACTGCAGTAACTACCTTGTAATAACAAGGCTTCCTTGAAAATGGAAGCTAGCCCCTTCCCTTATGCCACATATCCTTCTGCCTTATGTCACACAGCTTAATAATTACCTAAGTCCTGATAATGGTAGTGCAGAAAGATAGAAGAAATCTGAGATATGGTAGGGCACAGAGCTGCCACACTAGTCCTAGACTGCATCCTTCAGGATTTTCACATGTAGGAAAATCAATTCTTGTTTAAGGTACTTTTATGTGGATTTTATGTTATATATATCTGAACTTAATCCTGAAACAATGCCTATGGTAGCCAGCCTCCAAGAGAGCTCACCCTGCCAGATAGTTGAGATAGCCTTGACTCCTGATATCCATGTCTTTGTATAGTTTCAGCCTACATTGCATCAGTCTATATGACCAATAGACTATGATGAAAGTGACAGGGCGACTTCCAAAGCTAGGTTGTAAAAGCCTTGCCACTTCCAACTTAGTCTCTTAAATCACTGCAGTCTGGGGTTAGCCAGTCACCGTCATGAGGACACTCAAGCAGCCCTGTGGAGACACCCACATGAAAAGAAACTGAAGTGTCCTACCAGCAACAACGTGAGAGCCATATGAGCAAGCAGATGGTGTAGTTTCAGCTATTTCTGACTGTATTTTCATGAGGTACCCCAAGCTAGAAGCCCCTAACCAAGACATTTCTGAATCCCTGACACAGAAACTCTGATAATTAATGCTTATTAATTTGGGGGTAATTTGTTATCAGCAAAAGATAATAAAATGTCTGTGTGTCTGTTGACATTGGCATTAATCCTTCAGAATGCCTCAGCATTGTGATGTCACTCCCATGAAATTAATCTTGAACTGTTCAATATCATTCCATTAGTTATATTCTGCATAACCATTTCATTGGACCTGTCAACATTATGCCTGGTAGCATGTAAGCTACATGAGAGCAGGGGTCATTTCTGGTTTTGCTCGTCATTGTATTTCCCCAATGTATGCAACAGTACCTGGCATGGTGGACCGGCTCAGTATTTGTTGAATAAATGAACAAATAGATGTATGAATGAAGAATGAAGGAATGAGTGGCAGTCAAGTGCTAAGGTCATTTAATTGAGTAAGTTTTCTTTTTTTCTCTCTTTGTTGGCCAATCCCATCCATCCAGTGCATTTTATACATCAAAGATCTTGCCCAGTCCCTGCCTGTTATGAGATGAAGGAGTGCAGGCCCAGAAAAGAAAAGTAACTTGAGGTCACATCCTGCATGGATTTCTGTGGCTGGATCACACACTCTTTGTTTTGTTTTCCGAAGAAAAAACAGTCACTGGAATCAAGAGAGACGACGATGTTAACAGGTATAATTACAGGAGCTGTGGGGAAATGAAGGGATATTACGGGGGGTGGGGAGGGGGGTTACATGGTCCAACTCTCCAGAGCCCCAGCCCTGACCTCTTTCTGTCTGTGGTCTCTGGAGCCCAGAACTATTTAATATGCAATTTGAGAAACAGCTGAAGTGAACCAAACAAGTCTAAAAGTATTGATTCCAAAAAGCATACAGTAAAAGAAACAATTTTTTTGAAGGGGAAGAAGGATAAGAATTTCTAAGAAAGGAAATTCAAATCTTGATTTTATGCTAGGCCATGTTTAGTTTATTCTTATTTTATACCTTCCATTACTATCCCTAGATCTAAGTAAGGGGAAAATATTTACTTCCTAATATTCCCCTCTTCTGTTGGTAAGAGCAGGCTCCTCTTTTTAAAGTCAAACCCAAGCCACTGTAGTGGCAGTGACATTCAGCCAGTGGAATTCCTATAAATGTTTCTGCCTGAATGGAGATTGGTGAACAAGGGGCTATGACACAATTTCTTTTTCACATATTCTCAGTGAGGTACAGCTACTTTAACAGTACACAGCTCCAGACTGTAAGGAAAGTGATGAGATAAGAATTATTTTCATTTACATAGCACTTCATAATTTTCAAAGCTTCTTCTCATACATGATCTCAACTGTTTCCCAGAATCACCCGATGAGACAGATGGAGAGGGAATATTGAGATGTTGCCCCTAAAGCCCCAAATCCTGATGTCAAATTGGTCCTAGGTATCTCCATCCAGATATCCCAGTACCCCGGACATTTCAAACGCAGCGTGTCTAAAGCCAAACTCTTCATCATCCTCACTTTTTAAAAACAAAAAAAGAGACAGGTCTTGCTCTCTTGCCCAGGCTGGAGTGCAGTGGCTATTCACAGGCACTACAGCCTTGAACTCCTGGCCTCAAGCGATGCTCCTGCCTCATCCTCCCAAGCAGCTGGGAGTAGGTAGGACTACAGGTGTGCACCATCATGCTTGGCATAGCCTCATCTTCTTAAGGGTACCTGAGATTTGTTTTATTTAGGTATGATAAGACACATCAACCGGACTGTCATGAAGGAAGTTCTTTAAACTCCCAGTTCCCTAGAAACAGGAGGCACAGCACGGGGGTGGGGCACACACGGGAAGCACCAGGGCCAGTCAGGAGACAAAGGAAACAGGGTGAGGGTGAAATGCAGGCAAAAGCCTTTATTGTGGTCTCCAGAGTAAGGAACAGGTGAGGCAGGGTAAGCAGACTTAGGATTTGCTGGTTTAGATAATTTTAGCAGGCTCTGGGAGCCTAAGGGCTGTCCTCAGATGCCTGGGACCTGGCCGTGGGGTGATGAGGACAAGTGGTGGATAGTGGCCTGTGTTTAAGAGACTGATCAGGGAGGTGGGTGAGGGTCTGGACTCTGGATTGGTTTGTATATGAAAGATGCACTCACAGGAGAGTTGTTCACTATCTCTAGAAATTAGCTAGCTCTGGGGGGGCAGTCCCTCCAAGGGTCAGCAAGGCCCAGGTGTACGAAAGCATCAGGATACAGAAAGTAAAAACAAATGGTCAACACACTCGCCTACATATGGTTGCCCTCCTGGTTTCAGTCTTGTGTGTGGTGATATCACCAACCCCCATCGAGCCAGAAACCTGACCCCTCCATTCCTCTACATTATTCACCCTCCCTTCTCCCTCCAGAACTCTCCCTTCTCTATCCTCACTATTCAGTCCTTCATCTCTCACCTCAGCTGTCACTACAACCTCTGCAACGGCATCCTGGATAGAGACTAGCTATAAGTGTCGCCCTCCTACCTCATCCTCTCCCTTCTCAGCACTGACTACCATAATGACCTTTCTGACCTGCATCTCTAGCCTCCTAATTCCCAAGCTCAAACCCTTCAAAGACTCTTGTTTTATCTTTTAAAAGTATATGAAATTGCACTTTCGACTCCCTGATAGGAGTCCCCAAAAATCCTTAAGTAAAACTGGCCTTCTAGGAACAGCACCCTTTTTATCCTGACGCTCCTCCAAATGACCTAGAGGGTAAAGTCACCATAATCAGGAAAACACAGGCTTAAGTGGAGAACTGAAACTCCTTCCCATGGTCTATCAAGCTTTTCCTGGTGCACTCTCTCCCTAACTAGCCAGCTTCATTTCCCAGACAACTTGCTTCTGCCCCAAGTTCACTTTAATAACTTTAATAACTCGGAAAATGTAAACCCATAAACACATCATGCTTCTGACATTCTGACTCTATTTCCCTGGGCTGGCTTTTCATAAAATAGCTCAATGAAGCAATGATGCACAGGGAACATTACAATATATAACTGTGGTGGTTTTAAAATACCTTCACGAATTCTTTGACACTCCTTTCATTGAGAGATGAAGTCTGACTCCCCACCCCTTGTATGTGAACTAGCCTTAGTGATTCGTATCTAACAAATAGAATGCATCACCAGAACAAATACTCATACAGAACCAAGACTTGTTGCAGCTGAAGAGAATTAACCATCACCTTTATTCTTGATTTTCAACTCTCTTCACAGAGTGAAACAATTTTGTATAAATGTTGTATCATGCAGGGCCAATCCATTTACTTTTCCTATTCAGCAAGCTGAGGCTGTAAAAGCATAGCTAATAAAAAATGTATGTATTCTTAACCTGAGAGTCAATAAGGAAAAGGAATGTGCTCTCCTACCATAAAAACAAGCATTTGTGCTGCTAACAATTTAAAGAACTCCCTACACACACTTTAACATTCCCAGGATGAATGTTCTTCATCCAGTAGTACTTTAATAAGAATGTTCCTAGGGACAGTTTGATCAGCCAAGACACATTTCCTAAACCTTTCTCCCAAGCTTGCAGGATCTTTCAGATAGATCAAAGACACGATTAACAGGAAATTGCATTTTCTTTGCAGATCAACAAAGCAGCCAACTTAGGAGACCAGAGAGAAAAAAGATGCACATAGAGCTTTAGAAAAAAAAAAAAAAGTCCCTGGTAAAGCAATGTCCAGATGGTTTTTTTTTTTTTTTTTTTTTGAGACAGAGTCTGACTGTGTTGCCTGGGCTAGAGTGCCGTGGCGTCAGCCTAGCTCACAGCAACCTCAAACTCTTGGGCTCAAGCGATCCTCCTGCCTCAGCCTCCCAAGCAGCTGGGACTACAGGCATGCGCCACCATGCCCGGCTAATTTTTTCTATATATTTTTAGTTGTCTGATTAATTTCTTTCTATTTTTAGTAGAGACGGGGTCTCGCTCTTGCTCAGAGCTCGAACTCCTGACCTTGAGCGATCCACCCGCCTCGGCTTCCCAGAGTGCTAGGATTACAGGCGTGAGCCACCGCGCCCGGCCTGTCCAGATGGTTTTTGACATGAAAAAGATTTTCACTGATGACTGGCAAATACTTAATTCCATCCTGCACCCTCACTCTAAAACTTAATAAAATTTTTTCAAAAGTCTTTAAAAATGTTTATTAAAATTTAAAATTTGTTAAAACCTCTGAGATAAGACAAAAAGAAGTGATTGTCTAAAGATAAGACAGGGTAAACATTAATCTTTTTATTCACTCAACAAGTAGTTTTAAGCATCAATAGAATATTTAGAATTTCTAAGCCTATAGCAAAACTAGATTTTTAGATCCTGGGCACTTTACCTGCTTTCTCCCCTTTCTCTAGTATTTACTGCCCCCACTATAGGTAGCAGAGGAATTATGGTAGGGTTTGGAGAAGGAGCAATTTGTGTCTTTAACCTGTCATATTTATCCAAAGGCAATAAAAAAGGAATTTGTAAATGTTTTTAAACAGAAAGCTCAGATTTGAAAATTGGACTCTTGAATCAAATGCGGGGAGGAATCATAATTTAATCAGTGATATATTGATAGCCATCTTAAAATCCCCCAGCTCTAGGAGTAGAGAGTAGGACTGTATCCATAGTGTCAGAGCTAAGGAACTTAAGTCCCCCCCCCCAGTCCCTAGGGAATAGGGATACTAGTATTAGAGATTTCCTGATGCCCACCTTCTTTTTTTTTTTTCCTTTATTTGATATAGTTGATAGAAACCTGATGCCCACCTTCAACTCTCTCATGTTCATCAAGTCAGGTTAAAAAAACCGAGAAACAAACAACAACAGGCAGAAGAGCCATCACCACAAGATGTTCGTGGCCTTGGAAAGGAAAAGAAGTCCTTAAGCGCAGCTTTAGGGATAGGTAGGACCATTTATAGCCGCAGTATGTTTCTAAGCTTCTGGTCTTGGTGTCCTCCCTGGCAAAAAGAGTCTCCTCTTTTGCAAAGACTCCACTCCCCTGGTGAACGTCCAACTTCTGGCAGGGAGACAGTCCTGGTCACATATAAATTTCCCAAAGTGCCACAATCATTCATATAGTCATACATTCTGTTTTTAGTAAATATCTCGACAGTGTATGAGATGCATTCTAGGTGCTTAGAAGACAATAGTGAGCAAGACAGACAGAATGCCTGTCTTCATTAAGCAGAGGTGGCTGACACAAAACGACAAATGAGACAACAAAGCATTTCATAATATTGGTCATAAGTGCCACGGAAAGGCACAACAGGATATAAAGAGAAAGAAAATGACAAAGGACCTGGTGCAGCCTCGGCAGTCAGGGAAGGCTTCTCTGTGGAAATGGCTTCTAATCTGAGTTGAGGCTGAGCAGCAATGAGCCAGGGAAAAGCAGGGTGGAGCGGCCATTAGCAAGCACTCAAGACTGCTGCACAATGGGCGGGAGGGCAGGCAGGGCAGTCACAGAGAGCCTCTTAGGCCATGCAAAGGAACTCGGTTTTCATCCTAAGAGCAACAAAAATCCACTGACAGATTTTAAGCAGGGAGGTAACCTGATGAGATTAGCCTTTTCTAAATATTAGCCTGGCTGTGGCTTGGGGGACAGTCTTGGGGGGCTGTGGCTTGGAGGATAAGAATGAAGCTGAGAGGACAAATGGAGAAACACAGACACACAAGGGAGGATTCAGACGAGGGCAGAACTAAGATATGTGGGCTCATAATTTGAGGCCCTGTTCAACCAGCAGTCTTTAAATATTTGTTCAATATTGATTTAGAGACATAACTGAGGCTGCTTGAGGAAAGTGAGGCAGGGAAGCCCTTGGGTGTCAGCTCCAGCCTCTCCAGTGCCCTGTGTAATTCTGTTTTGGTCCCCAAGTAATAACCTGATCAACAAAACAAACCGTGCTACTCAGCAACCTTTATTCCCCTTACAAGGAGGCCTAGGGACCAGCTGGCAGGCACATATCCTTCAAGCAGAGCCACCACATATTGTGCACACAACCTACCCTACAGTTTGGAGCAGCCCTGCCACTGTGGGGTCTCACTTCCCCACCCCTACTGACTTCCAACCAGTTTTCTCCATTTCACGTTTCTAGTCATTTTAGCTCCCCCTTCTCACATGGCACCCTGGCAGGGGCAGCTTATCCATCTTTAGTCTGACTCCAATTTGGACTGGGATGACAGGAGTGGGAATGGAGGCAAAGAGAACCATTCTAAAACCTATTAAAAAGTAGAATTACCAAGGCTCAGGGAGAGAGTGACGCCGGCCTAGGGAGGCACAGGGGAGGAAAGCGTCACAGTTTTGCAACTTCCTGCAGTCTTCCTCAAACAGTCTCTTATTAGCACCACCCCCCCCCTAAAAAACTATCATGAAACTAAAAAAATGTATACAGAGCCCTTTATGGCTTATATTATTTTACTTTCATCATATCATGTGACATCACCTGTGACACGTGACTGCATAATTTTAGTTTAAGAAGTGAAATTTCCAAGGATTACACAATTAGTATACGGCAGGAAAATACCCAAACCAAGAACTTCCAAATCCAAATCCATGTTCCTGCTACTAAAACACATTACATGTATGTGATATAATAATCTAATAGCACCGTAAATAAGTACCAACCTCTTATATCACCCCCTGAGAACCACCAGGGGAGATAACCATTGGCAGGCCAGTAAGGGACTGCTGTGGCCAGGGGGCTGGCAGCCTCTCAAAGCAAATGTTACTTGGGAATCTAGAATTAGCTTTAAGTCACTGAACTGGAATATGCCTTAACTCCTCTTAAACTACAGAGAATACGACAAACTACACCATGAACAATGTCAGAAATTAAGAGAAAGTGGGTGAATATATCTGCAACATAAGTGACAAACATTACATTTATCTCATATTGAATAAGTTATTAGAAATCAACAAGAAAAAGATAAACCAATATAAAAATGGTTTATAGTCTGTATAGACTATACACAGATGAAGAAATTACGAATTAACATGCAAATATGTTCAACTATGCTAATGTTTAAAGAAATGCAGATTTAAGTAATGATATTCTATCATTGGCTGGATTTAAAAGGCTGGCATCCTCTAGTGTTGGCTAGAGTGTGGGTAAACAGGCATTCTCATAGACTTGAGGGACAACTGTCAACATCTATCAGAATTTTACATGTTCCTATCTTGCAAGTCATTTCAATTCTTGGAGTTTACCACTGCACAAGGGTTCAAAGGTAAATGTAAATCAATGTCTGTTATGGCATTATTTGTAGAGGAAAAGACATAAATATCCATCAATAGAGAATTAGTTTCTTAAATTATGGTACAGCATGATATTATATTAAAAATTATGCAGTTGTTAAAAAGAATGAGGCAGATATGTATATATAACATGGAAATATATATATTCCTATTATATGTATTCTTATATACATACCTCAGTAAGGAAAAAATAAACCTCTATATGTATGTGTATTAAGTGGAAAAAAAAAACAATTAGTCAAACAGAATGTATAATAAGATACATTTTCATTTTTAAGATAAAGTATGTTTGCATACGCATAGGGTAAAGTTAGGAAAGACAGACACCAAATTGTCAAATGTGAATGCCTACAGAGTGGAATAGCAAGTAGGAGGGTGGAGGAGGAATATGACTCAAAAGAGGACTTTTACATCTTATTTCACATATTTCTATACTATTAAATTTTCCAATGACAAGCATAGATTAATATTATAATTTTTTAAAACCAGTAAGAATATGTTAATATGAAAACAACTCTGGAGCTTAATGTTCTCAGCAAATAAATTGCAACTCTGAGTAAACATGGTACATTCTCATTCGCTTTGCTTCTGGATCGTTTTCTGTTTCACTATGAAGTTACTTACCACCTGATCTCTCATGAAACATTAATATAAGGGATCCTTGCTTCCTTCTTCCAACTTTACTGACAGGCAAATTAGATGCTCCAGTTATTTTTTCTGAAATATTACTATTTTTAAATCAGACTTCAGAGATGATAAATTCTTACCTAGGATAAACTAAAAGAAAACCTGAATATCAATTGGCTTCCATGTTTCAAGTCCTATCTTCCTAGGCTTTCCTCCCTCCAGGAATCTCTAAAAATATGTAAGTTATGCCTCGCAGCTTTTGGACCCATGCAGTTAACCATGCAGAACAAGCTTATTAATTTGACTTTCTTGGCAAACATAATGATCAAATCATCTGAAATGAGTAGGAAGACCAATTCATATTTTAGCATTTATTTGACTTTACACCTAACCTTACCTCTCCATGCAATCCAGGAAAGTTTCGGCCGTGGGAAGCCAGTTAACTTTAATCACTCATGCTACTAAATCCCTCAAAAAGCTATAACATTTTGTTATAAAAAGCACTGTGTTAAGCTCCTCAGATGTGATCATTTGTACCTTGCTAATAGTCTACATTTGCACTGCATCATTTAACTAATATACACAAAGAAGCCAGCATCACATAGATGGCCAGACTAAGATTATTTTCCACCAGAGTTCTCCAAAATCCACATCCAGTCACAGCAGGCCAGAATTCCCCTTCAGGTTAGCAAGGGGAGAGCTTTCGGTTTTGTTTTTTGTGTGGGACCCTGTTGAACACAGTCACATTCTATGAGCCCACTTTGAACATAGCACTACATTTTCAAGATAATTTATTCACCCAACATTTAGTATGAGATATGGTCTACCACTTATAGAATGCTTATTATATGCAGGAAGAGTTTTAAATGCCTCATTTACTTGTCCTCCCTGCCACTTTAGGAACACTGCTTCCTCCTCACACCCACAAAGAAAGCAGTGCCCTCTGCTTTAACACCTGCTACTGCCTCTCAGGCACTCTCCCTCGGTCCCTGTTGCCGATTTCTGCACAAAGCTCCACTTCTATTCTGCCATCATTCCTGGTGACATGGACTTAAAGTGGGATGGCACACCACACCCTGGCGATTTTGTTCCTGGACCCCTTCACTTGCGATGATCTGCTCTTCACCCACCTCAGCCTCTCATTTCAAAGCTCCCACCCTAGAACTCTGATTATATAATTACCACATTGCACAATTCCCAAAATCTCTAATTCAAGATTGCTACCCCATCTGGTTTTTGTTTTGTTTTTCTCTCTTCCTCTGGTATCCCAATTATTTCACCCCATTGGGAGTTCCAAATCATTGGCTTTTTTTTATCTACCCATATGTCTTCCTCGTGGCCCTCTTTACCAGTGGTGGTTCCACAGACTCACATATGCGCTCAATTTCTTCACCCTTTGCTCCTCACCCAGGTTAGTTCCTATCCTCCACATCCTTTGTGCCTGCACAAAATACGGGAAACAAGACTCATCTTAAATTTATGTCTGCACTTTCCAAAAGGGTTCTTGTTTCCCTTGTCAGTTCCTTCCATCCCATCCAAAATGACTTCTATGCAAATTTTCTCTTCAAATTTCTAGTACCCTTCCCACTCTCAGCTGACAACTTTGTTTCTAATTTCACCAGTAGGAGAAACAGGTAGAGAAATTCATCGTTCCACCTACCATCTTTATCTATGTCTATATATTCTGCTTCCTCTCTCTCGTACCTTATCAATTTGTTTTTTCTCTACTGGAATATCCATAACAACCTTCAAATATGCTATCTAAAGTCCCTTAGGCTGGGCACAGTGGCTCACACCTGTAATCCCAGCAATTTGGGAGGCCAAGGCCAGACAATCTCTTGAGGCCAGGAGTTTAAGAAAAGCATGGGCAACATAGCAAGATCCCATCTTTACAAAACATGAAAAAATTGGCCAGGAGTGTTGCACCATACCTGTAGTCCTAGTTACTCGGGAGTCTGAAAGGATCACATGAGCTCAGGAGTTTAAGGCTGTGGTGAGCTATGATTGTGCTACTGCACTCCAACCTTGGTGACAAAATGAGAATCTGGGCTAGGCGTGGTGGCTCACGCCAGTAATCCTAGAACTCTGGGAAGCTGAGGCAAGAGGATCGCTTGAGGGCAGCAGTTCAACACCAGCCTGAGCAAGACAAAGACCCTGTCTCTACTAAAAAATAGAAATAATTAGCCAGGAACTACTAAAAATAGAAAAAATTAGCCAGGCATGGTGCTGCATGCCTGTAGTCCCAGCTGCTCAGGAGGCTGAGGCAGGAGGATCACTTGAGCCCAGGAGTTTGAGGTTGCTGTGAGCGAGGCTGACGCCATGGCACTCTAGCCCAGGCAATAGAGTGAGACTCTGTCTCAAAAAAAAAAAAGAGAGAGAGAGAGACAGAGAACCTGTGTCTTTAAAAAAACAGAAAAATCCCTTAATAAATTCCATCCCTTGTCCCCACATCCCTCTCTATGTCTAGTAACTACCCCATGTCTGTACATATTTTTATGGAAAAACTCCTCAAAAAGAGTTGTCTGTCTCTATTTCTTTCCTTCCCACTCTCTCTTCAATCCATTCCAGCTAAGCTTTTGTCCTTACCTCTACTGAAACCACGCTGATCAAGTGTATCCATGACCTCCACGTCTCCAAATCCAATAGCCACTTTGCATTCCCTGTACTCAACCCTGCAGTGGCATTTGCCCCAGCTGATCATACCCTTCTCCCTGAAACACTTCCTCCCGTGGCTCCTGGGACACCATATTCCCCTGGTGTTTTCCATGTCATACTGGGCAGTACTCCTTGGTTTACTCTGCCACATGATCCTCCTTTTTCTGAGCTCTAAATCTGGAGGAACCCGCGCGAGCCTCAGTCTGTGACCTTCTCCTTTCTCGCACTCCTTAGTGATCCTGGCAAGTGCCATGATGCTGATGATTCTCAAATGTATATCTACAAAGCTACAACCTCTTTCCTGAAGTTCAGAATCAGATATTCAAATTCCCTGTCAACATCTCCATCTAGATATCTAACAGACATCTCAATCTTAACATATCCAAAGAACAACTCTTGCTCCCCACCCAGACACACACAAACCACCCTGCTCCTCTCTCAGGCGTCTCCATCTCAGAAACGGCATCACCATCACCCCATTTACCCTGGAAAGCTCTCTTTCACACTCCACACCCAGTTAATCTGGAAGTCACTTCAAGTCAACCCTTAAAACATATTCTAAGTCTGACCACTTCTCAAAACCTCCCCAGCTACCATTCCAGTCCAGTCCACCATCATTTTATGCAAAAATATTGTAACTGATCTCCCTGTCTTCTGCCAACCCATAAGTCCATACTCCATGATACAGTGTAAGAGGTCTACTAAAGAGGACCTGTCATTACCACACTTAAAACTTTACAATGGCTTGTTACCCCTAAAAATAAATTTAAATCCCATAGTCTGACCTCTAGCTACTTTTCTGACTCCATCTTCTACCATTCCATTCTTTCTATCATTGACTTTGCTTCCGCTGCCCTGGCCTCCTTGCTATTCCTTAAATACACCATTCTTGACCCTGTCACAGGGCCTTTGCTCTTGCTATTTCCTCTTCCTGGAACAGTCTTCCTTCAGATGTTATATGGCTCACTCTCGTATTTTATCAAGGCTTCTACTCAAAGATTAACTCTTACAAAGGTCTTCATGGATCCTTCTATCTAACATATCCACCTTTATGATGGTTAATGGGTACAAAAATATAGTTGGATAGAATGAACAATATTTGATAACACAACAGAGTGACTATAACCAAAAATAAGTTAGGGTATACTTAAAATAACTAGAAGAGTGGAATTGGAATGTTCTGAACACAAAGAAATGTTAAGTGCCTGAGGTGATGGATACTCCAATTACTCTGATTTAATTAATTCACACTGTATGCC
>NW_012143856.1:4224588-4234488 GCF_000956105.1 Propithecus coquereli | reverse complement strand
ATTAATGTAATTTCCCATTTTACCAGATATAAGGAAAAAAATCACATGATTATCTCAAGGTACTAAAAAGGCTTTCAGGGCCTTCAACAGAATTCAGAACCACTCCCGATTTAAAAAAATACTCAATAAAACAGAAACTAGTGGTTATTTCCCTGTTATTTCCCTATGTGTATGTGTATGTATCCCTCAGATGGAAAGCCAACTTCTTACTTAATGGGGAAACACTAGAGGCATTCAAAACTAAGGTCAGGAATAGGCGAGGATGCTTACTATCTCTGTCTAACATTGTACTGAAATAAAATCATAACTATTTATAGATTATGTAACAGCATACCTGTAGAACCCAAGAAAATTAAAGATAAAAATGAAAAGAATTTAGTGAGGTAGAAAATTATAAAATTAACATACAAAAATAAATAGTCTTCATACGGTAATCAGATAGAAGATATAATGAGAGAGAAATATCTCATATACAAGAACAAAAAAAAAGTTTTAAAAAAATATTTCTGTGTGCTGGGCATGGTGGCTCACGCTTGTAATCCTTGCACTCTGGGAGGCCAAGGCAGGAGGACTGCTTGAGGTCAGGAGCTCGAGACCAGCCTGAGCACCATTGCAAGACCCCATCTCCACAAAAAATATGAAAATTAGCTGAGCGTGGTGGTGCGTGCCTACAGTCCCAGCTACTTGGGAGGCAGAGGCAGGAGGATCACCTGAGCCCACTTGAGGAGTTTGAGGTTGCAATGAACTATGATGACACCACTGCGTTCTAGCTTGGCAACAGGGCAAGACCCTCTCTCAAAAAAATAAAGCTAAATAAGTTGATCCTTAAGTATAAAGAAAACTAAACATACAAGTATAGCACAGAAAAGAGACTTCTGCTTCTGACCAAGATGGAATAATCCACATGAAACAAACAAACAAAAAAAACACTGAACAAAATATATAAATATATGAAATAATGGTTTCCAAGACTTTGGACATAAAGCAATGAAGAACAGTGATTCCTGAGAGATGGGAATCAAATGAAGTAGCCCCATGGTTGCCTCAGCTTACTGTCTGGAGAGATTTTCCAAACTATAGAACAGAAAGGGGGAACCCAGGAAGAGCTCAGTGGTTTCTCTGAGTTGAGGAGACAAGTCTGGGAGTCTAGGGAGGCCGAGACAACTAGCGTTTGCAGGACGGGTTACTGGAGAGGCGAGACCTGCCTAGAGAGGAGTCTGGAGAAGCAAAGGGTCTCCTTCCAATATTCAGCTGAATCCTGATTTGTGCATGTATGTGAGAAAACCACCCAAGGCCAGAAAGAACCACTCTAAAGAGGAAACAATAGTTGGAGTTCATAGTTGAACTTCATAATAATAATATTTCTAAAATATTTATTGAATTATAAAATCTATAACTATACTTGAGAAAGAGCTAGGATATTCCCAAATATTCCCCATTATTTACAACTTAAATGTTGCCAGTAAAGTAAAAAGAAATTCACATAATAAAGAATATTTCTTCAAAAATACAATTTACTTTTAAAGAAGTTTGTCTCTATAGTAAATCTCTATTTATCTTTGATGCAACTACTTCAGCCAGTCTTGACCCAAGGATCAAATATTCCTACCTATAAGTATGCCTTTCATATTTGGAAAGAAGTAGCCACATTTAATTGCACTTTTTCTCCCTGGCTGCCTGCCAAAAACAATCACAGTTCAATATTACAGCTTTTCCTTCAGAAGTAATTAAGAAGTTAATCTTACTTAGAAAACATAATTACCCAGCAGACCACAAAACCAGCTTAACTACTTGACATAAGTGAAATCTCAAAGACAGAAAAGCTATAGTGTATTCAAAGACAAAACCAACCTAGCTATCCCGTCATCATTGTTTGGAGATGTGTAGAGCCCATCACAACCCATCAGTCACAGGCAGCAAAGACATCCCAACTTCTTTAAAGCAACAAGAAGCAATGGGGCTGAAGGACATTGGGTACAATCAAGTTCCTGGTTCATCAGGGTAAGGGATAATGATGTCTCCATAACCAAGAAGGCTTCCCAAGCTCAAAACTTCAGAATATTTCTTCACTGCTTCTGGCCACATGCCAGGGGTAAGATGCCCATTCACTTCCAATCTCTTCCCAACATCATTAGCAAAAGGGAACTTCCATTTATTTTGACACTGGTTTTTCAAATGCCTACTATGTTATTTTCTTACTTCACCTGGAAAGCATTTCATTCTTCAGATTCATTACCTATGTTCACGAATGGGGGAGCCCGATGTCCTTTGACCAGGCATCCACACCCGGATTACAAAGGCGGCTGTCCACCGTGTGGCAGTCCTCATGCCTATGAGGCTGAACACAACTAAAAGTCAGACTTTTCCTAATACAGTAGATCCATGGCTACCTAAACACATCTTTTGGGGAACTGTATCCTTTTCAGAAGTTAATAGCCACTTTTACCAACCTATTCTCTCTCTGAGCTGGCTCTCAGAGCAAATTCTGAAATTCTTAAGAATGCTGCAGAAACTAAAGGCATTCGAAATTGAGATGGCAGCGGCAGGCCAACTCCAAGGCTATTTCTAGTCAGCCACAGTGGGTCTTACACAATAAGGACTTTTCAATAGTAAATAGACCTTGGAAACCTGCTTGGAAACAGCACCATTCTGAAGAGAATCAGGATTTACAAAGGAAGACACCACTGTTTCTGCCTCTGAGAAACATATACTTCATCCTAATGTCCTAATACTGAAGTGATCTAACTACAGCTGCACCTGAACTCTAGCTAAATTATGTTAACTACTGCAGGAGACGGGGGAATTTTCTAAAATAATTTTTCTACTCATTTAGCCATATCAGTTTCTTGAGTTTTGCCAATGTACATATAAGTGATAAAACAAACAGCATAACCCAGCACAGCCAAGCCCAGAATCAGACATCAATTGCTTCTGTGCATTTGAATTTTACATTATCAAAAGAAAATCAACATGCCCCCTTTTTTAAAAGAAAATCCCTCATTGGAAAAGAAATTGACAATTTTCCTTTCCCTGTCTACCTTAGGATGAGTGACTCCCCTTGAGTGACTTCATAGGTAATTGAATTTCATGTGAAATTTACCAAATCACAAAGGTCTGATGTACTCTGCAGAACAATCCATATAGCCCAAATCCCTACCTGCCTGCAGCTTTTAAACAAAATAGCACATGAGGAATTGGCATATTGAAGAATAGAGACAGTACTGTTCTCTGCCAAATTTGTCAGCACTGCCTACAGCAGAGGTGCAGGGGAGCCCTTTTAAATACCATGTAAGAGGCAAACAATCAAATTTTTCAACAACCTCATAGTTCATATAGTACAATCTCCTTGATTTTTAGCTAAGAAAATGAAGGCCCTTAAGTTCAATAGCTGAGTTTATGCCAGATGGAGAGAGAGAGGCTGAACAGAGCATTGAGTCCAGGGCTACTTACACCAGGTTACAAAGCAAGCCCATCTAGGGTATAAGACCATATTTTGATTAGCCCATCTATAAGCTAGGTTCTGAAGACATATTGAACCTAGGGGAGGTCCTCAAAGGCCACTGGCTCTTTATCAAAGTCAATTAGAAGCTCAGATTCTGAGCCTCAGTTCTAATTTCTATCATCCCATCTCTCCATACCTGAACTCTTCCCCTGCTTTACCAAGTCCTTCAGTGCCTGGGTTTCCTCCTGTCACTCATAAAAAGAATAAGCTTTGAAGCAGAAATGTTGAGGGGGGAAACAACCAACTGTATCAGCTGTAAAATAAACACATCTCCAGACCCCTGAATAAAGGAAAGAGAAAGAAGGTCTCTCTCTGGCAGGGTCTGTCCCCCTTTTCTCTTGGAGACTTGGTTTTTACTTCCCACTTCAAAAAAAGAAGACACTCTACAAAGATGTACACAAATTGTGAGCAAAAATAAATATGGTTTGTATCATAGTCTGCTCTTTGGGTTTTTGGGTTTTTTTTAAAAATAATTTCCATAAGCAAGCCAGGACCACTTAGGTAATTAGCTCTCTCTGCCAAAGCTAAGGAGCCAATCTTAAGCAAGCAGGCACTTCCTACTTCTTCTAGCGTTTGACTCAACTAGAGATAGTATATAAATCCAGTGTTCAGTGAGGCTATAATGGTGTCTGATAACACTCTAGCAACACCTCTTAGTGAATCAACAGGACCTACCTGAGTTGGAGCTGTCACCCTCCATATGCTGGCTGGAGGCCCGTCACCCACATAGTTCAATAAAAGGCCTTGAATGTACTGCTTGGACATACTTATGATGGGTACATTCACTAGAATTAGAGAAGCTACTGCCATGATCTAAAACCTACATACACATACACACACACACACACACACACACACACACACTTTTTTTAATCTTAAGGCTAAGAGGCCAAAGATAATGGAGATGCATTGCAACAAATACCCCTAGCTCCAATGAGATCTCTTAATTATTCATTGATGCTAGCCCTTCCTGTTTATGTATTTCTTACTTCCTTCTTTTTTCACAATAATTAAAAGAAGTATTAAAGTTTACTTCCAATTGCAAAATTGCCAATGTTTTACCAATAAATAAATCATTAAGCACTGTTGTAGATTCTAAGGACGCCAAGTAGAATGAGACACTATCACTGTTCTGCAAATTTCTTAGGAGTAACACGCTCTGGTATTTTCAATAGTTAAATTCTAGAAAGATTTTCTAAATATACACCTTGTGTTTTCTGTATCCTTTTAAAATCTAACTGCTCAAAACAAAAAGACAAAAGAGAAAGCTAAAAAATGCATGTACTAAACATAGCTGCAAAATACCTCTTTGTAACCTGTGATTTAATCAGTTTGGACAAGTGCCTTTGGTTAGATTTGGGTAACTAAGAATATGCATGGAGAAGTAAATCCTGACCCAATTCTATCATTAACTTACTACTAAAACCTTTGCTCTTACTTGAAGCCTCTCTTCCACTTTCCGTAAGCCAGCCAAAATATTCAACCTCCAAGTTATTCCAGTTGAAGAGACTGCTGTTCCAGGTATTAATGTCTATAAAAATACTATCTCTCAGCAAAATCCTCCCTATCTCTCAGAAATAAGGAGGGATCTGCCCATTCCTTTTATATCTTCTCCCACCAAGTTACATATGAGCCAAGCAGGGACTATGGCTTATTCGTTTTACTATCCTTGGCACTTAGCACAATGCGTGATGCTTACCAGCTACCAGACAGTCGATAAATGTTAGCTCGGTGAACTTCCTCTCCAATATCTAGCTTAATATCTCTGCATGCTAAATGTACTGAATTTGTACTGATTGCTGATATGTACTCTTAATTTGTCAATTATTAGAGGAAAAGCATTACTATCAAGTTTGTACTACTGTTGTTTGGCTGTTACGTCTTCAAACTAGCAAAATTCAGGCTAGGTAACAAGCAGAAGCAAACATTAATGAGGCAGTGCATTTGTAATACCAAAGCATTCCTCAGCCAACTGTCTTTTACTCTGCCTTTTACTCCTTGAAATAATCATTCACTTAATTTGCCAACCATAATGAGTTGAATAGTGATGCACCGTAAACAGTCTAATGACTGTACCAATTATGATAAGAAGGGGACGTGTGCTTATGTTCCAAAAAGAACCTGGCAAAGGCAGCACAGTAGAGGGGATTCAGCTGGGACTGAAGTCAGAGTCCTAATTGTCTTGGCTATTTTGCTATTCAACGAATGCAAAAAAAAAAAACAAAGAAAAAAACCCGTGGTGCTCATCCACTCTAGTGGAAAGGCATCTTTCCTACTAAAATTACCTTCCAGCTGCATAATGTATAGGACTCTAAAAAGAGATTTCATCCTCTCAGATCCCCTGAGCACCTGCTATGTCTGAGATACTATACTAAATACTAAATGAATAAGACTTCAGACACTCTCAGTCTAGTCTAGAGGCTGGCAAACATTTTCTATAAAGAGCCAGAGAGTAGGCCAGGCGCGGTGGCTAATGCCTGTAATACTAGCACGCTGGGAGGCCGAGGCGGGTGGATTGTTTGAGCTCAGGAGTTCAAGATCAGCCTGAGCAAGAGCGAGACCCCGTCTCTACTAAAAAAAACAGAAAGAAATTAGCTGGACAACTAAAAGTATATAGAAAAATTAGCCAGGCATGGTGGTGCATGCCTGTAGTCCCAGCTACTCGGGAGGCTGAGGCAGTAGGATCGCTTGAGCCCAGGAGTTTGAGGTTGCTGTGAGCTAGGCTAACTCCACGGCACTCACTTTAGCCAGGGCAACAGAGCGAGACTCTGTCTCAAAAAAAAAAAAAAAAAAAAAAAGAGCCAGATAGTAAATGCTGTAGACTGTGCAGGTTATACAACCTCAGTGGCAATCACTTTTGCATGCAGAGCAAAAGCAGCCTTAGAAAATATGTAAACTATTAAATATGGCTGTGTTCCAATAAAGCTTTATTTACAAAATCAGTCAGCTGTCTGAATTTGGCCCACAGACCATAGTTTACCAATTCCTGGTCTAATCCATGATTCGGCTACATTTTTTAAAAACTGCAAAACAGTGAGCTGTGTGTCAATGAAAGCTTCCCCTTGTATTTGTATGACATTTCATAACTTATGAAGCTATTTCATGTACACTGACTCAAAATTTAATCATTTATATCAACTCTTTGAAGTAGGTAGGTCTTATTATCTTCATTTAATAAATGAGAAAACTAAGGCTCAAATGAATTACTTTTATGAAGTCATTACACAGCTAGGGACGGAGCTAGGATTCAAGCTTCTGTCTTACGGGCATAGATTACTATGTGTTCACCAAAGCTTTCTTCCTCTTCCTCCAGGCCACACATTCAGACTACATTTCCCAGGCTCCTTTGCAGTTGGGTGTGGTCATGTGATTAGGTTCTGGCCAGTGGAATTAGAGCCTTGCTCATTAACACCTCCTCACAAAATCTCCTACATGTATTTCTCTACTTTCTTTTCCCCTTCCAGTTGGCTAGAAAGGAGATACTCCAAGGGTAACCTTGTGAGTCACATGTTGACAACAGCAGAGTCACAAGATAGAAGGAGCCTGGACCCCTGAATCACCACTTGGAAGAAAGCCACCCAACCAGGAACACCAATATTAGACTGTGAGAGCAATGAGAACCTTGTATTAAGCCACTGAGATATAGAGCTTTATCTGTTACAGCAGCTAGTATTACCCTAGCTAACATAGCCTGTGTCCAGGTCCAATGTAGTTTGTATTCAACTATAGCAGAGATGCAAAGGATGAGTTTACCAGGCTGATGAGGCAGAAGAAACAGCATTTTAGACACGGGTTATAGCAAGCAAAGCAAGGAGTGACTTCGAAAAAGAAAAAATTGTTCTAAATGATTAGATAGTAAACTAGCAAGGCAGTGGAAGGAGAGGCAGCAAAGATAAGCACCAGGAAAGGACTGTGTACAACACTGAGGAAAAAGGACTCGTAAAGAACGAAAGAGAGCAATTAGATCTGCCTCTAGCACACCCAACCTAAGGAAGAAGAGGCTGGAAACAGAGAGACCACCTCTAGGGTCTGATAAGCACTGGCCTAATCAGAGCAGAGCTATGAGCCAGCAAAAGACTGTTCTTTAAATACCTGATTTTTGAAAATTTGATTTTTTTCTGGCTATAAACATATGTTAATTATAAATGTATAAAGAAGTATGAAGTGGCTGGGTGCAGTGGCTCACGCCTGTAATCCTAGCACTATGGGAGGCTGAGGCAGGAGGATTGCTTGAGCTCAGGAGTTCAAGACCAGCCTGAGCAAGAGCAAGACCCTGTCTCTACTAAAAATAGAAAAATTAGCCAGGCATCATGGCATGTGCCTGTAGTCCCAGCTACTGAGGAGGCTGAGGTAGGAGGATCATTTAAGCCCAGGCGTTTGAGGTTGCTGTGAGCCCAGCTGATACCACAGCACTCTACCAAGGGCAACGGAATAAGACTGTCTCAAAAAAAAAAAAAAAAAGAAGTATGAAAATAAATCACAATCCCATAGTCAAAGATAACCAGTATTAATATTTCAAGACCCAAACTTCTGAGCTTATTTTACCTTTCCCTTTAGGCATTAAGAAAAACAGGAATATAATATTTTCCATTTAATATAACCATTGGCGTCTTCTCGTGTCAATTACCATAGATCTTCACCTCACCATTAGTAGCTGCCTTGTCCCCACGGTATAGACGTGCTATTGTTTTTGAAAAAATCAGTTGTCTACTAGTATACATTTATGTTGTCCCCCTTTTCTTACTATTACAGAATTAGCGTGATAAACTTTCTTATACACATATCTTTGTGCAAATGTACAAATACTTTACAGGACTAATTTCTTGAAGTAGAACTGCAAAGCCAAAGGGTTTGTCTACTATCAAATTAATCTTCCAAAAAGATGGTACTAATTCAGATTCCCACTAGTGGTGTACAAATGTGCCCATTTTCCCACACCTTTGCTGACAGTGGTGTCATTTTTTTTTGTTTTAATCCTTTGCCAATCTGGTAAGGCAAAAAACTATCTCATTCTTTTAATTATTGAAAACACAGTTAAATAATTTTTTTAGTCCTCTCTTTGTATTTTGTTTTTTAAAAAAACCTTCTCTGTTTGGTCTATGGAAGATCCTAAACACATAATATTTATTATCTTTAGCAAGGTTGCAGTGTACCTAATTTATACAATTGGGCTAACCAACTAGAAGCAGAGTGACTTTTTGATCTGAAAGACAGCATGAAAGAAGTCAGCACAAATGATCAGATATTAATTCTCCTCAAGGGGTATCTAAGATGGTGGGCTAACTGGGATGGTCGGAATTGAGTGGGTAATCTGTTTCCGTATTTATCTACTCTAAATAATAAGCTGTGTTCTAACTAAAATCAGCTAAGGATTTGTTTAACTTATTGCTTCCTTGAGTTTTTTTTTCCCCCACACCTTTGTCGTATGCTTGACTTATTTTTGGCTTTGGTGATATAATAGCTAAGTCAAAGGGTAAGTATACAAGGAGGCTTAGAGAAAAAGTACAAGCAGAAAACCGAAAGAGGTTGTCAAACCTGAGAGAAAGGAAAGGATGAGACACAGATGAGGGGTGTGTGTGTGGAAGCCAGATACTAAAATGAGCAGACGTGTTATTAGGGGAAGGATAGAACATTTCTTTTTTTTTTTTTTTGAATGAAATAACATGATTTATTTCTGAAAGTGAAAGTGATTTCACATGGCTGGAGCTACAGTTACTGGAGCCCGGAGACACAGTAAGTCACACAATGACGTAGATTATTGCCACTACCAATTTATGATCTCCACTCTTACTATGTTCCCAAAGCTGACAAACATTATTCTCTGAATCCTTAAGGTTCTCCCTCCACCCTCCACATTTGTTCTTTTAACATGAGGATGGAACATTTCTTGAAGGCCTAGGTACCAAGCACTGGACAAGACTTGCTACCCACATCATCTCATTTTATCCTCACAATCTTCGAAATGCACAGAATCCACATTTTTAAAATGAGGAAAATGTGTGACAGAGAAATTGACCAACTGATAAATGAAAAGCTAAGTGGCTAGTAAAACTTTAGCTTATCTTTTGCTGCAATTTTATTCCGAATCCCATCTTCTCCCCCACTGTACCAAAACTCTGGAAAAATCCCAGATTGGTATTTCCAGTGCTCTCCCTGCCACCAATATTCCTATTCTCTCATTTGGGGGTACAACAAAATAAATAATAAAGTAAAAAAGGGAATGAGTTGCATATGAGAATGGGGGAAGGTCCCAGCAACATGGATAAAGGAACAAGAAGATAAATTATCTATTGAGTGAGTGAGAAAATAAATTGAAGAAGGGAGTATAAAGTCAGAATGGTGTCAGAAAAATCAAGAATAAATAAGTACAGAATAAAGAAGTATCAAAATAAAACAAC
>NW_012143856.1:4192788-4224538 GCF_000956105.1 Propithecus coquereli | reverse complement strand
ATATTCTAATTGAATGAAAACCGTTTCATTGTGTCTTTAATTTATACTATCCACAAAAAAATCTTTAGACATTAAACTGCTAAGGCTTTGTTTCCCAGAATTGCTATTATTATTTATTATTAGGATAGACCCTCAGTAATTTACACTAATAACTGAGAGTCTCACTAGAGATTACTGAATTTGGCAGATTAGCTAGTGAACAGATAAATATGAAAAAACATCGACAGTGCTGTACCACAAAATGTGCTTTATTCATTATTTTGATAAGTGTAGTTTAATTATAATCAGCAATGGTAATGTTTCACAGTATGCTAATAAACACACTGCCATATTTTATGAAATTAATGAAATCTTAGAAGAAAAATTGTTTGCTAAATTTGTCCCAGTTTTTGGAGAAAAATATAAATTCTGTGATTTAGCATGTTTTGCATTACTTTTGGTTTATAAAAATAGGTCTTATGTAATATTATTTTAGTAATCTCTATCATTTATTGTCTATCTCCCCTATTAGAAGATAAGATTCATGAGAACAGATTTGCTTCATTGAACACACATTGTACATGTTATATAGAGATATGTATTTAAGCGCATATTGGGTAGCTATATAATACTTTGAAAATGAAAAGATTTTAAAAATGGAAAATGGAAAATAATAGTTAGAAACCACCTAATTATAAAACTGGTTGGCTCAGTTGAGAAATGACATATCCAGTCCCTTAATCTTAACTTCCTCCCAAAGGGACCCTTTTCCATTCTATTAATGTGCCAATTTTCCCACCATTCTTTTTAAATGCACTGACCAAAACTATACCCTCTTTTCAGACAAGAGTGGCATCGCCCAGTGAATACAAAGAGAAGGTTAGTCAGGACCTAACACAATTTGCATTCACATCAAACAAGTTGATAAGTTTCATGGGTTAGTTGCTCCCCATGAACCTCAGGGCTTCTGCCAGGCCTGCTGACATTAGCTTTGCTTTGCTTTGTTTTTGTCCTTAATGATACCTCTCTGAGCTCAGAACAAGAAAAATCACTGAAAGCATCTCAGAAAGAGCTCCACGCCCAACACAACAGGTAGACACTGGCTCCAAGGTCTTACTGTTAATTCAGGTCAGAGCCAGATAGTATCAACCAGTGATTCTTATCTTCATGGACTTGCAGGGAGTTTTATAAGCCAAACATATTCTAAATTATATTTTTGTTAAAAAATAAGGTAGATTGAGAAAATGGGGAAAAAGAAGTCTAAAAATGGAAAGGAAGACTTTTTGGAGGAGAGATCACAACAAACAGGAGAAGATGAGCGCTCAGAGTGGAAAAGAAAGAAACAGGAGCAGGAGGAGCAGAGCACAATGGCTTCGTTCTTTATTCATTTTAGTCTTCCTTTGTCCCCTTGTGCATCTCTTGCTTTCATTTGCTACTTCTTCAGGGAAAAAAGGGCATGAATTTGAGATCAAAAACAGTAAGAGAATATGAAATAAGTTGAGAATGACTACACACCATAACCAAATAGAAGACTGGCCAAGGAAATTTTTTAAATAAAATAAGAATGAAGCGGTAAATTAGAAACTTGAGACATGGTCTCTCTCCCCCGCTTACCACCACCAAAATCTGTATATTCCTATTTATTATTCTCCCCACGCTAGCCTTTTCTCATTTTTCTAGTTGGTTTTCTGGGCTTTTCATATTTCAAACTCTCAGTGAGAACCTGAGACAAGAAATGAGTAAATAAAAAGAGTATGAAAATGAGAAAATAAGGAAGGTATAAAATAATTGAAATTAACCTTAAAACCTCAAAATCAGGAGGATGCTCACTGTATGAGAGGTACCTGGTTAAGTCTAGCTGAGGACCTATTTCACGTTCATACTGGGGCTCAACAATAGAAATAGGAAGGTGGGGGTATGAAATGCCCCACATAATTTACAGTTTTCATTCTCTTGTTGATCACATAAAAATTTAATTCCCTTATGAAACCTGCACCCATGATGTGTGACTCCTTTCTGTTTGTGCGTGTGCACATATACACACAGGTACCCACACACTTGGAAGGATGCAAATCCACACGCCAAAATCTCAATCACAGTTACGTTCAAAGAGTGAGAAAGGCAAGGAGAAAGTTCACTTAATATTTAATATAAATAAAGATTGCTTGATTTTTTAAAAACAAACCTTGGATATAACGTTGGACATTCAGGATAAAACAAAGAATAAAGAAAAGGGCAAATTATGATGGAGAAACTTAGACATGAGGAAAAAATGCAAAGAGAAATTATAAAAGGATAACAAAATAGTTCTTTAAAGCTGCATTTTATTTCATCCCTTCTTTTCTCCTCTCCTGAATTTGTATCAACATTTTGGGGTAGGAGTTTGCCTCAGAGCCCTGCTTGTATATTTTTCTCAAGTTTTATCTTTGTACATCCCCCCTGGAAAAATACAAAACTCACAGAGATTTTAAAAGGAAAGTAAGAAGCAATAGGTCACTGGATTAGACGAAAACCTTATGTTGCACACGTCTATGACCATGACTTATTCTTTAAACAGATCAATAGAAACAATCATTCACCTTTATTCAGAGACAGCTGAAGTAACTCTAGCTCACTCATGGTAGCTTCTGCTCTGTTGACAAGTAATTAGAGATAGTAACAGATCATTTGTCAAAACCTCAATGGTTAGGGTTCATGGCCTTGATATGCCTGAACCAATTTCTCAAATATATGACAGAAGCCTTTCCCTTTGTCTGTCTAATCTATCCTTCACAGCACTTCTAGACTCTTTTTCCCAAAATAACACTTTTATATCACCTATCTACCCAAAATTTACCATCATCTCCCCTTGCCCCTTAGAGCCAGCTCAAACTGCTCAGGGAGATATTGAAAACCTTGCATGATTTGGTTCCACCCTAAGCATTTTTACCTCACTGATTCCCTGTGCCAAACCCTGTGTAACCTACCACACAGTTCTTTCTGTCTCCCACTCAGGAAGTACTTATTTGCAGGCACATTTATTCAAGGGAATGTCAGGCCAACCTGTCCGCTGGGGAAAGGCATATGCAGAAAGAAGTTAAACTGAGCTGTCTTTATAGAGACAGTAGAGAAACTTTTAAAAAGAAGGCAATCAACTGCTTTCTGCCCATTTATCTTACCACCCCCAACCGAGTCATAACATCACTAAGAGAGGGAACATGACTGCAAGTCCAAACTCTAAAGTCAGCCACCAGGATTCAAATGTCAGCTCTACCAATTACAGCATGACCTAGGGCAAGTTCTTTTCTCTCTCTGCACCTCAGATTCCTTGTCTCTAAAACAGAGACAAGAACTATACGAGCTTCGTAGAGTTCTGATGAAGATTGCTAGTTGTCAAAAGCATTAGATACTCACTTTTTTTTATAATGAATTTGATCCCATCATTTGCTATAGAAATCTCCAGACTCTGTCCTTTTCCTCAGATACCATATTCTGAAGCAGTAATCTTAATTAAATTAATTAGGTGATTACTTTGCTCTGGCAAGCATTCATATAGTCACAATAATGTAAATTTATGTAGTCATAGTAATGTAAACTTTGCTTATTGATATTAAGCTTTTAAAGTCCCTTATGATCATAGCATAGGAGGAGTAATTGTGGGTACAGGAAAATAATGGAAAAATTATTATATTGAGAGAAATTACTGTTATGGTCACTAGGTAGGCTATTCCAGTTGGCAAAGCAGGAACCAAAAGTATAAGTGAATTGTTAAAGTTACAAAGGTAACCAATAGAGAAACTGAAGGGCTACGGGGGAGTATAAGTGAGCTAATTCCTTATCTATCATAGAAGAAAATCAATGGATAATATCAAAAATTGAGAAATCAATAAGCAGTAGTATATCATTTAGAGATGTGAGAGGAACACTAAAACTACAAAAAGGGTAGTAAAGAGTTAAAAGTAGTTTCTTTAGGAAGGAGGTGTAGAAGGCTAAGAGAGAGAATCATACTTTTTATTACTAGTTCTTCTGTACTACTGTGTTTAAAATTTTCAACTTTTTTTAATTAAGAAAATATAATTGAAGAGAAGTCTATTCACAATACCAACTAAAATCATAAAAATAAACCTAACAAGAATGTGGACAACCTACATGAAGAAAGCTCTAAATCTTTGCTGACGTAAGAGAAGATCTAAAATATGCTGAATTCTACTACAAATATGTTCCTGAAAGGGGAACTCAATGTCTTAAATTTGGCAGTTCTCCTCAGTTCATCTATAAATGCAATGTCACTCCAGTCAAAAACCCCAACCGGGTTACTTTTGGAACTAGATAGTTAGTTCTAAAATTTATCTGAAATAGAAAATACATGAAAAGACACAAACATTTTTGAATAAGAACAATGAGGGAGAACTTGCCCTCGCAGATAGTTCAGAAATAGACTAATAGTTGTGTAGAACAGAATAAAATACACAGCACGTGGGCATCACCATCAACAAAGTTCAACACCAAGAAATGGCCACTGGCCTCCCTACCCTAACATCATATTTGAACTGATTATGCAGATTATATGACAACATTTAAATCAAATTCCTGCAACCTAAAAAAGGTTGAGGAAGGGTTCTTTGTGCTTCTTGGAGAAATCATTTTTTGTTCACTGTTAAAGAAGAACAGAGATGCTCATAATTAGGCACAACTCTGTCTAGTGGACAAGAGGTCACAAACTTAGTAAGAGCAGAAATGCATACATTCTTATCAGGCAATGATTTTCTTGTACCTAATTTATCCCATATCCAAGGCAGTGACTGGAAAACAAGTACATGCAGAGGAAGAAGCAGTGTGAATTCTAGGGCAGCTTCAATCAGGGGGCAAAGGACATAAACATGGACTCAGGAGAGTCCTGAGAATTTCCAGCTGAGACCACGGTTTGTTTCCTCCCCTCTCTACCACTACAGCCTGCTGGTCTCCCTTGCTCCTACCTCACTCCTCCCACCATCAGCCTCCAAACTTGCCAGAGAGATCTTTCTAAAACTCAGATCTGATTAATTACTTCCCAGCTTAAAACCTCTGTTGCCTTTTTTTTTTTTTTTTTTGGTAATAATGTCCAAATTCCTTAACCTGGATTATCAGGTCTTTATTATAACACCTAGCCCTTGCCTACTTCTTCAACTTCAATCCTTGCTTATCTACCTGATATAATCCTCCTCATCTTTCAAGGCTCAGTTCAAATGTCACCTCCAGAAATCCTTTGCTGACTTCTCCATGCTCAAGGTACCACTGGAATGCTCCTCTATTACAGTATTATTGTAATTATGGTAATACAAGCATGTTGTATACTAGGCCAGGAGTTACTAGAAGAGAGGAAAATACTTTTATTCATCCCCCCTACCAACCAGAAGCACTCACTATATCTCTGTTGATTGCACAACCAATTATTAACAGTTAAAAATTCCACAAGAAGCTCTCAATTTTCCCCTCCCTAAAAAACAGTTTTGTACAAAGAATTCAAATGACATAGCATGAGCATAATCATGCCAGCCATCATCTGAGAATTAGATGACTCAATTCCAGCCACAGATCTGTTCCATGTCTTCAAGAAAATTGTGCAGCCTCCCTATGCCTATGTTTCTCCTTATTTTTAAAAGAATGAGATTGCTATGGTTTCTTCCTGCTCTGGAAATCTAGGACTCTCTCCTACATTGACATCTGCCCTTGCATAAGGCAGTCAGACACAGCGTGCACACTGCTGGCACATGCCCGCCTGGGCAAAATTAGTAGCAGATGGTACCAAAGTTCTAGGTCAAAGTGTTTTTTATTGGCATCCCAGAACAAATACAATTTCTTTTCAATTAAAGTAGATGCAATGTTCATTATCCTTATTTCTATAACTATACCATCTTACAATTCTGTGGTCCTTTTCTATTTTCCGAATGACTCCAGAGTCATTATACCAGTAATTCTTATAACAGCCTTGTAAGGCAAGCAAGGAAGTAGTATTATCTCTTGTGACTAAAAAGGAAGTTAAGGTTCATAGACACAACAAGGTTATAAAAACACTTGCCTGACATGGCTCATGCTTGCTCTGACTTCTGGCTTTGTGCTGCAATTCAATACTCTACATTCTCTCAGTGTTGTTTTAAAAATGAGATGATTATGATTCTGGCTCAGAGATTTAGTATGTTACACTAAATTCTAAGGGAAATAATAACAATAGCAATTTCCTAAGTATGTATATAAATACGAAATGCAGGAGTAAACATGAGTTTTATACTCGATATACAGTTTTAAGACTGAGGATATACCATCAAAATTCAGGGTTCTTATCTTTGGTCTTCCTGCCTATGAATACACCTTTCTCAACTTTGTATTCCAGTCAATTGAAGCCACCTCTACTAATGTTACTGTTTAATAATGTAACTCTAATTTCATGACATTGCAGAGTCTATTCATTTTACACACTGTGAAATAGAGTTGATTTGTATAATTTAAGATGTTCCTCTTAAAATTGATCTGGAATTTAGAAGAAAGACTTCTTAAAATATAGTCTTGCTAACAACTGAACTGATTTTAATACCAAGATGGACAGTCAGTAAAGGAAATTTTTCACTCAGCAGAATAAATCACTAAAATAAATAATAGAAAATCTATTAAGTAAAATATGAAATGCTTGCTCAATCAAAAAATCCCTAGTAAGACCATCTGTATGTAAAAACATCTACCTTGAAACAAGACACCTTATATTCATCAACTTTAAAAGCTTATATAACTAGAAAAATTAATTCAAATTTCCATAATGTTTAAGAATTAGAGCTTTATTTTAACTTTAATATTAAAGGTCACATTATGTGGTAAAAGTAATAGAAGTCACTTTCATCATTACTTCCACGATGCGTAAAGACAATCTTGATATATGCTATGCAATTCAATTTACTCATACATTCTACATACAAAAGAATTTCCAAACATATTAAAAGACAAAGCTCTAAATGGAAATCCTTCTGACAAACTGCATACCAAGTAAACCAAATCCTGCCCTATTTCTCTATGAAAGCTCCTTCCCAGGCTTAGAAAACTCAGTTACACTTAAGAAAGTCTCAACTATGTACAGTTTATATTTTGAATAAAAATGCAAGCAATGCTGGTATTGTGAACACGGCACATTAAAGTTGATACCATAAACTAGCAATAATCTCTAGACAAGTCTCAGATCAAGCATTGATGTGATAAAGTTACATTTGAATAAATGCACATGAATAATTTCAAATGACAGATGAATTTCAATTTCAAGATAAGTTTAGAAGACATTTCTTGACATGTCATTTATTCTGACCAGGCAGGAACATTTCTTATAATTCAAGAACACTCTCTATGTATTTTAAATTTCTTATCTCCTCATACTTTAAAACGTTTCTCTCATGCCACTGGAGCTGACAGATAGCCTCTACGAACATGATACATGAATTCTGCCTCCATTTTATCTGTGCTGAATACTTATGCCATTCCATTCTATAAAGCTAACTATTTTCACTATTCGTGACTATCTTTAATTGATACACATTGGGAATCATCCTCTCCAGATTATTGTAGGAAGTTAAAACATAGCTTTATTCATCATTATTCAAACTGAGTAAGACTTGAAAATGTTTAAATTAAAACCCAGTATTTATAAGTGTCAAACAAATTAAATTTTTAGGCATGTTCTGTGCACTTGACTTCAACCCTAAGAATACAAATTATTTTCTCACTAACCACTTTATTATAATGACATACTTTCAGTTTGTCAGTATGCAAATTGTACCCTTAAAAAAAGTACACATTTATAAGAAAAAACCACTTTTGCCTAATCAGAAATACTTTGTTACCTTTTCATTTCCTACTGAAAAATCATATTTCAAATATGTTGTATACGTTGTCAAGAATTCAAACAATCTTTAAATATGAAATACAATAAAAATGTTTATTATCTTGTATTAGAACTATTACACTTACCTTAAAATTAGTAGTATGTCTTACCTTTTTCTGGACTTAAGTTTTTATATACTTCAAGGTCTGCCATTAAATTTAATATTGTTACACATTATTGGCAAGAGCAGTAAAATTTCTCTCTAAAGGCAAAGCCTTTCCTGATACACATCTCCAAAAAGGGTGGGAAAAAAGGCAAAGAAATCCTCAGCAGCCCCAAGAACTTGGCTCAGGCTGCCCTTTATGGCATGATGAGATCTTCACAATTCAGGCTGCACAGTGTGGAGATAATAAATCCATGAGATATGATTACAGAACTTTGTCCCAAAGTGAAAAGCACAGCCAGATAAGCACACTGGAAGCATCTGCTCAGGGCTGCCGCTATTGTGGGAATGCAGGCGCTGTGGCTACTTTGGGTATGAGACATGCATGCTTAGTGCAGCGTGTAAAGCCCTCAAGGCATTATGCACATTTAATGTCTGGGAAGTATAGGTCTTTAACCATCAAAGAAACCCTCCTCTCCTTCAGAGGTCATTGAGAAACACTGATTACCGGAGTGACGCAGGCTGAATGCAGAAAATGAACATGCACATACACAGAGACACACAGAAGCACACACACAGAAACACAGACACACGCACTATCTCTCCGAGCACACATCACTCCATCGGAAGCAAACACAATCCAGTAAGAAATAAGCTACAAGTGTACTGTAAGCTACTTTTATGCTAGTCAGGGTAAGCACAAAGTGTTGGAGATTTTCCTTGCTTTTGTCCTTATTTTATCCACACACAAACATACCAATGATCACAGAAAAGACTGGAATTTTTCCAACTTAGAAGGAATGAGATCACAGTTTCAAAACTCTTATGCAGTGAAGGCTACTTCTTAGGTAAAAAAAAAAAGAAAGAAAAAGAAAAAAAAATCAGATCCTGGTAGATAAAGTGAACAGCACGAATGGGTCTGAAAAAAGCAGTTTTTAGTGAATGAACCGCAACATTATTATAGCACAATTTTCCCTAAAGTCTATATAAGCGTTATTTGCAAGTTTAATCAACTTCTTTGAAGAATTAGGTAGATTGACAGACACACAGGCAGATATTTCACAAGCAATTTACTATAGTCTTGCATTTATACATTGTGACTAGGCCCGTCCATCTTGAGTATTATTAATAATTCTTTTACTCCAGAATTCTCGTTCTAATATTGACTTCTATTGTCATTTTCTTATGCACAGCTTCAGCTGGTGGTGCCCATCTACCTGTGGCCCCTGGGACTCCCAGCATCTCCCATTCTGCACATGCCAGAGTCAGTCCCTTTACTCCATTCCCATCAGGGCCACCCAACCCAGATTGCTAACCCACCCCCAGACTCCAAGATGCCAAGCTCTACCTCAGTTCCCACTCAGCTCTTTCCCAATTTGCATGTCCCATCCCCCAGTTTGCAAGCCACACTATTTAATCTTAAATACTCCTGAGAAATTTGAATTTCAAAGGTGTGTGGAGGCACACATAATCAGACACAGAATATCCTTCTTACAAGATTGAATCTGGCATACATATATACACAGCTACACAAAATAACAGTTAAGAGTTTAGGAGGCAAGGCTGGGAGCAGTGGCTCATGTCTATTATAATCCTAGCACTCTGAGAAGCTGAGGTGAGAGGATCACTTGAGGCCAGGAGTTCAAGACCAGCCTGGGCAATATAGCAAGACCCCATCTCTCTAAAAAATAAAAATTAAAAAATCTTAGCTGGGCATAGTGGCACATGCCTATAGTCCCAGTTACTCAGGAGGCTAAGGCAAGAGAATCACTTGAGCCCATGAGTTTGAGGTTGCAGTGAGCTATGATGACACCACTGCACTTTAGCCCAGGAAATGGAGCGAGACCCGATCTCAAAAAAAAAAAAAAGAGTTTAGAAGCTAATCTGTCTGGGTTCAAAGCATGATTGTCACCAACTAGCTATGTGACCTTGGGCAAATTTTTCTGCTCTCTGGTTTCCTTATTTGTACAATGAGCATAATATAAGTTTCTACTTCAAAATGTTATTATAAGAATTAATTTAATACACATAAAGTGCTTATAATCACATTATATATTCTCATTTTTACTATTAATCTCGAAATTATTTACATTAACCCAGTAAAGCAGTAGACTTCATTGTTTAATTCAAATTAACCAGTAGTTTGAACATAGAGTGGCACCTCAAAATTTAATATCTCAGAAATACCCACTCCTGTTAAATAATTCAAATGTTTAATACTCCCAGAGAATCTTCTCCCACTCGATCCAGAAAAGAGACAAAGTTCAAAGTGCTCCCAAGGAAGGTTTGTTAATCCTTCCTTTCAAAGATCCCCATTCCAATCTGGGGCCAGGAAAGGGGAAGGGGACAAACTGTTTATTGCTCATTTTGCCCATAGGGAGGCTTTTTCTCCTAATAAAGTTCTCCATCCCTCTTACCTCTTGCCCTTGAAGTTCCCCAGGCTCCTCCCTGAAAAGACTGGCATGCAGGTTGGATGTGGAGCCCAGCGCAGAAGCAAGGGCAAGTTTATCCTGAATGGCTCTGGAGTACCTTTGAGGGCCAAGCCACTCACCCAGGGGGAGCACGTAGGGGTGTCACAGGGCAGGCGGACAAGCTTTTAAAAAGCAGACCTGGCCCATAAGTATGCATTTGACCACCAAGAAGCACTCATGAATTTTTGAGAGCCTAGAAATATCTACTCCTTATTAAATACCCAATTCTTCAGCAGTAGCAAATAACCTTCTACAACGCCCATTCAGAAGAATCATAAAACTTCGACACCTACCCTAAGGTTGACAGGGGCACTGGATGAATATCCACAGCTGCCTATTTTACTCCCCAGTATTCTCCCAACAGAAGGGTCCATACAACATCAAGACCAGGCCAGCAGGCTTTAGCAGACAGTGGTGCTTCCTCTGATGGGTCACTTCAACAGACGCACAGCCTTATAATCTTTAATTTCTTAACTGGAACCCTCATTTGAAAAGGTTGAGCTTTTTCCAGATTAGTTCTAGCACAGTACTTGGCATAGAGTAAATACTTCATAGAACCTCAATAGCTTTCTCCATTTTTAACCATTAGACCTATTAATAATATGGAATTATCCTCACCAATCAAGTGAAAAATAGAGAACTGTATCTGTAAAATCAGCTTCTAAATATAATACAATGAGCAAAGGACTTTAAACTCCATCTGACAGCATTTTTCTCATCTCTCACACCTGAATTCTACTTTTGACTTCTTAAAGAAACATCATAGATTAATAGGTAAAAGCAAGGGCTTCAAAAGCAGATGGTGCAAGATTTAAGTCCCAGCCCTTTCCTTTACTCACTGCCTGATCTTGGGGACATTATGGGTAGAGTTGCCAGATAAAACAGGATACTCAGTTAAATTTGAATTTCAGATAAATAACAAATGATTTTTTTAGTGTAAGTATGTCCCATGCAGTATTTTCTATATTTTTATTTGTTAAATCTGATAACCCTAGATAGGGTCCTCTCTATACCTAAATATCCTCATCTGGATTGCAGTATCCACCTCATAGGGTATTTCTGAAGAGTAAATGAGCTAGCAGAGGCCAAGGGCCTAGCCCCAGTGCTGGCAAAAATAAATAATAAATGGAAGCTAATGCAGTAAAGTAAATGGCCACTCCAATCACTGGTTTCATATAACTTTATTTAATCAAGTCCCATATTGAAGGGGTTCTGCATGACAATCTTCCCACACTCCAACCTTACCAGTCATCTAACTCTGAACCAAAACAACTCAATGAAAACATGGAACATGTCTACCCCTAGGGCTCCCAGGTCCAATCAGAAAACCTACTGACACAAACATAGGAGCCATGTCACTTATAAAAGCTACTATTTACCAAACGCCACTACACAAACTTTATCCTCTCTAATCTTCATGAAAATTCTGCGAGGAGATATATAAGTACCTATATTTTAAAGGTAAGAAAACTGAGACTCAAGTCAGACAAGATGTCCAAGATCACACAGCTGTGATGAAACAGAATTCAATCCCAAGCTGACTCCAGGTCCAGGCCCTTCCCACTGGCTCCATGCTTCAGGTCATGGAGACCATCTGCAAGGTTTTAGGCCTGATTTCACAATTCCTCATGTTTTTCCCAGTTAGAGAATATTCCCACACAGTACCAGAAGCTGCTAGTGTCTTTGGCATAGAAATACAGAAATGTTTTTTAAAAAATAGTCTGTAAAGCCATAATACCAAATTACCCATTCAATTTTAAAGCATAGTCACAGTTTTTATCACAAGATGCAAACTAGTACAAAAGCAAGTGCAGGGCAGCAGCTGCACCAGTGAGAGACTCCAGGCCAAACCCAGTTGTGCCCTTCCTAAGGCTAGTCCTATGTCCAGGTGCCTTGATGAGGGCAGGATTTCACAGGGATTTTCATACAATGCTGGAAAATTATAAATTGAGAGCGTAAATTGTAACAAGCTTAATGAAAAGTCATCAGGCAAGATGCAATAAGATTCATAAAAATGGTTGCCCTTATTGTAGTCAACCACTGTTAGAAAGCTATGATAAAGAAATCATCAAAAAGATAGAAATCTATGTGGAAAGATGTTTACTTTCCTTCGTACTCATTATAATAATGAATAACTACCAACAATCTAAATGCCTATCAACAAGAGGATGATTAACTGAAATATACATTCATACTTTGGAATACTATCTAACCATTAACAATGTTTTTAAGACATTGCAATTACCTGGAAAATGTTTGATATACTAAGTGAAAAAAGGAGGATACATACTGAGTATATATTATACACAATATATATTATATACAACATAATTTTAATTATGTAAAATATATATATAGATACTTAGAATAAATCCTACAAAAATATATGAAATAGGTTATTGAAGGTTATCTCTAGGTGTTTTATTTTCTTTTTTGTGTTACTATATTTTAATTTTTTAGAGCCAGCATTTATAGCCTTTATATTTGGGAAAAAAATAACATAATTTTTAAAAAGTATAACCAGTGTAGTAACACTAAACTCGGAAGAAGAACATAATCCCTTCCCACTGGTATATTATAATGATGGAGAACTTTCTTTGAGAGTTACTAACATTTATGAAGTACTTACTATGTTCCAGATACCATGCCTAGCATTATACATGCCTTATTTAATCCTTACAATGCCCTTTGAGTGAATAAGGTATAATCCTTTCTCTAGTTTCAGACGTGGAAACTGAGGCAAAGAGAGGTTAAGTAATGTCCCTGAGATGGTACAGGGATTGACAGACCTGGGCTCTGAATCCCCACAGATTCTGTCTCTAGAGTCAATGGTCTTTGCTAGATAAGATAATATGGAGATCTTGAGCATGTCACTTGCATACTTCAATTTCTCTTTTTTCCATCTGAAAAAGTCTTATAGAATAATAAACAGAGCTAACTAGAGCTTAATTCCTTTTAGGTAATTTCACTGTGCACTCAACTACAAAGGACACTCAAAATCTTCAACATAAGTCACATAGCAAAATCACCAATGTAGCTATACAAACACAGGAAACCTCAATAGGAATCCTCCCATGTACACACAAACCCAAAGACCTGAATGCAAAGAAACTCCCGAGTAGATGCTCCAGGGAGATGTTCCCAGGATTAGCAAGCACATTTCCTTCCAGAAAACAAAGGGTAGCTACCACTGAGGCATTGTCCTGTCTGAGACCCCTGCTTAGCCCTAAGCTGTGCCAGATCATTCTGGAGACACTGGGTCACCAGTCCTTCAAAATCCCTTGACCACTCAGGGCCACTGATACTCAACTAGCTGTGCTGCTGTCCTGAGCAATAACTGGCTGGGAGGCAGGGGCAGCACCATCTCATTATTTGGCCTGTGCAAACCACAGACATAAAAGAGGAGCTAACCGAAGGGTTAAAGAGACTTTAGCCTCTGAGTGTCTACTGATAATCTATGGGATAGACTGGAAATCTGCTCTCAGTTTATATTTACAATGGACTCAACTCACTAGATTAAAGCTATAGTCATTGCAAATTTTGGAGTTAAGTGAATGAAAGAGAGTAGGGATCATTTATCAATTGAAACAAGATCAGCACAGCATGTACCTATGGCCTATTCATCACCAGTGCATTTGAGGAAATTGCTATTATATGAAGCTTAGAACCCCCGTCAGGACTGTTCCAGAAAATTGCTACAACTTTTACATTAAGCCCCAAGGAGCAAAATGGAATGCTACCATGACTTCATAGTGACTGGAAGTTAAGGTGCTCCACTAACTAAAGTGTATACACTGTACCTAGCTGCTCAATAGTGATAACAGTTATAATCCCATCATTCCTGTGTGAAGCTTTATACTCTAACCTCTACAAAGTCCTCTCGGGAACACGTTTCTCAAACGAGCCTGACAAGAACTCTGTGAAGGCAGAGAGGTGCCATCATCGTCCCGCCCTCACAGATGAGGAGGTTGAGCCTCGGCTTGTCCCTCAATAGCCTTCCCTACTGAGGGAAAAATAACCTGAAACTGGGCTTTCTAACTCAAACACAGTGCTCTTTCCCCAAACCACGCAAAAGTGCTTAACGCATTATTGCCAGCAAGAACTGTTGGATGACAGGACAACAGAATATAACCAAACATGAAAGTTTCAAACCCAACATACCCCCAAAATTTAGCAGAAAACAGATGAAGACCTGTAGGGGTGCAGGTTTCCATCCAATGTCTGCTAAACAAATGCTGGGAATAGCTAACACAAGGGCTTTATTCAGAGAGCAGGCTTACCATGGCTGTTTACTCATCACTAGAGAGATATATTAATAACTATAGATTCTAATGAGACAGCACATGTTCTATAGACCACACATGCTTGTCAAACAAACCAGTTTCGACTTCCCCTGCATTACATACTGACACACATCAGTCGACAGTAACTGCTACACATTCCTAAGCATCCGAATCCCCAAACGAACTGAGTATTAGCCATATTTAATTTTGCTATGTTTCACAGGACAGAGATGAGCCACTCTTTAGCCTGACTGCCTCTTTGAAATGATGCCTCCTTGATGACTTATCGATCCCCCCTTCAAAACTCTTGGCTTTAAAATAAAATTGTTTCATTATTTTTTTGAAAGACTTGACTGTTTATCGGTCATGGCACTTTAAATTTTAGAGGTTAGCATAAAAATTTACAGGCCTATGACTGTCAGTTTGATGAGGATATCAAAAATATCAAAATAAAGTCCTTGGTAGGCTCAAAGCTTGATTCAGCTTGAGCAATTCATCACGATTTTACTCAGAGGTCCTGAGAAACCCAGGAGCTGGTAGCCAGGGAACACATAAAGCACTTGAACTGCCTTTGATAGAGGCTCAGGAAATGTGAAAATTCGATTGACATTTGAGTTACAAGAACTCATATCCAGACATAAATAAAGGTATCCAGACTTTGTAAATTGGCATCAACTGTTTGAATATCTTCCCTCGGTTCTGATCAGTGTTAATTATAACATTAAGCCGGGCACGGTGGCTCACGCCTATAATCCTAGCTCTCTGGAGGCCGAGGCGGGCGGATCATTTCAGCTCAGGAGTTCGAAACCAGCCTGAGCAAGAGCGAGACCCCGTCTCTACTAAAAATAGAAAGAAATTAATCGGACACCTAAAAATATATAGAAAAAATTAGCCGGGCATGGTGGCGCATGCCTGTAGTCCCAGCTACTTGGGAGGCTGAGGCAGCAGGATCGCTTGAGCCCAGGAGTTTGAGGTTGCTGTGAGCTAGGCTGATGCCACAGCACTCTAGCCCGGGCAAAAGAGTAAGACTCTGTCTCAAAAAAAAAAAAAAAATTATAACATTAGCAGAGGGGAATTAACTAGAGATAGGTAGGCACATGGGAACCTCTAATGGTTGTTGACAGTGACATACATTAAAACAAATACCTATCCTGAAGGCTGAAGCATTAATTAAATCCTCAAAACTTAAGTGGTCACACATTCAAACTCCCCTATACCACTCAGATGTACTTTTCCCCTGAACAGAAGCCCCTTTTCCTCCTCCCTTGGGAGAAGGAGCTGGACAACTGGAGTGGAAAAAGGCCAGGATGAACCCTAAGTGTTTTTATTCTCCAGCACTCCAGCTAAAGGAGGACTGTTTGTTTGTATAATAACCACACCTGCACATATGTGATTTTTTTTGTTTTAGAGACAGGGTCTCACTCTGTCACCCAGGCTGGAGTGCAGTGGCATGATTATAGTTCACTGCAGCCTTGAACTCTTAGGCTCAAATGATCCTCCCACCTTAGCCTTCTGTGTAGCTGGGACTACAGGCATGTACCACCACGCCTGTCTAATTTTTTAAAAAATTTATGTAGAGACAGAGTCTCACTTTTTGCTCAGGCTACTCTCAAATTCCTGGCCTCAAGTGATCCTCCTGCCTCAGCCTCCCAAAGTGCTGGGATTACAGGGATGAGCCACTGTACCCGGCCCTGATATCTTAATATAGGACATTTTACCATGCCTTAATATGACGTCTCTGAATCTACTAAAAGGTAAAGGATAATATCTGCCCAGACACCTCTTGGCTTATAGCCAGTCAAATAGGGATTACAATACATGCATTCTCATAGGAGGCACACACAGTCATCAAAATGCAAACCCCCTTATCTGAACCTTGGGATACAATATATACAGACTGGTCCCATGAGGAATGTAAACATAAAGATAACCATAAAGAAGGAGGGAAAAGGAAAGGGGAGAAGATGATTCTAGATTATTGAACAACCTCCCTCCTTAACAGAGCTCCTCTGAGTACAAAGGGAGTTGAGAGCAAATCAGACCCCCTGAATACGAAGTTAATACCCACAAAAGTTCAGGCCAGAGAGACAGCAGCTACATCTCTGGAAAGTCTCTCCAGGCCAGCCAAAGCCAAGGCCTGGCTAAGGGAGGGCCAAACTCCAAGGCTGCTTGAGAACCACTAGGTCACTCCAACCCCAGCAGACTTTAGGGCTGTTTGCTTCTGCACAGTTGACCAGAAACTCCCCTGAGACAGGTCTCCAATGGAGCTGGGTGGCTATTAACCCCTGAAGGATGGGAAGGGAAAGGCACTTCCCTGAAAATTTAATCCAATGATGTCTGAGGAGGACATTTTAATAAAAAAATATGACATTTAGGGGAAGGATGCTCTTTAATGACTCAGACAGAGAGACATCACTCCTCTTTCTAAAAGAAAACCAAGGAAAGAGATTGCACTGGCTCCTCTGGTAACAATTTTCAATATGTCACAGCTCACAGTACTATCACGACAGTCTAAATTCCTAACCTAAATTACTCTACAGAAATGAAAAATCGACTCCTTTGTCTCTTTCTTGATGAAATAAAAAGTGGCTCTTCTCCACAACTTCGGCAGTGTATACTCACACATATTCATACTTTTTGCAGTGTCTCCTCTCCAAGACAAATAACTTCATATCTTTAGTCTTTTTCCTTATATTATTTTCCCCCAAAAGTCCTGATTTATTAATTTTTTATTCTGTCTAAAAGACATCCTAACAGAAAGATGGGACACAGCAACAAGAAAACCAAAATGTAAATTCCTTGAGAGCAGAAATAGTGCATGTCTCATTCCCAGATGTATCTCCAGGGCCTAGAAGAGTAGTGAGCACCTGGGAAGTCGAGTGCAGGAAGACCCACCCAAACAAACTCAGATTCCGGGTAGTTCTCCAATTCCCAGGAAGACACTGGACATAAAGCAGGACCTAGACCCCAAAGGGTTACGGAGGGATGCCAAAAGCTGGGAACAGGAAGAAAACCAGATTGTTGGGACTGTGATCTGTGGTAAAGGTAAAGGAGGGCATGGCCTTTTCTCTACAAATCAGGGAGACAATTAAGATGGATGCTATTAAAGCACAGTTCCCTTAAGATGGAAATTATCAATTTATTAAAGTTTCCCAAGTGGCCTTCTAGTTAATACTTCAGCCTAGGGATGTGGGATGAGAGAGAGCAAGCCTGTGGTACCAAGAGAAGGCAGACTTCCTTAGGAGAAAAAGAGAAATGACAGGTCCAAATCCAGAAATAGTTAAATCTAGTAGAGAAAAAGTTAAGGGACATGCAGTAGTTGGAGCTGATGTGACAGCCATCAGATATGGAATCAAAAAGATCTGAGTTCAAATCTTGGTTCCACCAGGTAACTCAGCAACCCACGCCAAGTTATTTTAAATCCCTCTAAGCCTCAGTTTCCTCATTCGCAACAATATCTATAATGATAGACGCAAATGTTCCTAGCCCAGTATGTAAGTACTCTAAGCAGGACCAGCTACATAATCTGCTAGCCGATACAGAATGAAAATATGGGGCCTTTCCCCCCCACCAAATATAAAGAATTTCAAGATAGCAACAGAAGAGCATTAAACCAAGCACAGGGCTCTTCTAAGGTTAACACACACAAGAAGCCAGCTCTAACCCTGAGAACTCGGTAGGATTTTTGAAGGCTTAACATTTTCTCCATGTTTGTTACTTTCTTTCTCCTAGGTCTGTTTATCTGTAGAGACCAGCTGAAAAACAAAATTTTTCAAAAAATAAGGACTTTTAAAAAAAGAAAGGCCTTATCAATGTTAAATTTACTTAAGTTGATAACTGTACCATGGTTATATAAAAGGGAATGTCCCTGTATCCCTGTTTTAGGAAAGGCACAGTGAGGTGTTTAGGGGCAAAGGGCCATAAGGTAGGCAACTTGTCCTCAAATTATTCAGAAAAATAATTGTGTGCACGTGTGTGTATGTGTGTGTAGAAAGAGAGTGTGCAAGCACCCAATGATAAACCGAATGGGGTAAACATTAATATAACAGCAAGGTCCTGTATGAGCTTGGGGAGAGGAGGTGGGAAGGAAGAAGGCAGCAGCAAAGAGGGGCAAGATTGTAAGCTCTGTACTGAGAGGGGCCATTTCTAGTTTGTCAACTGTTCAACCCCCAGCATAGAACTGAGGTCAATAAAAATTTAAAACATGAAGGAGGAAAGGGAGCAATATCCCTTGTTCAAACTAGCTTGGGGAATAAAGACCCCAGGCAGGGACAAATGATTGATAGTCATACCGGCGCTTGGGAATGAGCAAGCTGCTGTCCTTAGATGAGACAAGGAATCTTGAGAAGTTACGAACATGGGTACACGCTGTGGCACAGAAGGTGCCACACACTGCACCCACATTGCCCAGAGATTCGGTTCTCGTCACTTACTCATGGTTGGGTTAGACTCACCACAGGCCCACTATTTAACCTCCCAGGCTCAGGGTCCTCACTGATAAAAAGTGAGAGGTTACTGGCTCATCGACCAGTGGCCACTCCCTTATCTGAGGCCCTAAAGTCACATTCCCTGTCTCTAGAGCTTTCATTCTAAAAGAAAGCTCAAAATGTGGTTGTATTAAATATTTTCTTGAGATCCTTGAGGTCTTTCCCAGTCCCAAAGATTCTATACAAAAACTCTGGGTTTTTTATTTAAAAAAAAAAACAAACATGAATCTTGTAGTATAATCACTCTCTAAGATACTTGTAGCAAATACACACTCTCCTAAAGGTGAAAATACACTGGAGATGCCCCGTGTTTCCTAATTTTAAAAAAAAAATCTGCACACATAAGGCAGTGAAATGCTTGACAGCATATATAACAAAGCCTTCTGCCAATAATCAAATTGATTTTAGCTGCCAAAACCCTTGTTCTTTGCTAAGTTATTCAACTAGCAAGAATTTCAAAAATCTAATAAAGCTCATTGCTAGAAAAGACATTATGAAAGAGATATTTTTAAAGCAATCAATTTATCAATGAAAGAAATAACCTTGAAGTGTAGATTAATGATTAGTATTAAAATTAAAACATCAAAAGTATTATAATTTTCTGCTTCAATAATTCTCCTCATTCATAGTCAACTAGCACAAAAATGGTTACAAAGGCTAATTTTGTTAAAGACCTTGGAGAAAAGAGGAAAGAATTGCTTCTTCATGAATACTAAAGATGATAAAATAAGAAACCAATAACATTTTATCACTTTATATAAATTAATCTAATTTAGAAATAATTTAGAACTATGATTTATGCAGAATTTGTTCTCTAGCCAAGAGAAATTGTATACTAGTAGTATTAAAAACATGGTACCTACAATTGCTAGATATTAAATGTCTACACTGATTTACATAATTTAAGAGAAATGGTATGGGATAAGGGATCAAAAATATAAATTGGAGATCAAAATAAGAGACATATGAGAATATTATTTCCCAGATGGGTTCTTAGGGGCTCAAGCAAGAACATATATCTATGAAAAATGGTCTCAAACACAGGGTGCAAAATTGAGATATTGAGACTAAGTATTTGTTCTTGAAAAACAACCATCCTCCTGTCACTAACTGACGTACTTGTCAAGGATCTGAACACTATTATTTTCTGGTGGACACATAGAGGGTCTGCTTTAAAGAGTTCACTGCCACAACTAAAGGCCATTCATCTATGGTTTTACAGAGCAGCAACTTAAAAACTTTTACCCCCAAAAATGAAAAACGTTCTAAATGTCCTTTATATTCATGAAATCAACACTTTACCAGCTAGTAAATGACCAGATAGTGAAATCATTACTGGATCTAAATGCTACGTGGATTATGTTACTCTATTTGTAAACATCAGCACCTGGTTTCCCCACGGAGCGTTAATAATCATTTATTAGCTGTGAAGACACAACAAGAAGCCAGTTGGATGCCTCCAGGAGGGGAAAGGCGGGTCTCACAGAGTCCAGCTGCCCTCAGTGATAGGGAAACGAGGGCAATGCCCAGGACCTTACCCCTCTAGCAGCTCTGAAATGAATACTTCCATACTCACCTGGCCAAGACACAAAGGCTTTGAAATGCTTTCACATAAAATTCCTTTTATGTCACAATATTTCAATACTATAAAGATCTAACCATTTCTGATAATCAGAAAATGTAGAGATTTGAGAGATTTATCCCACAGAAAATCCACTTAGCATTTCATAATACTTAGCTCAGATTACAAAGGCCAGTTGAGTTAGAATGACAGAATGTTGGCTTTTAGAATTAACCCTGCCACTAGCTGGTTGGTATCAATATGCACCAGTCACTTACCTTCTATCTTTAAAAGGAGAGTGATTTTAGTCTATAAAAGGAGAGAGGTTTATAATGTTCAAAAGGGGCAAGGAGTAGCAGACTACTTCGAAATATAATGAAAGCTAAGGACTTTGTTCAAAGGAGAAGGATGCACAAATGTGTGTGTGCATGTGTATATATGTGTGTACATCTGTATACATAATGTCTAGCATAATGTTTTCAGAAATTTCACAGATATCCTGAAGCCCAGCTATGGGTTCTGCTCAGAACCCCTTAATCAGATGGCTTCTCAAGTCCTTGCTATTTCTGAAATGCCATGCATCATTGCACACCGCGGTTTTGCTTATATCCTTAACTGTACCTTCATATGTTTTAGACATAGAGGTTCAAGTTTTTAAGCCCATTTACAAATAAAATTACCTGGGCATTCATAGACCCCATGTTTCCTCCTTGGGAATCTGAGCACCAGGATACTGTTGTTGGTCTTTGTTCTTAGCTGTGCCCCTCACACACAAGTTTCCAACCTCTCAGTGCCTCATTTTGTGGGAAGCAGTTCTGCTCTGCCCCCCAGGACCCATCCTTCTTCCACCTATTCCTTGGAGAAGAGGGACTATTCCTTACTCATGAGGACTTATACCCAAGCCCAGTGGGTCTCTTAAAGCAGCACAGCTCACACTTAATCACTTGGGGATCTTGTTCTTTGTTGTCTGCTGTCAAGGACCTTCCCACAGTATTTCTGCTTATCATCAGGAAACCATGGATAACATTGTGAGGTCAGCAATGTTCAAAGGAATATCTTTGTATCATGTAACATATATACCGACAGTAAAGACAAATCATATTTTAAGAACACTAAGACATATTAAAAGGAATATGAAATAAATCTGTTAGGAAAGAGAAAAATAACTATACAAAGGTGAGTATATCACTGGAACATCACTCGCTCCCCTGCCCCTCTGCAAATAATCACTATAAAATCAAAAATTTCAGCCGGGCGCGGTGGCGCACGCCTGTAATCCTAGCACTCTGGGAGGCCGAGGTGGGTGGATCACTCAAGGTCGGGAGTTCGAGATCAGCCTGAACAAGAGCGAGACCCCCATCTCTACTAAAAAAAATAGAAAGAAATGATCTGGACAACTAAAAGTACAGAGAGAGAGAGAAAAAAAAATTAGCCGGGCATGGTGGCACATGCCTGTAGTCCCAGCTACTCGAGAGGCTGAGGCAGGAGGATCGCTTGAGCCCAGGAGTTTGAGGTTGCTGTGAGCTAGGCTGACACCACGGCACTCACTCTAGCCCTGGCAAAAGAGTGAGACTCTGTCTCAAAAAAAAAAATCAAAAATTTCATATACCACTTTTGCCCAAACTAGTGAATAATTATATACTGTATTAAATCAGTATATAACTAAATTAATGCCTGATTTAGTTCACTGATCAAATCAATATTTTAGTCAATAAACAACTTTAATCTGGTGATTCTCACCCCTCCCAGCACAACAAAATCACCTGAAGATAAATAGATAGATAGCTGGATAAAGAATGAATGAATGACTAAATAAAGACATTTGGGTCCCATACTCCAGAAATTACTTAACTAGGCTTGAGTAGAATCCACACATCAGCATTTACTTAAAGACCCCTAGCAGATTCAAAATAGAGTTGAGAATCGCCACTCAGTCACTGCTTTTTAAATCATTTTAAGAAAAGTGCAGACATAAAACACATTATTAAGATTATAGACTATTTTTCCCTTCTTTAGTCATTTCTATGCTTTCCAAATTTTCTACAGTGAGCCTGCATTGCTATTAGAAAAAAAAGTAAAAAAAATTTTAAAGAAAAACAGCCTCTACAAATCCCAAGCATAGACCCTTCCGCATTTTCCTGCTTCATCTATATCCAAATTCTCTATTTCTATCCATATTCTTCTTATTTGGCGCTCCCCTTCCCCATACCCTTCAAGATTCAGTATAAAATAGCCTACCATCACAGAAAATAACCATAATCAAATTTGTGAATTCAATAGTTCTGTTGAGAGCATTCTCTCAAGTAACCAACATGTATTGGTTCAAGTCGGGTGTTTTCAACTCACCAAAATCTAATTGGCTACACACTGAAATCGCCTGAGGAGTTCTAGCAATTTCCCCATGTCCTGGCCATACCCCAGATCATAAAATCAGAACCAGTGGGCTGGGACCCAGGCAACAGTTGTTCGAGTTTAGGGATTTTTAATATCCCCAGGTGATTCCAATGTGCAGCCAAGGCTGGGAACCACTGGCTTAAAGCATTAACGAATTACAAGTCTCCACATCTGGAGAGGATAGGCTTCTGCTTAGCTTAAAAACACAATGTCATTAAATTCTGACACTGGCATAATTTCAAAGAATAGTCATTTCTAGATATGCACTGATATTCAATTCCAAGTTGGCAGGGCATAAAAGTAGGGCACTAAATAATAAATGTGTTCCCTGTTCTTCCTTTTAATTAGGCATAAGCCACCATCCTCTACATTTAAATAGGAGAAATTCTAAAAACACATGTCAGTCACAGATTCTGACCAAGAAATGATTATGGACAAAAACAGACAAAAAAAGTTTTCACAGATTCTACACTTAGCCTACCCAAGTAGGTATTCCATTTCTCTGAGTAATTTTGCTACCTATAAGTCAGGAATGTACTATCATATTGCTTGAGATTCTTAGATGAAAAGCCGAGATGCTGATCATTCTTCTTGTTTGTAAGCTGAAATAAAAGTGCATCTTCTTAACTTTTAAAGGAGTCATATACTGTTTAATTCTCCTCATGTATTCCCAGGCCTTTTTTCCTCCTCTCTTATGGAGAAGACTGGTGCTTTTGTTTGGTGCAGGTCTATTCTATGCTCTCTGCATTAAGAATCACACCACAGACAATACTCACTTCTGGACTGGAGATTTTCAGAAACAAGCAGCAGAGAATTTTAATAGTATGCAAAATATTACAATTAAACAGCTTTTACTAATAGTGCTAATCTTTAAATTAGATAGTTTAAAGAGAGAAACTTTCCACTTGAATAAAATACATATATGTAGAATCAACATGAAAAGTCTAGAAAGTATTATTAAATGAATTCAAAAAGCCTAAGAAATTCTTTTAAAGAAATGGGTTTGTCTGACTGGGGGGTGGTGGGGGGAGTAAGGGCAGTGTAACCTAAACATTTGTACCCTCGTAATATGCAGAAATAAAAAAAAATCTGTAACTGCCAAGCTTTACTTGGTCTGATAAATGGCTTTATCTGTGTGAACTAACAGGTACGTGATACAAGGCCAAATAAATAATTTAATTAAATTAAAAGAAATGGGTTTGTCTTTGTCTATTTTGAGGCATTATACATTTGTAATAATCTTTTTTTTTTTTTTTTGAGACAGAGGTCTCACTCTGTCACCCTGGGTAGAGCACAGTGGTGCCATCATAGCTCACTGCAACCTCAACTCCTGGGCTCAAGCGATCCTCTTGCCTCAGCCTCCCAAGTAGCTGGGACTACAGGAGTGCACCATGACACCTGGCTAATATTTTCTATTTTTTAGTAGAGTCCCAGTCTCGCTCTTGCTCAGGCTAGTCCCAAACTCCTGAGCTCAAGTGATCTTGCCATCTTGGCCTCCCAAAGTGCTAGTATTATAGACATGAGCCACCGCACCTGGCCTGTAATAATCTTTTCCAAAATGCACCTGGGGCCGGGCGCAGTGGCTCATGCCTGTAATCCTAACACTCTGGGAGGCCAAGGTGGGAGGATCGTTTGAGCTCAGGAGTTTGAGACCAGCCTGAGCAAGAGCGAGACCTTGTCTCTACTAAAAATATATAGAAAGAAATTAGCTGGACAACTGAAAATATATATAGAAAAAATTATTCAGGCATGGTGGTACACGCCTGTAGTTCCAGCTACTCGGGAGGCTGAGGCAAAAGGATCACTTGAGCCCAGGAGTTTGAGGTTGCTGTGAGCTAGTCTGACACCATGGCACTCTACCCTGGGCAGCAGAGTGAGACTCTGTCTCAAAAAAAAATTTTAAAAATAAAACACTTGGATTCTCTGCACAAGTGGCCTTCTTTTCCCTCTCTGTTTATGAGTATTTTTTTCTGAGTTCTCCATGGCAAAACCCTAAATGAAGGCAAGAAGAGGATCTGCAGCCAGAGAACTGACACATCCCACAGCATAAAGATTCAACACAGAACTCAACAGAGTACAAAAATAATAAAACAATAGATGGTTCTTATCTCCCTTATTAAATAAAATACAGAAATTCACTCAGCAACATTTTTTTGCCCACCTACTATCTGTAATGCACTGTACTGTGGGCTGGAGATAGAAGGCAGAACAGTCTCCGCTCTCCTGGAACTTGCGGTAGGAGGACAGAAATGAAACTAGTTATCACGCAATTATTTTATCACAGTAGTGATAATGCAATGAGGCAGCAACACAGAGTAATAGGAGAACTTTAAACAGGGTTTGACCTGGTCCGAGAAGTCAGAAAAGGCCCCTCTGCAGAGGGTACCTTTACTCTGGGATCAGAAGGATGAGTTTAAAGTTGGCTAAATTTCTCTCAGCTTTGTGGGCAAAGTATGCAAACGTCAGTGTTACAAGTGTGCAAAGAGAAGGGGAAGGGCGAGATAAGGCTGGTGAGGCTGACAGGCACCAGGGGAGAAGGGAGTTCTGTTCCAGACATGTTGAGGCTGAGGACCTGGAGGGCATCAGTGGGGCTGTCAGGTAGGTGGATGGACATCTGCGTATGCAGCACAGAGGAAGCCAAAGCCAGGAACACAAGGTTGGAGTTATCAGCACATACATGGCAGCTAAAGCTGTGGGAATAGGTGAAGCCACTTCACACGAGGCTTTAAATTAAAAATCGGACTATTCCTTTGAAATCGCTTGTACTAACTCCAAACATATTTGCTGAAAGAAATGAGCCCTGAGAAAATATAAAACATGTCTCAGGTCTATTGGGATGACTTCATCTACACAGTAGGAAGGAACAAACTTCAGTTTTTAATCTTTGTTTTGATAGATGGAAGATAGGACATTTTCGTGATTACAAAGGCAATCACTAATTATTATTGTGGTCCAAGAAAAAAATCTGGATCTTTTGTATAACTAAATTAAATAATTATGTTGCCCTGGAAGAACCCTGAATCTATTCATGGAAAGACATTTCATCCTCCCATCAATCTGTGTGCATACATTAGAAACAGAGTGGGAAAGACAATTGGGAAAATGAGAGAGCAGAGAAAAATTAATTATAATTATGGAAATGCAGCTTAAAGAACAAAGGCTTAAATTTGTAACACAGGTCTAAGGGGAAATAATTCTCCTAAGTAACCACTTAAGACGTGAGATGTCTGCAAATCTGAAGGAAAAGTTGACTGTTTATTAGACACATTATTTCTTCTTTCTAATTGAGTAATTAGAAAATTGGTATTCCCAAGCATAAAGGAATAAAACAATCAAAGGCCTTTCTGGTTGGCTGGCCTCCCGGTGGCCACAGGTTTAAGAGAAAGAATTTGAGAGTCTAATGGAAAAGGCCAGCCAAGGATCTCACTTGCCGACAATAGGCTTGTTTCAGGCAATTAGAGTTAAAGCTTTGAAGAATGAATATTGTTACTTGTCACCCACCTGGGCTTTTCACATATCCAGATCTCCAATTTGCCATTTTGCTAGGCACTCTACGGGGCACCTTTTCGTCCCCTCCATCATTACAGAATGTGAATGACCTCGACATGGAAAGCATGATAGATCACAGTGGGTTCAGTTACCCAGCAAAATCCCTTCACCGAATCAGATTCCCCATGAGGAGAAAGGCTGAAACACCTCAACAAAGACTTTTATAAATCTAGATCATTACTTGGCTCTGATTGATCCAGCTACATAACCTCGCAAGAAGCAAGCAGGATAAAGAACACCAGTACCTTTCGGGAAATGAAGTCACCCTAATCTAAAATGTTAGTGAACAAGGACCGGCTTGGAGTGGCTCTAGAGGGAGTCCAAAGAGAACTGTCAGGAGAAGACCTTTGCCCCCCCACCCCCCGCATCTTTCTTCCTTGTACCAAAATCTGAGGTGCTAGGCCTTAAATTCCTCTTCAAGGGGAAGGAGTACAGCAGAAACAGATGAACCCCCAACCTCAACCCCCAACAGCCAGCTCAGGGGATAAGGGAAGACGTGGAATTTAAATGCATTTGAGATTAAAGTTTTATAATGGATCAGACCCTCAATAACCAAACGTAGCTAGAAAGTAATAGAATGTAGCCAAGATGTTGCAATGGGACAGTGTATTTTTTAAAGCATTCAATGGAGAAAAAATAATTTCGAATATATGCTACACTAAGTTGAGAATGCTCAATAAACTACTTAAAAATGGAATGCCCATGATGGAGAAAGACAAAAAAAGGAATGAACTTTGAATTTTAAAACACAAATAAATAGCAGTTCACTGAGGCTTCCATTGAGAATTTTCTTTTTGTCTAAGAAATCAAGGAAAAGCATATATTCCCAAATATAGAACAAGTATGTTCCACACCTGCTCACATTAAAGATTACTTCTTTTGTTTTCTAAACTAGACATAAACATCCACTTTTGTAAGGCCTGAATGGATGGCTATGATCTGTCTCAGGGAAAGAAAAAAAATTGGCCAGTTAATTCATAGTAAATTCTCCAATTAGCCTCTGTTTAAAAGCGGAATGAGTAGGGGAGATAGAGAGCCTAGTGTTTATTAGAATTTTAGCACTTAAGAAAGAATTTAGAGGTCATTTGCCCTAAATCCCAGCATTTTGCTGATAGGGAAAACTAAGTCCCATAGAGAACAACAGAACAATATACGAAAAAGTAACCCAGCTGGAGGGCAGCCCTTACAAACTGCCACACCTGGGTCGGGCCATGCCTCCCTCTGCCTAAACCTTCACTGCCTGTCTCCAGTATCTTTGCAAGATGCACCTGAACATCACAGACCTGAAAGGATACCTGCCCTTGACGCTTTCTGCCTTCGTGGCCATTGTTGTGGGGTGCGGAGACTGCAGGGTGGGGCTAAAAAAGGAATCTACTGAGCAAGGCTACTTCCAGAATTAGTTCTATTATAATTTATAAAATTTAAATGACTTAAGTGTATTTTCTCCCTTAAGGTTTATCTTCTTTTTTTAACCCTTCCTCTCAGTTTGTCTTTGAAATCATTTTCCTGTACTATTCCTTTCTAGGAGCCTAAAGGTAATGCTTTTAATCTTAATGATGCTCACAAAATCTTGACTATCATTGCATTAGCAGGAATTCTATGTGCACTGGTATTTTCTGGACCTAGAAGAGGATGTTAACAAAGTCACGGCCAGAAAAGGTAGGTTTTGACTAAAAAAGAAATGCCACTCTAACACAAAATCTAGTAATGCCCCTAAACCTCTAAAGCAGGCATGCTGCCAAAGTCATAACTTGGTAATAAACTGGCCTAAATTAATTGAAACTGTAATTCGCTTTTGCATAATTTCATTCTCCTTTCATATTTACCAGTCATGATCTGGCATTCTTCTATCTTCTGCCAGTAAGGATGGAACTCCAGTGAGGGGGGACTTTCCCACTCTTATTTTTTGAATATAATCGCATTTGTCCTGAAAGCTTGTGTCTCAGTCCTAGCTATTGGCATCTCCATAGGAGAGACTGTGACCATTCCTACACACACACACACCTACCACTCTTTATATATATATATGTGTATATATATATATTTTCCAGACGGAGTTTCACTCTGTCACCTGGGCTAGGGTGCCATGGCATCAGCCTAGCTCATAGCAACCTCAAACTCCTTGGCTCAAGTGATCTTCCTGCCTCAGCCTCCTGCGTAGCCGGAATTACAGGTATATGCCACCACACCCAGCTTATTTTTCTATTTTTAGTAGAGACGGGTCTCCCTCTTGATCAGGCTAGTCTCGAACTCCTGACCTCAAACAATACACCCGCCCCTCGGCCTCCCAGAGTGCTAGGATTACCGGTGTGAGCCCTTGCACCCAAGCCCCCTACCTCTCTCCTTAAAGAGAAATGTAGCTTTTTGCCAGTGCAACACTAGCTACAAAGTTTACAGTCCAAAAGGGAATCTTACCCCTCTTCATTGTCATCTTGCCAGCCCAGCCTTTCATTCCCATATTCCCGGCTGTAGGAGACTTTCATACACCACATACGGATCCTAATGTTTGACTACGCAGAGACCTCAAACCTTGCTGCTGAGAAGGGAACTTTGGAATCTGACACATTCCTCATTTTAAGACAGGGAAGCTGGGGGTCCCCTAAGTGATGTGAGGCTACACAAATTAGTAGTAAAACTGGGATTCAAACTAGTCTCCAAGATTCCATTTCAATCTATTTTCTATTACAAAGTAGTGACCAAGTTTCTACCCTCGTATCACCAACTAGGCCTCTGGCCAGAAAGGGGAAACTGGATAAAAAGCAATTCATGTAATTAATTAAATTAGTTTCATTAAAAGGTAGTTGTGAGGCAAGGTAAAGGTATATATGAGACAACTTTTTGAAAAGACACACTGAAAAAATATTTAATAAGAGAACTATCCTTAATTTTATCCCTACATAGTAAGAGATATTCATAATTCAACTCAAAATGTTTTCTAGTCTAGATTTGTGATGGTCACTCAGAAATATTTACTTAACATCATGATAGCGACAGAAATTAATTTCCATAAGAGAAGTTAGGATGACACCATAACTTACAAGAAAGCAATTAATATTTTTTTCCAATATCACAATTATAACTAGCAGTACGTGAAAACAGACATTAAGTCACCTTCAAGTATGTTTTATTAAGGAGCTCAAATGTTTGGAAAAGCTATGTGCATAAGAAATTGTACGTATTAATTGCAAATCCACTGATTATTGGTTTAAAATCAAGACTATGTTCCAGGTCAGAAAGAAATACCCCAATCACTGAAATCAAGAAAAACAGCCGAAAGTATAGGCAATTTTCAAAATCAAGATAATTCACAAAAGCATAAGGAATTAAGACAAGGTTCATACTGCATAAAACATTTTTTTTTTGCCCAAGTTTTTTTTCTATTACAAACATATCAAAAGAGCAAAAGCCAAGGAGGGGAAAATTCCAGCAATTAGCTTCTTTGATAGATGCGAATCCATTTGGATTCAAAAGGTTCCCTAAAAATCTGGGCAAAAGACAGGTGGGAAATACAAAAATTCATCATTCCTAACAGAGTTCTTCTCATCACTGAACACAGAACTAAGTCAATTCATGCAGTTTATTTCTGCTAGCCAGCAGACATCATTTCCCAGCTTTTCCAGACAATCCATTACTGCATCACAAATGTTGTGAAGATGAAATAGTAGCTAAAAGACCAGACAGAAGCAGTCCATTAACAGGAGGTTTAAAAGTCTCTCTCTCTCTTTGGGTTGTGGGATATTGGGTAATACTCTAAATTGTTTCCGATGAGAATACACTGCTTCTATAATCAGAAAATGAGGCTATGAATATGCTTTATGAACTGTGAAACTACATAGATGTTACATTTTTATTTCTGCTTCTATTGACCATTTTAGCCCACAGAGTTCTCATTTCATGTAGCTCTTTTCTCCTGGGAATACTGCTTAAGTCTGTCTGTAAGAGAGTCTGGCAGGCACAATTTGCACAACCAAGTCTGCATATTCCAAAAGTCTATTATCTCGCAGGGGAAATATTCTTTTCTGTTTATAATGGAAGAGATTTTGTTTCTTTTTGTTTTGGTTGATCTGGTTATATTAATATAAGGATAGTTATCAACACAAACAAGGGAAAGCCAAGTTAGTACTCAAAGGCATTGATCAGAAAATGCTCTAGAAGCCCCTCCAAGAGAACTCTAACATTTCTGACTCAACATGACCTGTCCTCTCTCTTCTCTCAGAATGTTCTGAAGATACCACAAAGATATCATCACTGAAACTCCCTTAGCTTAAAATATCTCAAGCCTTCTCACAACTCTTCCTTAAGTTAAATAAATTCCTATCTTAACAGACATCAATTTTTTGCAGAGGTAAAGGAAAAGCACAAGGCATCTTTCTTTCCTGAATTACAACACATCCTTAGGCATGGAAATCCAAAATGATATTTTATTAATACACTATCACAAATACATAAAGCAGTGCTGGTAGCTGCATCTAGCTCGTTGAGCTCCAGCCGAAGGAGAAGTGTGGTAAGGTAGGTCATCTGTATACCAAATAAAGCACTCAGGAAGCAACTGGCTCCAAAAGCCACTTGCAAGAGTGCGCCCTCTACTGGAGGGGAGAAGAAACCTCATCGCTCCAGGCCTAGTACAATGACATTCCGTGAAATTAGAGGATATCAGAAGTCCACTGAACTTCTGATTCGCAAACTTTCTTTCCAGAGTCTGGTGTGAGAAATTGCTCAGGACTTCAAAACAGACCTGTGCTTCCAGAGCACAGCTATTGGTGCTTTGCAGGGGGCAAGTGAGGCCTATCTGGTTGGCTTTTTGGAAGACATCAACCAGTGTGCTATCCATACCAAACATGTAAAATTATGCTAAAAGACATCCAGCTAGCACGCCGCATACGTGCAGAACGTGCTTAAGAATCCACTATGATAGGACAACATTTCATTCTCAAAAAAAAAAAAAAAAAATCTCTTCTTCCTGTTATTGGTAGTTCTGAACGTCATGTTTCCCCCCCATAGGGTCAAAAGATACCTAAGTATATGATTTCAAGTGGAAAAATAG
>NW_012143856.1:4179436-4191808 GCF_000956105.1 Propithecus coquereli | reverse complement strand
ATATATAAAGCTTTTGCTGTATTATAAATGAATAGAATCATGATTCTAATTGGCTTCAACCCTTTTAATCTTGGGAGGATTTAATATCTCTAAATTCTTTCAAAACAGTAATTCTTGAATGTAAAAAGTAACCAATTCATATTTTAAATATTATACTGCCCCCTTGTGTATTTTGTGTTTAGTGAACAGGTAGCTCACAAAATACAGTAATTGTAATTCTCAGAAATACTTCAATGGAATCTCAGAGATTGAAACTAGAAAGAACCTCAAAAATCATGGAGATCAGCATGCTTATTTCACAGAAAATAGAACTGAGTTCCTGAAGGATTATATTAACATAACTTGTTCAAGATCATACTAGTCAATAACAAAGCAAATACTGTTGAATAGAACTTAAGCCTCTTAGAATATTAACTTTTCTATTAAAATGGAGATGGCAGCCTGGAAGAAGAGAAATGGTGGTTTTGTAGTTAGGCAGATCAGAGTTTGAATTTCAGATCACTATTTCACAACCTCCCCAAGTCTTAGCTCCCCCGTGTGTAAAATGGGATGAATAAGAGCTATTGCAAAGGTGTTGAAAGGATTCAGTGTGACAGTGTTCATCAAGCCCTTTGCGTAAGTATCTGCCCTATAGTTATACACTAATTGGTAATATACTATAAAATGCACAGGACGTTGTTTTTAAATTATAGCCTTTGAGATCTCTGGATAAAGGCAATCTAAAGCAATGAAAATAATGAGTCTAAGGCATTTAAGTCTGAATGTCTTTAAAATGGCATAAAATAAAGCTTAAGACAATAAAGCTGATTCTTCTAACTCCTGTTATTCGTCAGTTGTGATATTTACTCTTTTTCAATAGAAATAAAGTTGTAACAGGAAATACCGCATAACAAACACTGTGTGAGAGATGAAGCAATGAACAGGATCCTTGGGTGAAGTTCAGAGAAAAGCAAAGTAGAACCTCAGTGCCACAGTGTTAAGTCCAGGCTCCTCTGTCTCCTCTGAAAAGGGCCCCTCACCACTGCCCTGTCACAGCCTGAAAAGGTGGAGGCAGGAATTTCCATTCTGACCTTGCTCATACATGATTAGCTACATCAACTTGTGTGCTCATTTCAACTCTGGTTCTCTTTTTTCACCTGAAATGTGAAGTCACCCTCTACCTTGTAAGGTCTCATGGTGAGGTGGTAAAATGAATGTTGAAAAAACACTGTAAACACTAAAGTGCTTAATAAAGTAAGGTTAAGCTTCTTATCTTAATTTCATTTAAAGCAATTTAATTAATTTAGTTTAAAGCAATAGTAAACATTAATTTTGTCACCAAAATGGGGAAGACCTTAGAACCAACCTTTTACCTTAGAAAGCTAAAAGCAGCTTAGATTATAGGATCCTGTTAAACAGCACTCTGCTCCCTGGGAGCTCTCTCTTCCCTCTACCATTCCACAGACTTCTGATGGAGATTACTGCAGAAATTCTGTCACCACATAAATCTTTGACTTTTAAATCAGCTTCACTCAAGGGTATTAACAGCGCTTATCCCTGACTGTATACCACTAAACAAACAGACGCCAGCAGGGTAAAGGCAATTCATCTTAGTTTGCCATGAAAATGACTAATATTGATTACTCTGATTCGCGGCTGCAGTAATCCACCCTGAGAGTGATGGTTAAGTGCTGTAAAACTGTTCTGTCTTTATATGTGACCTAATATGCAGATAAGTCTTAAAGCTCTAAAAGACAACAACAAAAGTGAATGGACTTCTTTTCAGTAAGTGTATAAAATAGGTGGTCATAAGCACCTTGGAAGGCACACACCATGCTGGTAATAAGCACTCGTTGGTCACCCACAAATACTAATGGATCACTTTCTGTGGGCCTAGCCCCAAATAACTACAAACATCAGAAAGAGATATTACTGGAGGTGTCAGTGCAGAAGAGGGAAGGCACTGATATAAACTATCCTATGAAGTAGAAAGAGACAACACCATTATTGTTGTTGAGGTGGGGCACAGTGGTTACAACTGCGCGTAATGAGCGCGATGGGATTTCTTGGGTAATTATCCATAAACAAGTTAACTCAAGCTCTTGGTTCATTCCAACAATTATACCGTATTTGCATATACAGTGCTAGAATAAAAGTGCTGTCAGAAACAAAATAAAAGGTCCAACTACATAAATACAAGAGACAACTCACCATGAAACACACTGTTGTCCACCAGAAAATGCCTGCGGTACTGCACACAGGTCCTTTTCTCCAAGTTCCAGTAACTCATTGTCAGAAGATTTCTGGCACAGCATCAAAACCAAATTGCCCTGTCAGGGGAAACAGAAGGAGACAAAAATGAAGAAAGCGACAGCCACACGCTCACACTGGCAGCATAATGCCACTGGTTGCCCAGCATTACAGGGCAACACACACGGCACACAGCTCTTGCACGCATGGAGCTTGGATCTCCCAGGCCCTAAGAAATTTCCCACAGGGGAATCTTCCCAGGGGCTACAATGTCATTTAGCATATCAAAATAGCAACTTTCTCAAACTGCACCTTTCAGGGCTCAAAGTTACTTCTGTCTCCAGGGAAAATAAATCTACCATCAGGGAGCAAGTTTCAGGACTGGTTTATGTGCTCCAGGCCTCACCCCTATTAGGCCAGGACCCAAACCAGTCAATGCTGGTAACTTTTCAGGAAATTTCAGTTGCAGGTGGGGAGGTGACTAACAGAAGGGAAGCTATCATTCCCAATTCCTGAATTTTGTGTCAGTTCACCTTCCACATGTCCGTGGATAAGCCAGACACAGTAACAAAACATGCCTTTCTCTTTTGGGTTCATTACAGGTGTCCATTAGGACCACTAGGGCCTGGAGCTGCCCGGGCTGAACTTATTGGTGTAACTAGAGCCAAACACAGGCCTCAGCGGGGTGAACTAGCAGTACCTCTAACTACCTAAGACTTGCCCCTCCAACAGACACAAAAAAAAACACAAGGATAGCTAGAGCAAGAATTTGAAAAGCAGAGATCTGAGCTGATGAATTAAACTCCTCCAAAAGCTGATGTGCATAACCCTGAACAAGGCCTGCTTTGTTCACGGGATTTGGCTAAAGCAACTTTTCAGAATTCCAACCTCCTTTCTGTTCACACAATAAAGCCAGGCAAAACCAAGCAAGACTGGCGTGAAGTAAAACTCACAGGTGGGAAACAATTTGTCATCTGTCCTATTAAAGCAATCTAGAGTTTTGTAAAAGTACCCAGGATGAAGTCGGCCACTTAGTGAAAAGAATAAATTATCAGAGTGTTATCTATTCATTAATGGAACAATTGGTGAAGGCTCCTGGAGCTTTTGTCAGACCTTCTCCTTGGCCCCCTGGGGCTCATTCTTAACCTTCCCCAACAGGGACCTTAACTCCAGCCTATCCTACCTTTTCTCTGCCTGCCTGCCTGGACTCCCCGCTTCTTCCTGCCTCCTCTGCACCTGGCTAAGTCTGGCTGCTTAGCCTACTCCCTGAGGCTGAGGGAGACTTACCACTGCATGGAACCAGTTGTAAAATATGACAGAAAATAGCCAATTATGGAAACAACCCTACGTATGCTCGCTCCCCAGACAATACCACATACTACAAAGATCTCTCTTTTTTCTTTATTTCAGCATATTACGGGGGTACAAATGTTTAGGTTACATATATTGTTTTTGTCCCACCCAAGTCAGAGCTTCAAGTGTGTCCATCCCCCAGATGGTGCGCACCGCACCGTTAGGTGTGTATATACCCATCCCCTCCTCCCCCCTCCCACCTGCCCGACACCCAGTGAAGGTTACCACTATATGTGCACTTCAGTGTTGGTCAATTAAGTCAGTTCATACCAATTTGCTGGTGAGTACATATGGTACTTGTTTTTCCATTCTTGTGATACTTCTTTTGAAAAAGTATTTTTAGTTATATAAATAATGCATTTATATATATGATCATTAATGGGTTTTTTTTGGTTTTTTTTTTTTGAGACAGAGTCTCACTGTGTTGCCTGGGCTAGAGTGCTGTGGCATCATCTTAACTCACAGCAACCTCAAACTCCTGGGCTCAAGCGATCCTCCTGCCTCAGCCTCCCGAGTAGCTGGGACTACAGGCATGCGCCACCATGCCCGGCTAATTTTTTCCATATATTTTTAGCTGTCCAGATAATTTCTTTCTATTTTTTTTAGTAGAGACGGGGTCTCGCTCTTGCTCAGTCTGGTCTCGAACTCCTGACCCTGAGTGATCCACCCACTTTGGCCTCCCAGAGTGCTAGGATTACAGGTGTGAGCCACCGCGCCCGGCCTCACTCTGCTCATTCTCAATCCAAGGAAGGTGGTAGTGGAATCAGAAGAAAATCAAATAATAATGTGCATTTGTTTACAGTCAGCAAAACATACTCACAAACATGATTCTCATTTGGTCCTTTTTAGTCTTCTGAAGTGGGTGTTATTATCTCCTGTACCACATGAAAGAAGGTAAGAAGGTGTTAGATTAAGTGATTCACCCATGCTGCTGGGAAAAGATAGCAATGAACCCAAGGTTCTAGTCATGATAGGAGGCAAGAAGAACTAAACTGTTACACAATGCGGTGGTTTTAAAATATGTACTGCAAATTATAATACATTCTACCCATCAAAAAGTGAAACCTAAATTTACCTTCCCTTGAATATGGGCTGGACTTGGTGACTCATTTCTAACAATAAAATCAGCTAGAAATGATGTTATGAGTCTTCCAAGATGAGTTCATAGAAAGGATACAGCTTCCGCCTGGTTCCCTGCCTCTCTCAGGATGCTTGCCCTGGCAACCCATCCACCAAGTTGTAAGGAAGCCCAAGTGTAAGTGTTTCAGTTCAGAGGCCCACCTAGGTCCTCAGCCAACAGCAAGCATCAGCCACAGACATGTGTTATGTTCTGAATGTTTGTGTCCCTCCACCCCGCAAAAAAAAAATCCTATGTGATACTCTAATGCCCAATGTGACATTAGAAAGTGAGGCCTTTGGTTCCATCCTCATGACTGAGATGATCACCCATAAAAAGAGACACCAGAGCCCGGGTGCAGTGGCTCACACCTGTAATCCTAGCACTCTGGGAGGCCGAGGCGGGTGGATCGCTCAAGGTCAGGAGTTCAAGACCAGCCTGAGCAAGAACGAGACCCCGTCTCTACTAAAAAAAATAGAAAGAAATTATCTGGACAGCTAAAAATATATGGAAAAAATTAGCAGGGCATGGTGGCTCATGCCTGTAGTCCCAGCTACTCGGGAGGCTGAGGCAAAAGGATCGCTTGAGCCCAGGAGTTTGAGGTTGCTGTGAGCTAGGCTGACACCACGGCACTCTACCAGGGGCAACAGAGCGAGACTCTGTCTCAAAAAAAAAAAAAAAAAAGAGACACCAGAGAGCTAGCTCTCCCCTCTCACCATATGAGGACACAGTGAGAAGTTGGTAGTCTGTAACCCAGAAAAGGGCCTGCAGCAGAAACCAAATCTGCCAATGCCTTGATCTCGAACTTCCCAGCTTCCAGAACTGTGAGAAATAAATTTCTGCTATTTAAAAGCTACCCAGTTTATGGCATTTTGGTATAGCAGCCCAAATGGACTAAAACAACATAAAAATGAAGGAACTTACAGATAATTCTAACCCCAAGTCTTTCAGGTGAGGCCCCAGACACAGATGAAAAGAAATGAGCCATCCCTCTGTGCTCCATTTGTATTTTTGACCCGTAGAAACAGTGAAAGTTGATAAATAATTATTGTTTTAAGACACAAGATGTGGGGTAATTTGTTGCACAGCAATAGATAATGAATACAATTAACATCCTTGGCTACATTCAATCAGGGTTGAGACCTCCAACTCTTTGAGGACAGAAGCACAAACCTACAGAGATGTACGTAATGCTGAGATACGTAAGCACTGGTTTACATCAATGGCCTAGGCTTTCCAGCTTTCAGATCATTTTTGTTCACCCTGTAATTTTTAGGTAGATAGTTAGATCTCCGGCTATTCTAGGGACAAGGGTACCTTGCTCTGTTGCTGTCTCAAGCAATTGCTCCACCTGGGAAGAAGAATAAGGGAGGATACTCTGTTTTGTTGTCACCCCACCCTTAATCCTATCCCAAGCAAATGCTGCACCTAGGGAAGGAGGGAATGCTTTATCAATCTGGGAATTCCCCAGCCCAGGCATGATAGGATTTAAAAAGTGACCTAGATTAACCTAAGGGTAATTATTATGCCATTAGCTTGAATCTGCATCAGGGTTCACCCCCACCAGGTGGGCTTGTATACAAGGAGCTTGTATATGCACAGATGGAATTTTGAGGACACCTGTTGATCATCTGATAACATCCCACACCTCCTGAGGACCCTCCCCTGCAGGGGGCTAATAAAAGGAAATAATCAAGAATTCAGGGAGACAGTGGGTCAGTGGGTCAGTGAGTCGGTTGGTCAATTGGTCTGTCTCTCTCCACTCTCAGAGACAGATCTGTTTTGTTCTACAATAAAGAGCTGCTCATGTGAAACTGCTTCCTGCCTGAGGTTATTCTGCCTCATTGGCCCTGCTGGTGATTTTTCCAAGCAAGGAGTCAGAGAACCAGGATAATAGTCTGGACTTAACACTTTGGTGTGTCAGGTCATTCTTCAGCCAAGAGCACACCAAGAACTGAGGGCAGACTGCCACCCTGATTTAATCACTGCTCCTTAAAGGCTGGGTGAAATGTCACTGTCTTCATGAAATGCCCCCAGGAATCTCTCCCTCCAGTTTCCCTGAAATTCTTTCATGCACTAAAATCTCATAATTCTATCTCCCAATTATTGAGTACCTACTATGTATCAAGAACTGTGATGAGGCTTTATATCAGTGAGTCTCAACCTTGACTACACATTGGAATCACCAGGGAAGCTCAAGAATCCTGAATCCCAAGCCACTCCCAAGGCCAATTACACCAGAATCTCTGGGGATGGAACTCTGGCATCAGTGAGAAACTGATGGAAGGACACGTTCCCTCTGGCCTTCAAAATCAGAGCAAAAGATTTCAAAATTTAGAGATGATGGAAGTGGAGATGATGAATAGAGTTACTAGGCCTGAGGCCAAGGAAGAGAGAGCTGTATGATAAACTCCATCTTAGCTTCAAACACATTTAGATGAGCCAGGGCCCAGGGCTCACTAAGAAGAAGTAACTAAAAGGGACATTAGGCATCAGCTAAGCCAAACTTCTCATGGTGTAGCCAGAAGGAAACTGAAGCTCAGAAAAGACGCTTGACTTACAAGACAGCACTGCTAGCTGTTAGATAAACTGGTGAGAAACCCAGCCTCAGCAGTCCCAAAGCAGGTTTTTTTGTGTGTTTCATGGCCCCATTTGTGTGAACACGATGGGTTAAAAACATCTATTATAGCATACTACTTTTGTTAATTTTTGTAAAACAATTTAAATTACATTAGACATGTACTTCCACTGCAGCTTATACTCAATTTGAAGTTATTTGGTCAATATTCAGGCAAAGGTGTTTTTAAATTGATTATTTTTGTTTTTAAGCTTCCTTTTGAGGCTTATGAAATGCTTATTCCACCCTCCTAAGATGTCTAGGTAATATGCATATTACATTTAGAACTCTATAAACATTTACATATTAGAAACAGAACATGTAAATTTATTTTATAGAACACATAGATTCCTAATCCTTACAATGACTCACAAAATTAGTAACTTACAGTGACTAAGGAACATCACATAAGGAAACTGATTGTTATTAAAACTATTAAAATCTGCCTTCATTTTTAGAAGCTTAAAAAACACAGAAAGGCTCAAAAAACTGTTATTGTGATATCTATCATTTGTCGCCTAGAGACAATTAGCATGGACACTGTGGTCTATTTTTTTAACACAAACTAGATACTGCTATTTTATAGTCTACTTTTTTCACTTAATAACTACTAATATATTGTGACACTCTAGCCACCCATCAATATAGTTCTATAGAATATAAATGTAATTTGAAAAATAAATCATAATGAACTCTACTCGAAGACAACAAACTCCCAAAATTCTAGCACAACAATAATAGAGCCATGTAAGCATGTAGAGAATTCTTGTATGAACTAAAAAATAGCTAAAAAGTTAAAATTATCCTAATCTCATTTTATAAGTGAATTAATGACTTTTATAATCATTCTATATTTCTTTATTTTTGCCATTTTTATTTGTAGTTACATAACCAAAATTGCCAGTGTCAAAGTACAAGCCAGAAAACTGTGGCGGTACAATACTACCAACAAAGAAATGTTAGAAATTCAAGGATGGCACTTTTAACTAAGAAAAGCAGAAAGCATTTTGAGTAATTATCATTTGTTAATGCTTTTAAAACTCTACAAAGAAAAAAATCTTCACACCCACACCCACTTAATTTAACTAACGCCCTAAGAAAAAGCTCCACAGTGGTAAACATCTGCTGGATTTTCCCCTCTTCCCCTGGAAACAGCAACCCAGTTCTCCCCTGGGAAACTCCTCCCACTTTGTCTGAGAGATTTAAGTGTTGTCAGCTCCATCCCCTAATTCAGGTGGGCATGTGGCTTAGGCCTGGCAAATCAGAGAATTGCACCCTACGTGCCATAATACAGGAGACGCACATGGCCAGATTTAGAGTCAGGCACAGATTTCTGTTTGAACTCTCAAAGAAATGAAACTTCTTTTTCCATTTTACTTCAAGTTATGAGGATGTAAGCCACAAAACCTAAAGGTCTTGGCCACCATCTCGTCAATACAGGGGAAGAACTTGTGTGAGATTGGATCTAACCCAGAGAAACAGAGAGAAACCAAGTCCTATTGATACCATTTAAGTCACACCTGAAGCTTGAGCTATCCCTGTATCTTTTAGTTAAATGATCAGTACATTCCCTTTTTTGTTCTGTATAGTTTTGCTTAAACCACATTGAGTTGGGTTTTCTGTCACTTGCAACCAGAGTCCTGACTGATGAAATACGTTGGCACAGCAAAGTGTAAAGAGAATCACTTGGCCAGGAAGAGCTCTCTATTCTGGTTTCAACTGACTCACAGGGAACCTAGGGCAAATTTTTGGCTGATCTTCTCTGAGTTCAAAAATATAACAGTATTTTGTTGGGCTTTCTCTAGGGATATGCTGCATTCAAGTCCTTTGTCTTGGCTGACAAGGGTGCATCCACACCACTTGAAGGTGTATTTAAAGCACAGCAAAACCCAAAACCCTATCTTCAGCTTTAGAATGTCTTTAGCTGTTTGTAAATGTGAAGCAAATCTATTAATATATTACTGCTTTAACACAAGTTTATGAAGTACTGCGGATCTGTTCAAGCCACTTCAATGGCTTAAAAGATGATCTATTCCAGTTCATATATGGAAATCAGAATTATAATACTGTTCTAAAGGAAAAAAAGAAATAGGAAAATCTTTAAGAGAGAACTGGGGAGGGGGTTGCGAATTTTTTCTTTTAAGTAGAGGGATATGTCTACTCCACCCCGACCACCATCTCCACCTCTTTCTCTCTACTGTGACTATTACCACCGAGCCCTTTCTTCTCTGGCATCCCTCTTTCATAAAAACTAATACCCCCAACTCCCATTCCTTTATACTTTTTCTTAATAATACATTATTTGTAAATCGCTTCATAGTTTACACAATAATATGGTTTGGATATTTGTCCCCTCTAAATCCCATGTTGAAATTTGATCCCCAATGTTGGAAGTGGGGCCTGGTGGGAGATGTTTGGGTCATGGGGGAGGACCCCTCATGAATGGCTTGGTGCTGTCCTCGCTCTATTAGTTCCCATGAGAACTGATTGTTTTTGGTTTTCTTCAATTTCTTTTTTAAAGACAGGGTTTTGCTCTGTTGCCCAGGCTGGAGTACAGTGGTACAATCATAGCTCACAGCAGCCTCAAGCTCCTGACTCAAGCGATCCTCCTGCCCCAGCCTCTCAGGTAGCTGGGACTATACGTGCATGTCACCACACCCAGCTAATTTTTTACTTCTATTTTTTTTTAGAGATAGGGTCTTGCTATGTTGCCCAGGCTGGTCTCAAACTCCTGGCCTCAAACAATCCTCCCACCTCAGCCTCCCAAACTGCAGGGATTACACAGGTGTGAGCCACTGTCACTGGCTGAGAACTGATTGTAAAAAGCTACCTCCCTCCCCTCTCTCTTGCGATGCCTGCTCCTTTTCTCTTTCTGCCATGAGTGGAAGCAGCCTAAAGTCCTCACCAGAAGCAAACGCTGGTGCCATGCTTCTTGTACAGCCTGCAGAACCGTCAGCCAAATAAACCTCTTTTCTTTATAAATTACCCAGCCTCAGGTATTCCTTTACAGCAATGCAAATTGACTAAGACACACACTATTTCTATTTATATCTGGTCTTAAAAAATTGACCCTTACAATAGCCCTGTGAGTCACACATTATTAAGCATGAGTTCAAAGCGACTAATTGAAAACAGTAGGTTGCAAACCCACATTTTCTGACTCCTAATCCACTGTCCTCAGTCCAAGGCTACACTCCTTGTCCAGCACTGATTCCTCCCTGACATTCTGCTTCCGTATATAAAGAGGCTAGAGCTGTATTACTCATGATAGACAAGACTCATTCTTTCCACCTCCACCATTCAACCCAACTTCACTATGGACTAAGGAAAAGAGACAGGAGTAGACAACTAAATGAAACATTACTTATTCAAAAAATATATATCTGTCCCTCTAGCCAGGAGCCTCCGGAGTGTACGGATCAGAGGTGATCAAAGTGTCAGTCCTTTGGGTACCAGATGGTGAGAGGCTGCATTGAAATGAAATTTGAGTGAGCTGCTTGGGCCAAGTTCAGAAACACCAAGGCCAAGTTTTACAGCCAGATATTATGATAAAAACTGTCTGAGGGGTGCATATGTTCTTCAGATTGCTAACAACAGGGAAGAAGACCATAGCCAGAAATTAAATCAAAATACATAAGCTCACCTCATTGTTGGAAAAGGAATAACTAGTTCATGAGATATAGTAAGGCATCAAGGAACAATGGAAAAACACCTGACTAGAAGTCAAAAATCCAAGGTTGCAGCCCAATCCTACCTCTAATGCTGTGTCTCAGGTAAATCTCTTCACAATGCGGTGCTTCAGCTACCTCACCTACCTAACAAAAAGGCGGGGCTTGGGGGAATGGTTAACGAGATGCTCTCTCAGAGCCTTTCCAGCTTTAATATTCCACATTCTATTAATAAAGATTATGGGCAACTCCTCCCAAATATCCCAATCCATTCATCTTTAATTATGAATTACAATAACCCTGAGAAACCACAAAATCAATTCTCAGGCAACAGTTGTGTAACATTTAACTTTTATGGAAAAGTGCTAATTTCCTTCTCTTTAAGCCTTGCTGAGAGATAAAAGGCAAAATTAATAGGCTCTAGCAGTAATATTCATCAAACAACCAGCACTTAGAAACACAAAGGCATAGGAAAAAAACTCTCAGAACTGTATCTTGCACCTCACGGACTCAGACACAACACATATTTGGGAATTTCTGCACCTAGGTATCCCCAAAAACTGAGAATTCAAACTAAATCCATTAAAAGCTAAGATTTCAAAGAAAGTTGCTCCTCTCTCATTTCTCCACCAATTTTAAGATAAAAAAATTAAGAAATTACACAAAGCAGGCATGGGGTACGAGGGACCTGGGCTCCTTTTCCTCTGGCCCAGGCCCAGACTGACAGCTTCTAAAGCAGTTCAGAATCCTGGGTCAGGCCCAGAGGGCTCCCATGCCACCAGGCAGATGGCCTCCCCTCTGCCTGTAGACCCCTCCCCCACTTCCCACAGGTTTCCAAGCACCGCCAAACTGGTTGTTAAAGGCCTCAGCAAACAGCCTAGTTCCACAGCCTAGCCCCCTCCCAGCTATGTACACAAAAGGAAAGAAATAAAAGGGTACTTTGTTCATTTTTTAAGGCTCACAGGAGACAACACTAAACCCCAAGTTTCTCGTGTGTTTTGTTTTCTTTAAAGCAATCAGGAGCTGAAAATGCTCTGAGCTAGTTAAGCAATGAGATGCGATCCACCCTCCAAAGACACACGGATGTTGCATTTGAAAGGGCTAGTTTAAAGTATATAAATTGTATCCTGAGCTTGAAGGAATCCGTACTTTTCAGTCCAGTAATTCATCTTCTGGAAATACATCCAGAAGAAATCATTAAAGATGCAGATTAGAATGAACACACAGAGATATTCACTGCAACATTTTTCATGACAGAAAAATAAGAACACTAAATATCCAACTATTGGGGCAGCACTGACTGCCGTGTAGATATACACAATCATGTTTACAAAGAATCTATAAATGAGCATGGAAAAATGTTCATGATACATTGCTATGTGAAAAAA
>NW_012143856.1:4177211-4178221 GCF_000956105.1 Propithecus coquereli | reverse complement strand
CCACTGAAGATATCATTCTTATTATTTTATTCAGTCGATATGTGCTTTAACTTACAAATTTTTCCCTTTCTTTGCTCTTCATTACTTCTTGTATCTGAGACCTTCCATCTGGGAATAATTATCCTGTGCCTGAAGCATATCTCCTTTTAGTGAGGAACTGCTGGAACAAATTCTCTAGGTTTTGTGAGTCTGAAAGGTCTTTTTTAGTCCTTGTTTTTTTAAAAGACTTTTTAAATAAAAATAGAATCCTAAACTAACAAGTCATTACCTTCAGTGCACAAAAGATTAATATTCTACTGTCTTCTGGCTTCTATTGTTGTGTTGTCCGGGTAATCTGTCACGCCTTTGAAGACAAGCTGCCTCTTCTCTCTGACTTTGCTGAAGATCTTCTCTTTATCTTTTGTGTTCCGCAGTTCAATTATATTTTATTTATGCATGGATTTCTTCTTACTTATCCTGATTGGGATTCATACAACTTCATCAATGTGTGAAGTGATGCTTTTTATTGATCCTTGAAAATTCTCAGCCATTATCTCTTTAAATAGATTTCTCCAAGAGGAAAAAAATTGGCTTCTGCTCAGTACCAGGGACATTTCCAATGTAGAAACACTTTAAGCCAAATTTTCATCTTGATGTTTTACTGACCAAGTGTTATTGTGAACTCCAGATGCACATTTGTATTAAGGCTGGCTTAGTTGGGATCACAAATTCTCGGGATCAAATAATCAGGTATCTGCTCAGCATCAAAATTTTTGGGCCGGGTACAGTGGCTCACGCCTGTAATCCTAGCACTCTGGGAGGCAGAGGCGGGAGGATCACTCAAGGTCAGGAGTTCGAGACCAGCCTGAGCAAGAGCAAGGCCCTGTCTCCATTAAAAATAGAAAGAAATTAGCTGGACAACTAAAAATATAGAGAAAAATTAGCAGGACATGGTGGCTCATGACTGTAGTCCCAGCTACTCAAAAGGATGAGGCAGAAGGATTGCTTGAGCCCAGGAGTTTGAGGTTGCT
>NW_012143856.1:4174673-4177161 GCF_000956105.1 Propithecus coquereli | reverse complement strand
GCACTGACTGCCGTGTAGATATACACAATCATGTTTACAAAGAATCTATAAATGAGCATGGAAAAATGTTCATGATACATTGCTATGTGAAAAAAATAGAATATAGTATGACATCAACTATAAAAAACAATATTACATAGAATGGCCCTGATCTTAGCAAGAATTCTTTTAATGTTTCGCCACTAAGTTTAATGTTTGGTGTAGGTTATTTTTAAAGATCCTTTATAATGTTAAGAAACTTTCCTTATGTTCCAATTTTGTGAACATTTTTTGGATAATTTGACATTAAAGATACTTTCTGTGTTTCTATTGCTATGATCATAAGATATTTCTCCATTAATTTGTTCATATGAATTTTCCAGTGTTAAATCAATTCCAAGGTAAAACCCAATTTGGTCATAACGTATTACCTTTTTTATACATTACTGGATTTGGATTGCTCATATTTTATGATTTTTACACATATGTTCCTAAGTAAGTTTGGCCTATAATTTCCATTTCTCTTATTGCTCTCAACAGGTTTTTGTATCAAAGTTATCACAGCTTCATAAAATGAGTTTCTGTTCCCTGGAAGAATTTATGTAAGCTTGAAATTATTTTTTCCTTGAATATTTGGTAGAACTTGCTGACAAGGCAGGTGCAATAGCACGCACCTGTCACTCCTAGCTATTAATACTTGGGAGGCTGAGGCAGGAGGATCACTTAAGGCCAGAAGCTCGAGGCTGCAATGAGCTATGATCGGGCCCCCACACTCCAGCCTGGGCAACAGAGGAAGACTCCATCTCCATTAAAAAAAAATAAAAGAACTTGCTGATGATAAACCCATCTGAGCCTAGACTTTCCTTCATGGTGAAATATTTGACTGCTAGTTTATTTAAAAATTATAGCATTATTCAGGCTTTCTGTGTTTTCTAAGTCAGTTTTGGTAAGTTATATATCTAGAAATTCATTCATTTCCTCTAAGCTTTCAAATATTTTAGCATAAAGTTATTCATAATATTATTATCATTTTAATATTCACAACATCTGCTTTTCCATTCCTAATATTGCTTATTTGTGCCTCTCTCCTCTTCTGTTTTCGTTTTATTTCACTTGAGACAGGATCTCCCTCTATTGTCCAGGCTGCAGTATAATGATGTCATGAGCGCTCACAGCAACCTCAAATTCCTGGGCTCAAGCGATCCTCCCTCCTCAGCCTCCTGAGTAGCTGGGACTACAGGTGCGTGCTACCATGCCCAACTACTTTTTCTATTTTTGTAGAGATGGGATCTCACTATGTTGTTCATATTGGTCTCAAACTCACCACCTTAAGGAATTAGACTTGGCCTCCCAAAGTGCTAGGATTACAGGTGTGAGGACTGTCTGACCTCTCCTCTTCCTTTTAAATCAATCTCACCAGGTGTTTGTGAACATTACTAATTTTTACAGAGGCACATTTTGTCATCATTGGTCCTTTCCACTGAATAATGTAGAATTATTACCATTTTCTTCCATCTACTTTCTTTGGGTCTATTTTGCATCTTTTTCTAACTTTCTAATTTCAACATTTAACTAGTTAATTTTCAGGCTTTCTTCTTTTCTAATGTAAGTATTTAAGGTTATACTTGTTTTAGCTGCTTCTCCAGTCTCCAAGTTTTGAGTCATAGTATTTTTGTTTTCATTCAGTTAAAAATATTTTCTGAATTGCATTACAATTTCTTTTTGGACGCAAGGGTTATTCTGAAACACATTTCTACAATTATTCATAGCTATCTTTTTGTTATGGTTTCTACTTTAATTGTATTGTGGTCACAAATCTAGTCTGTGTGATATCAACCCTTTGATAATAAAGTCTTGCTTGATGACATAGTTTGAGGTTACTTTTCATAAATGTTCTATGTGTTTTTGAAAAGAATGCGTATTCTGCAGTTTTGAGATGCTGTGATCTTTATATGTCTACCTGCTCAAACTTACTAGTTATATTGTTCAAATCTTGTGTGTTAACTAACTTTTTCCCCATTTTATCAAATACCAAGGAAGTATGTTAAAATCTCACTGGAAATATATGTGTTTCTCATTATAGTTCTCTCAATTTTTTGGATTAATATATATTGAGTTCATGTTATTAGATGAGTCTAAGTTTTTAATCTTTCTGATACGTTGAGATTTTTTTTAACCAGTTGATCCTCTTTATCTCTAAAAATGCTTTCTTGTCATTTAAAGTCTATTTTGTCTGATGTCAACAGTGCCAGCTTACTTTTGGTTTTTAATCACCTGTTTTCATTTTTCTATTATTTTACTTTTAAACTTTCTGTATCCCTATGCCTTAGACATGTCTGTCATAAATAGCATATAGCTGAATTCTTCTTCTACTCTAAAAATTTTTGGTTCCTTTAGATTACAATTACTGACACATTGGAATTTATTTCAAAATCTTATTTTGTGCTTGCTATTTGTTTTACATATTCTATATTTTTTTCTCAGCTTCCTTGATTTCCTTGATATTATT
>NW_012143856.1:4161802-4164018 GCF_000956105.1 Propithecus coquereli | reverse complement strand
GAGTTTCAAACGCAGAATTGATCAAGGAAAAGAAAGAATCTGTGAACTTGAAGACAGTTTACTTGAAAATATACAGTCAAAGGAGAAAAGAGAAAAAAGAATGAAAATGAATGAAGAAAGTTTCTAAGACTTATGGAACAGCATTGAAAGAGCAAATATTTGAATTATAGGAGTTAAAGAAGGAAAAGAGAAAGACAAAGGCCAGAAAAATTACTTAAAGTAATAGTAGCAGAAAACTTTCTAAATCTGGAAAAAGATGTAAATATTCAGGTATAGGAAGGTCAAAGATCTTCTGATTGAATTATATTGAATCCAAACAAGACCACACCAAGATGTGTCATATCAAACTGTCAAAAATCAAAGACAAAGAGAGAATAGTGAAAGCAAGAAAAAAGAAACATATCAGATATAAGAGAGTTCTGATAAGTCTAGCAGCAGACTTCTCAGTAGAAACCTACAGACCAGGAAAGAGTAGAATGATATATTCAAAGTGCTGAAGGGAAAAAAAAAACCTGGCAACCTAGAATATTTGACCCACCAAAGCTGTCATTTTGAAATGAATGTGAGGTGAGATTAAGACGTTCCCAGACAAACAAAAGCTGAGGGAGTTCACCACTACCAGACCTGTCTTACAAAGTTATGCCAAATGCTAAATAAAGCTAAAAAAAAAAAAAGTATGCTAATTAGCAACACGAAAGCCAAATTCAGAACATTCTAGTACTTTAATGGTAGTGTGTAAATCATTTATATCTTTAGTATAAAGATTAAAAGGCAAAGGTATTAAAAATAATAATAGCTATAATAACTTGTCGAGGAATACACACTACAAAAAGATGTAAATTGTGACATCGAAAACATAAAACAGGGGAGATGGAGTAAACACATTGAGTTTTTTAGTGTGCTTAAAGTTAAGATGTTGTCAGCTTAAAAGAGCCTGTTACAACTATGTTGTATGTAAGCCTCTTGGTAAGCACAAAGCAAAAACCTATAGTAAATACATAAAAGATTAAAAGTAAGGAATCAAAGCATATCACTAGAGAAAATCAACTAATCACAAAGGAAGACAGCAAGAAGAAGGAACAAAAGATCTAAAAAACAACTAGAAAACAATTAACAAAATAACAGTAGTAAATCCTTACTCATCAATAATTACCTTGAATGTAAATGGATTAAATGATTAAATTATCCAAAAGACATAGTGGCTGAATGGATTTTAAAAAAAAAAGACCCAACTACATACTGCCTACCAACAGATTTACTTCACCTTTAAAGATACACACAGACTGAAAATGAAGGGATGAAGAAATATATTGCATGCAAATGCAAACCAAAAGAGATCAGAGGTAGCTATACTTTTAACAGATAAAATAGATTTTAAGTCAAAAATTGTAAAAAGAGACAAAAATGGTCATTATATAATGATAAAGAGGTCAATTTATTGCATATATAACAATTATAAATATATATGCACCCAACATGGGAACAGCTAAATATATAGAGCAAATATTAATAGATTTGAAGGGAGAGAGAAACTCTAATATAATAATTGTAGACTTTAATACCATACTTTCAGCAAAGATTATCCAGATAGAAAATCTATAAGGAAACATTGGACTTAAACTACACTTTAGACCAAATAGACTTAACAGGCATATACAGAACATTGCATCCAACAGCAGCAGAATATACATTCTTCTCAAACACATATAGAACATTCTCCAGGAGAGATCATGTTAGGCCACGAGATAAGTCTTAACAAACTTAAGAGGACTGAAATCATAAAAGTATCTTTTCTGACTACAACAGTATGAAACTAGGAATCATAACACAAAGAATGTCAGAATATTCACAAATACATGAAAATTAAATAATATGCTCCTTAACAACCAATGGGTCAAAAAAAGATTAAAGGGAAAATTTAAAAATATCTTGAGATAAACGAAAGTGGACACACAACATTCCAAAACTTATGGGATACTACACAAGCAGTTCGAAGAAGGAAGTTTATAGCAGTAAATATCTACATCAAAAGAAGAAGAAAGATCTCAAATAAACCACCTAAGATTATATCTCAAGGAACTAGAAATACAAGAACAAATTAAGCCCAAAGTTAATAGAAGAAAAGAAATAATAAAGATTAGAGCAGAACTGAATGAAATAGAGACTAGAAAAACAATGGAAAGATCAATAAAACTAAGAGTTTTTTTGAAATAATA
>NW_012143856.1:4159860-4161709 GCF_000956105.1 Propithecus coquereli | reverse complement strand
CCCGCCTCGGCCTCCCAGAGTGCTAGGATTACAGGCCTGAGCAACCGCGCCCGGCCCATATATTTCTGATAAAAGAAAAAATTGTACAAACTCTATGAAGACCAATTTGACAATACTTAACAAAATTACAAATGTATACACTTTTGACTCAGCAATCCCACTTCCAAAAATATATCCTATAGCTGTAATTAAATATGTGCAAAATGGGTATTCGCTGGACCCTTGTTTGCAAAAGATTAGAAGCAACCTAACTATGGATTAATCTGGTTAATTTATAGTATATTCACACAGTGAAAAATATACAGCCATTAAATAAACAAATAAACAAAGAACAGCAAAATAGCAGAATAATACCTTCACAAGATCTAAAGGAAACTAGTTGAGAGATTATAGCACCTAAGTGTAGCACAAAAATAAGAAATGACTCACTGAAAAGGGTAGTGAGGGCAGTTTTAAATTACCCAAGTCACCTCTGCCTCAACCACAAGCAGCACAGCATGGAGAGATATCTTTGCTTAGGTGAAAAAGGAGAAAGTGAGCACCAGACTTTGCCTCAGACCGTAATACCAGGCCCATCCCAGTTAAACCCAGAGCTGGGAAGGCTCCCACAGCTCCAGGCTCCAGACCAGTATCCATGGACTGAGCCTCCCGGCCTACTCTGGTACCAGGCTACATCCCACACCCTAGGCTCTAGACCTGCCCAGTGGATTTGGTCTCTGGCCTGCCCCACTGTCAGACTGACCCCAGAGGACACAGGCTTCAGACTGGTGCCAGCAGCATCAGGCTACAGGCTTGACCCAATGCCAGGCTTGCTTCCAGAGACTCAGGCCCTAGGCCTACCCCTACAGACTCAGTCTCCAGACCTGCCCCCAGGCCAGGCTGATCCCCATTGAGTCAAGCTGCTGGATCTTCCTAATGGATCCCGGAGCCAGATCCATCCCAGTGCCTGGCTAACCCCTGCAGACTCAAGCTCAAAGCATATTCCAGTGCTTGGTCAGCCCATGTGGACCCAAGCTTCAGGCTGATTCCTACAGATAGGCTCCTGGTTGACACTCATACACCCATCTGGGCCCAACCCTGCAGACCCACATGCCAGGTCTGCCCACCTGCTGACCCAGGCATCAGGCCAGCCTGCCCAAAGACTCCAGCAATAAGCCTACACGCATATGACACCAGATGGCCTACACAGACTTTCTGGAAGGGCTGACTGGTAAAAGGCTTTCCCAGACAAAGCCAGTCTGCAAAGAGTGGAATAAGTCCATTCTTCTTCAAATGTGCAGATATCAACCCATAGCCACAACCATCAAGAACAATTACAGAAACATGACACCACCAAAGGAACAAAAGTAAAGCAGCAGCAACTGACCCTAAAGGAAAGGACATTTATAAGCTGCCTGACAAAGAATATAATTGTTTTAAGGAAACTCAGTGAACTTCAATAAAATACAGAGAAACAATGTCAGAAAAATCAGGAAAACAATAAATGACGAAAACAAGAAATATAGTGGAAAGATTAACATTATAAAAAAGGCCAGGTGTGGTGGATCATGCCTGTAATGCCATCACTTTGGGAGGCCAAGGCAGGAGGATTGCTTGAAGCCTGGAGTTCAAATCTAGCCTGGGCAACATAGTGAGACCCTGTTTCTACAAAAAAAAAAAATTTAATAAAATTAGCCACATGTGATTGTGTGTGCCTGTAGTCCCAGCTACTCAAAAGACTAAGTAAGGTGGGAGGATTGCTTAAGCCCAGGAGCTTGAGGCTGTGGTGAACTACGATCAGGCCACTGCACTCCAGCCTGGGCAACAAAGTGAGACCCTGTCTCAAAAAATACATATATAAAAAATATTA
>NW_012143856.1:4156444-4159810 GCF_000956105.1 Propithecus coquereli | reverse complement strand
TGAGCTAGGCTGACGCCACGGCACTCTAGCCCAGGCAATAGAGTGAGACTCTTTCTCATAAATAAATAAATAAATAAAATTTTTGATAGGTAATTTTCTTTACAGTCTTCTTGGGTTGGAATGAAAATAGGTGATTTGGATTTGGTTTTGTTTTTTCTAATTCACCCTTTATTGAGAGAGAAGCCTTTTGAAGTCCCAGCTTTATGTCCCTTCTCAGATGTCTCACTTTGTCTCTTGTCCACTGTGCCCTCAGGCCATGAAAACTGAAATTCAAGTTAACCTGGTTTGCCAAATATCCTCAAGCCAGCTTCAGTGTTCAACTGACCCCTATTCACTTAGCTTTTGGCCTGAGTACTCATTATTTTCTTACTGGCCCATGGCATGTTTTACAAAATGAACTTTCTATTTTGTCTAGCATTTTAAAATTATTTCAGTGGGAATGTTGCTAGAAAGAGAAATCAACCCTGGAAATTCACATTTAGAGCCACAGAGCCATATAATTTGGCAGCCAAATCATGACCTGATCTAGCCCAAAAATGTACTAGCTCAGTGCCTTCCACTTTGTAATAAGTGCTAATATCTTTTAACAAATCCTATAGCGAGATATCATGGCAAGCATTTTACAAATATTATTTGATTTAATCCTTACAACTATCCCAAAGGTGAGGTACAATTATTATCCCCATTTCACCGATAGAGAAATTGAAGCGCAGAGAGAGGTTAAGTGATTACGGAAGGTCCCACAGTTATCGAGTGACAGCACTGGGATTTGAACTCGAAAAAATCTAAGTCCAAAGATTTCCCTCTTAAGATCTTTGTAATTCTGCTTGCTAACAAGTAATGAGAGAGGGAGACAGAAAATGACAAAGAGACAGAGCCCTGCTACGTATGGCAGAGCCAGGAGTAGACCCAGGCGTGCCAATCTGCAGTCCTTTCCACATCCCACTGCTCGTGTCAGGACGGGCACATTCCCGTCATTTTTTACATATCCCTTCATTTTAAAAAGGGTACACAGTACAGATTGGAAATTAAGACTAAATTGAAAAAACACCTAAAGGCATGAATCATTGACTGGTAATTTGATTTCAACTCTTGGTGGCCATCAGTCTTGAACTCTAGCACAATATTGACATGTTTAATCACATCTGTAGACGCTACCTGATGGCACACAGATAGCAGATTTTTTTTCAACAATTCTTACTTCATTTACTTATGTGTAAGTCTAACATCTAAAAAAAATCATCTTTGATTCATACTGTCTCTAATCCAGTGATTTCCAAACTCTTTAAATATTACAAATGGACGTCACATTACCTCTACCCACAATTCCTTTATATGTAAGGATGTCCAAAATTCAGTCTAAGAAAGGCTGTCCCCCAGAGAAGGGCAGATCTCTCAGTTTTCCCAGTTCATCGTACCTTCTCTTTTGTCCACTTCCCCATTCACCACTGAGTGAAGGGAGCTCGTCCCAGGGAATGTGTTGGCTTCTTGTCTTTGCATGCTTTCCCTAACCCTTCACCCAGCAATGGGGAGTATAATTCCAACAAGAGATCTGACTTGCATGGGGCAATTAAAACTCCAAACATCATCTCTCTTCCTTCCTAAGTACACGGCAGGATAAGTGAGGGAAGTGTTTCCTCTTTTTGTGCCCCAAAATAGGAGTGTTCAGGAGCCTGTAAGGTGCAAAAGGCTGTAACTACCCCCTATCAATTTATGAATCAAATAACCCACCCAGCCTGGTGAGGTGGTGCATGCCTACAGTCTAGGTATTCGGGAGGCTGAGGCAGAAGATCACTGGAGCCTAGAGTTCCGGGGTGTAGTGTACTATACCCATAAGGTGTTCATATTAAGTTTAGCATCATGATTGCAAGATTTTTATTCTTTTTAAACTTTGATTCTTTCTAACCAATAAGTAACCTGTTTGAAGTTGCCATCTGAAATAAAGTGTCATTCTAGCATTAATGAGACAAAATAGGGAAACAGAACCAAGCACTATTACAAACTCCTGAAATGAAATTTATAATATAGATTTTGGTGTTTTTTTCTCAAACTAGTACCAAAAAAAAAAAAAAAAGATTAAATTTAAAGTTATGGCAACTAACTTCCTATTATTTGTCACTGGCCTTTATGTTTTCATCTATTATATTCTCTTACATAGTTTCCTCACCTTGAATACCTAATATTTTCATTCTAAAATCATGGGAATTACAGTGGGGACACGATATTCTGGTGGCCAGGTCTTGGTTCACTGCCACCCTTTATTATTCCATGAGACTCTCATTCCCATTCAAGGAAGAGTGGGGATCTCATGATTGTCCAAACAAATAGCATCAGAACTCACTGAAGTCTGAATGCCTAACAATTTTTCTTTCCTTCAGTAATACTAGGAGACAAGAACTCTATGCAGCCACAATAGGGGACAATAAGGAGGCCCAGCATAGTAGCTCATGCCTGTAATCCTAGCACTCAGGGAAGCCGAGGCAGGTAGATCATTTGAGGTCAGAAGTTCAAGATCAGCCTGAGCAAGAGGGAGACCGTGTCTCTACTAAAAATAGAAATAATTAGCCAGCCATTGTGGTGTGTACCTGTGTACTTAGGAGGCTAACGCAGAAGGATCACTTGAGTCCAGGAGTTTGAGTTTACAATGAGCTATGATGACCCCACTGCACTCTAGCCAGGGCAACAGATTGAGACTCTGTCTCAAAAAAAAAAAAAAAAACGGGGGACAATAAGGAATTCAAGTTAGCTTCAATTCCAGAGACAGGGGAAGAACTAAGCAGTGCTACAGCCAAGCCCACTGTTGATACCATCCTGTCAGGACTGAGGTACTTTGGGGTAACAAAGATATCAGACCTTCTAGAGCTGGGGAGATACGAAAAATGTTGAGATTTGGAAGGAAGGTGTGAAAGGCAATTACAAGGCACATTAGTTAAGAAAAATAAATGTGTCAACCCTATTCCTCTACCAGGCAGTGGCCATAAAAACTATTCATTTGCTTCTACCTCAAAGTTGATCTTTTAATCTACATTGGAGAGAATGAAGAGAGACACCTCCCTCCTGGAGGCTCTGCTCAAAATGGAAATTTGTTAACTTATGCATAAGTGAATAAAAGAAGATCAAGTTTCATGTGTATCCAGATGCTAATTTTGCCTATTAGATTAGCAAAAGCAAAAAAATTTAATGATACATCCTGTTGGGAAAAGTATGGAGAAATCATCACTGTGATATATTTCTTTTTTTGAGAGAGAGAGAGAGTCTCACTCTGTTGCCCTGGCTAGAGTGAGTGCCGTGGTGTTAGCCTTGCTCACAGCAACCTCAAACTCCTGGGCTCAAGTAATCCTCCTGCCTCAGCCTCCCGAGTAGCTG
>NW_012143856.1:4117362-4145714 GCF_000956105.1 Propithecus coquereli | reverse complement strand
GCCTGAGCAAGAGCGAGACCCCGTCTCTACTAAAAAAATAGAAAGAAATTAATCAGACAACTAAAAATGTATAGAAAAAAAATTAGCCAGGCATGGTGGCGCATCCCTGTAATCCCAGCTACTCGGGAGGCTGAGGCAGGAGGATCACTTGAGCCCAGGAGTTTGAGGTTGCTGTGAGCAAGAGTGAGACCCTGTCTCTACTAAAAAAATAGAAAGAAATTAATCAGACAACTAAAAATATATAGAAAAAATTAGCCGGCATGGTGGCGCATCCCTGTAATCCCAGCTACTTGGGAGGCTGAGGCAGAAGGATCACTTGAGCCCAGGAGTTTGAGGTTGCTGTGAGCTAGGCTGACGCCATGGCCTCACTCTAGCCTGGGCAAAAGAGTGAGACTCTGTCTCAAAAAAAAAAAAAACAAAAATTGAAAGAGAGAAAATACTTACAAACTCATTTCTTGAGACCAGCATTTCCCTGATACCAAAGCCAGGCAAGGACAATACAAGAAAACTACAGGCCAATGTACTGTCCTTAATGAACATAGATGAAAAAATCCTCAACACAATACTAGCAAACCAAATTAAACAGCAAATTAAAAAGATCATTCACCATGACCAAGAGGGATTTACACCAAGGATGCAAGGATGGTTCAATATATGCAAATCTATAAATGTGATACATACACCACATTAACAGAATGAAGAACAAAAACTATGTGATCTCAACAGATACAGAAAGAACATTTTACAAAATTCAATATCCTTTCATGATAAAAACTCTCAACAAACTAGGTATAGAAAGAATGTACCTCAACACAATAAAGGCTGTTTATGACAAACCCACAGCTAACATCATACATAATGATGAAAAGTTGAAAGCTTTTTCCCCTAAGATCAGAAACAAGACAAGGATGTCCACTTTCATCACTTCTTTTCAACACAGACTGTAAGTCATAGCCAGAGCAATTAGGCAAGAGACAGAAATAAAGGTATCCAAATTAGAAAGGAAGAAGTTAAATTGTCCCTCTTTGAAGATGACATGATCTTATATAGAGAAAACCCTAAAGATTTCACCAAAAAACTATTAGAACTAATAAACAAATTCAGTAAAGTTGTAGGATACAAGATCAACATACAAAAATCAGTTGTATTTCTAAATATTAACAATAAACTTTCCAGGGTGAAAAAAAAAATCAAGAAAATTATCCCATTTACAACAGTTACATACACACACACACATACACACACACACACACACACGCATGCGCGCACGCGCACACACATGCACACGCACACACACCCCTCTTAGGAATAAATTTAACCAAAGAGGTGAAAGACCTGTAGACTGAAAACTATAAAACACTGATAAAAGAAAATGAAGATGACACAAATAAATGGAAAGATATATCATGTTCATTAATTGGAAGAATTAATATTGTTTAAATGTTGATATTACCCCAAATGATCTACACAATCAATGAAAGCCCTATCAAAATTCCAATGTTATTTTTCACAGAAATAGAAAAAAATCCTAAAATTCATATGGAACCACAAAAGACCCTGAATAGCCAAAGCAATCTTGAGTAAAAAGAACAAAGCTGGAGACATCGTGCTACCTGACTTCAAAACATATTATGAAGCTATAGTATTCAAAACAGCATGGTACTGGCATAAAGACAGACACATAGACCAGTGGAACAGAATGGAGAGCCCAGAAATAAATCTACACATTTATGGTCAACTGATTTTCCACAAAGGTGCCAAAAACACACAACAAGGAATGAACAGACTCTTTAATAAGTGGTATTGGGAAAAGTGGATATCCACATGCAGAAGAATGAAATTAGAACTTTAGCTCACATATACAAAAATCAACTCAAAATGAATTAAAGACTTAAATGTAAGACCTGACACCATAAAACTACTAGAAAAAGACATAAGAGAAACACTCCATAACATTGGTAGGGCAATTATTTCTTGGCTAAAAGCAAGAGTGAACAGAGTGAAGAGACAATTTATGGAATGGGACAAAATATTTACAAACCATATATGTGATAAGGAGTTAATACCCAAAATAGATAAGGAACTCAAACAACTCAATAGCAAGACAACAAATAACCTGATTTTAAAATGGTCAAAAGACCTGAACAGACATTTCTCAAAAGAAGACATACAAATGACCAATAGGTATACAAAAAAAAAATCAACAGCACTAATCCTTAGGGAAATGCAAATTAAAACCACAAGGAGATACCCCTTCACATTTGTTTGAATGGCTATTATAAAAAAGACAAAAGATATCAAGTGCTGGCTAGAATGTAAAGAAAAGGAATCTTTGCATATTATTGATGGGATTGTAAATTAGCACAGCCACTATGGAAAACAGTACAGTGGTTCCTCAAAAAATTAAAAATAGAACTATCATATGATCCAGCAATTCCACTACTGGGTATAGATCCAAAAAAAATGAAATCAGTATGTCAAAGAGATATCTGCACTCCTGCGTTCATTGCAGAATTATTCACAGTAACCAAGATACACAATCAACCTAAGTGTCCATCAACAGATGAAAGGATTAAAAAATGTGGTATATATACAATGGAATTCTAGTCATCCTTCAAAAAGAAGGAAATTCTGCAATTTGCAACAGCATGGATGAAACTACAGGATGTTATGTTAAGTGAAGTAAGCCAGACACAGAAAGACAAATACCACATGATCTCACTTAAATGTGGAATCTAAAAAGGTTGAACTCATAGAAGGAAAGAATATAATGGTAGTTACCAGGGTCTGAGGTATGGCTGGGTGATGGGGTGGAGGCGGAGATCCTAGTCAAAGGAGACACAATCTCTGTTAGACAGGAGGAACAATTTCAAGAGATCTATTGTACAATGTAATGACTATAGTTAATAACAATGTATTATATTCTTAAAAATTGATAATGGTAGATTTTAAGTGCTCTCACCACAAAATAATGTTAAGTATGTGAAGTAATTCATATGTTAATTAGCTCAATTTAGCCATTCCACAATGTATACATATTTCAAAACATCATGTTTTATACAATAAATATATATAATGTTTGTCAATTTAAAAAATAAACTTTAAAAATAAAAAGAATAAGAAAGCTCTATATGCTGACATGGAATGATACACAAAATATATTACAAGAAAAAATGCAAAATCCAAAATCATGTGGACAGTGCACTGCCATTTGATTTTTAAAAGGAAGAAAAAAGCATACATAAGTACTTACATATATATAAATATAGATGTATATACATATTATGTCCTTTAAAAATACACAAGAAATTAATAACACTGTTGGTCTATGAGAGAAAGAACTGAATAGCTGAAGGTCAAAGGTGTAGGAGAGAATTTTCACTAAACGCCCCTTTAAGCTTTTAAAACTTATAATAATGAGAACGTATGATCTATTCAGTTATTCTTTCCCAAAGAATAAAAATTAACATAGCAATAAGAATTTCATGAGCAAATATATACTTTTCATTTACTTCACCAAATTTGAGGTGAGAAATTTTCAATAATGTGCTGAGAACTGGTCCTGACTCAGGTTTTTGCTTTTGACTGAAACTTGGACACTAAATAATAGAATTCACATTTCTTTCTTTTGACAAATGAAAAAGAAGTTGGTACACAGTTTGCGTTCTCTCTATTCTGACTGTATTTTAATGATTTACCCAGTGAACAGGAAAATACTTCCAATTCACAACCTATTTAAAACAAGAAAAGTTGTGATTCAGAATAAAACATGTACACAAGCTTTTTTTTATCTTTTTCTATTTGAGAAGAAAAGATTCCTGTGACATTCACATTCAGACACTGCTCAGGAAAATACAGGAATAATCATAGTACAGTGCTTTCTCTATGGGTAGGGGAGTGGGCAAAAATAAGAAAAAGAAACATTCTAGGCTGACTCCATAAACACACTGCCAGCAGTTTAGTGGCTCAAGAGTCAAACAAGTCTGATTCCCATTGGTCCACTGAATCTGGCTGCAGCCAATAGTGATGCTTTATGAGAGGGAAGAAAACTGAAAAATTGCAAAAACCTCCCCAGCCTTGTTATTGAAATCCAGAAGAGCGTAGAGAACGCCAGTTTTAAAAATTACTCAATGTGAACTTCGATGAGACTTGTGAAGAAAGTAAGAAAGAGAATTACTTTTCTTTTTTAAAAATTGCTTCCCAGTCTCCTACTTCTACCACTTAGGAGCTAGGAGGTAGTTACTTATTTAATCCTTTATTATTGAACCCCAAGTATTCTTTTTACTTTTATTTATTAAGTTGAAAGTTTCAAAATTCAAAATGCACAAAAGGGTCTACAGTGAATAGTTCACCTCTGGTTTTTGTTCCCTAGTAACCAATATTATTAGTTTCTTGTGTATCATTCCAGAGATATTCTATATTCATACAAAAGTTTTCTTTTTCTCAACCTCCCCTTTTTTCTTTTTACACAAATGATTGTATGCAACCAGTAGTCTTTATTTTTTTTTTTTTTTTTGAGACAGAGTCTCACTCTGTTGCCCTGGCTAGAGTGAGTGCCGTGGCATCAGCCTAGCTCACAGCAACCTCAAACTCCTGGGCTCAAGCGATCCTCCTGCCTCAGCCTCCCAAGTAGCTGGGACTACAGGCATGCGCCACCATGCCCAGCTAATTTTTTCTATATATTTTTAGTTGTCCAATTAATTTCTTTCTATTTTTAGTAGAGACGGAGTCTCGCTTTTGCTCAGGCTGGTTTCGAACTCCTGAGCTCAAACCATCCGCCCGCCTCGGCCTCCCAGAGAGCTAGGATTACAGGTGTGAGCCACCGCGCCCAGCCTGCAACCAGTAGTCTTTAAATAGAAATAAAAATTAAAGGATCTTTGCATAATCCTACTCTTTACATGAACACATTATTCTTTTCTATAAAGATACCTTTTTAAAAAATATTCTTTTCAATACCTCCCATATCACTCAAAGTTAAGAAAGAGCTTTTTGGCAAAAAGAAATAAGATGTCTAGAGAACGAAATTGCATACAATTGATTACACAGTAAATCAACTCACTTAACTTCTGGTCCACGATTCTGACCCCTGAAAAGCCTGTATAGATCTTCCAAGTTCCCACCAGGAATAATTTTGCAGAGGTTTTATTAGCACTCCACGAAGATTTGGTCCAAGGTCCAGAGGCTTCTTCAGTTAAATTGAAGAGGGAGAGAAGAGGGAAATAGGAAGCTGAATTCAAATGTTTGGTTCTTGCAGACTAGCAACAAGGAGGGGAAGAGAGATGAAAGAGAAACCTTGAGTGCCTTCAATCAGTTAATAAGTAACTCATATGCGCTAGTACTAGATCCCTCTGCCTTGCAGTGGCAATTTAACAGGTAAGGCTACACAAGTTCGTAAATCCCTTGCTAAATTCAGAGGAACCAGCTACAGAGAAAAGAGGTTGCTTGTAGAATAAGACACAGAAAACAACTCAAGAAGAGCGAAACCCAGAGAGCCCTCCAGAGGCCTGTGTCTGAAGGAGGGGCTGAATTCCAATGCACAGTCCAGCGTCCAGTTTTTTGAAACTCTCAGCCTTTTCTTCTTCCCTGGAGTTAGAGATGGAGGGAAGAAAAAAGGCTCAGGAGAAAGGTGTGCTTTTAGGGTGTGGTGTGCTACTCAGAACCCTAGACGAGGTATCTACTGACTTAGGTTTCAATTCCTACTCGGGCACCAATTGGCTGTGGACTTTCTTGAGTCTCAGTTTCTTCAAGGATAAACCAGCTCAAAAATACTGCAAATCTGAAACCAGCTCGGTATAATTCAATTGCTATAGCCCGGTACCACGGCAGAGCAGTTTTAGGAGTGCCAAAACTCCAGCTTCCCGCATAACTTTAGACATTTTCAGCAACTGTCCAAGGCAATTCTGATCCCCAATTTGAAAAACATTACAGGAAGACACCATCTGGTTCATTCCAGCAGTAAGTCCCTCAATACTATTTCAAGAAAAGTAAATGGGCAAAGTTTATATAAGATAAAACCAATATCTGAGTCTTGAGATGTCAGAAAACACACATTAAAATCATGAGGGTTCCTCTATACCCACTCCAAATCAACAACAATCCAGAAGTGATAAGTGGGCCACTTTGATGTAGACAAACCTCCGCAGAACACAACCTAAACGTCACTCACTTCTAAACAAATAGACAACACATTTATAAACAGTTCGTGTTTTTCTGGAACCAGACCTGAATTTATAACCTCCTAAACTCCACATAGGGAATGCAGAGTCTTTACTCATTAAATAGCCGATCAGAAACACTTCTGTCTGGACTTTGTAGGAAACAGTGAATTTGCAGGGGAGACCCAAATCAGTGCTTTTCAGAAATTTAGTCTTACTTCATGAGTGGCAACGGGATGTAACAGAATATGGAAGCGACCTGTGTTCAAATTCCAAGTCTGTTCTACACCCGCTTAGATCTTGGGCAAGGAACTAACGTCTCTGAGCCTCACTGTAACATGGGATAATAATTTCTGCCTCTCTTGATTATTGTGAGTTGTAAAGAGACATACTGTAAATGCCCATTCACATGTTAGGTATACATTAATGTTAATTTTCTCCTTTTCTTCTAGAGCCCTTTAAGATATTTACTGGATAATAATTAACCAGAAAAATTCCCTCTTGTATAAAATCCTAATCATGCCAAAATTCTTCAGGCCAAAATAGATCCTAACTGAAAAATGACTCTTTTGCATTTATATACGGTATGTGTATCACATGTGTTCTTATGATACACACACACTTATAATCAAATATGTCATCAGAAAGTGCCCATTGTCAGTTCCACTCAATGATATTAGGTTAAATCATATCAAATTGCTGATGTTTGGCCACTTTATACTTACAACTATAGCAATTTCTTATGTTTACAAATAGCAAGTCTAGAGCAGGGATTTGATACCTGTCTGCTTTTCCTAGATTTCCTGAAAACAACAACATCCTTAGAAATCAGTAACTCTGCATTTTCATCCCAGTTCACTTAGTAGGTATGTGACTCGAAGAAAATCATTTAGCAACCTTGGGCCCTACTTTCTTGATTTATATAATAAAGATGGTGTATTCATCTTTATCCTTTTCCACTCCGTAATTTAATGACTATAAAAAGGCACACTTAGTTTAGTGCATCCAAAATACATAGTTGGTAAGAACACTTTTAACTTAGCTATACAAATTCTCTTAGTTGCCCCTTCTGCATCCGTCCTGCCTTCTTCCACTTTGAAGCAAAGACAGAAACCTTGATGATAGTAACACAAAGCTGTGTAAACTTCTTCACAGGCCTCTTAAAATGCACTCCTAATTTGGCACACTCTACCATAGCAGTACTGGATTTCTACTTAAACAAAAATGGTCACGGGTGTCAAAGAGATGTGAGTGAGTGTCCACTGAACTGTGTCTAAATGATTTTCCTTGTGACCAAAGCCAGCCTGGAATAAGCCCCTGCTAGTGAGAAGAGAGAACATGCTTCCCAGGCTGAAGAGGTATTGTACAAAGTAATGAGTTCTGCACCACTTGGTCCACAATTCACAGCTGAGTCTGATTTTCCTAGACAAAGAGCAATAATCAAATGGAGGATGCTCTTCAGCAAGCTTCTCTGAGTTTATAATTGATATTAGACTCATTAGGTGGTGAGCGTATGTTGTAGGAATGACAAGAGGAGATGTTTGTCAACCCTGGTCAATATTATGCCAGAGGTTTGTCATGGCTATAATGGATTTCAATAGAGTCTAAACTCACTAAAAATGCCTAGAAATTCTTCAGTTCAAAAGTTAAAATGTTTAAATGCCCTGTTGTATTCCTTTTATCCTTCTATCATAATTTTATACACCTCCCTTTTTTGTCGTTCAGAGAAATAATAATCATGATCCTTCAAGCATGCAGACCAACACTGTTCTTAGAAGGGAGCTGCTGGAGGTTCATTATGCCTTGAAACACAGAGCCAGAACAAAGGACTACTGAATCACTCACCTTATCTTCATCTAAGAAACCTGAGATTACAGGGTTTCTATGTTTCTCCCAGACTCAGTACTGTACTTGCCAAGACTACAAGTTTTAGGGTTTGTCTCATTTGTACCACAAAAATGTAAGTAGATAGGTGCTTCCTACCACATATATAGACCCTTATCTAAATTGCTCAAAACTATGCTTAGGTTTTTTTTTTTAATCAAAGTTTAAGCATCGATTTCTGAATCTGGAAGTCTGACTAATCAGCACCAAATCAATTGCTCTCTTTGAAAGTACTAAAGGTAGTACCTATATCCTGAAAGCCTAAAGTAGTATTAAAATTATTTCAGAACTCACAACTTAGTTCACTGAAGGTAGGAATCTGAATGTATTCATCTTATGTTATATATAAGTTCTCACTAAATATTTGCTGACTAAATGAATAAATTAAGTAGAAAACATTTCATTAAGAATTTTCACAGTATTTTATATTACAGCACCCTTTATCATGAAGCACCCTTATCATAGTTCATTTTTATAATCCTATCCTTATAATTATCTAGAAGACTGATTTTTTAAATAAATTTAATTGAAGTTGATGATGTGAGAAAATGTATCAAACAGAAGCAATGACTTAAACAGATTTTATTAGGAATCTGGTAGAACTATAAATCCTGGCTCTGCCCATCAACCTTCCCTCCCTTTGTCTCATTCCCACTGCCTCTCTCCAGCCTCCCCCAAGCACTCCCAATCTCATTATCCCATGATCTGCTAAAACTGCAGTTTACCTCCTGGAACCAGCAGAAACACATGTCACTGAGAATTAGGGAATTGGAGGCAGTTACAAGCCACCAGATAGGGTCACAAAGTATCTGAACCTGAAAATGAAGAGTTTTTTTTTTTATTTTCTTAAACGAGAAAAAGGAGAAAACTCAATTGGACTTTTATTTATAACATTTCAGCTAGATGGACTGCACAATATCTAGGCATTTATAACGATTGGGATGGAAGAGAACCTTAAGAGCATGTTATTTGCTAATCATTTGAAAAGTAATATGTTGATTTCATTTGCTGATGTTAGAAGGATATTATCTTAAAACTTTTACCACTAATAAACACTTGCTATTTTTGAAAGCAAATTGTTTGGAAGTAGTGTACAGGAAGACAATACTCACATATTACTTCATCCAAGGTTTTTTGTGCCACACTTTATCCCAGGAATAACTCCATTTTAAACTTTTATTAGCAGTTACATTAATTCTAACCAATGTTTATTTAATAGCAACTAGGTATCAATCATGCTGCCAAATATTGATGCACCCTAAGAAAAATCAGCAACAAGAAGCTATGCTCCTTCTACATACCCCTTCAGTTGTGTACTCTTGCCAAACGGCTGTGTGTAAACAAATGGGATTTAAAAGAGGGGATAGGGCTTTCAGTACTCACAATGCTAAGAAAATGAAAATGACCCTCAACAGCCAGCTTGAGAAAACTGACTGGTTAGTGTAAAGGCTTCCAGAAACATTCTTTGCAGAAGATTTAAAGCCCAGAAGTGACCAAAACGCAGGGCAACTGGAAAAACAACCGACTCCTGGGAAATCCTTTGTTTCTTTTCATTGGCATTTTACTTTGGTCTGTTTTGGAGCGGATCCCGTTGCTACAAACGTGCCATAAGGAGGGCACAGGTGCTGATGGGTCGGCCGTGCCCGCTCTCCACCGGGGCAAAGGAGGCACAAGGTCCGTCCTCTAAGGCACATGAGGAATCAATCACCTGACTGAATTTTTAAAAAACTCCTCACCAGGAAGTAAATGTTTGATTCGTCTACACTTTCATGGTATAGAGGGGAGGAGGATTTCAATTGCTGACCCAATAAGCAATTCCTCACCATTTTCTTCCGTCTATAATCAAAATGGTAACAGAGGACGGGAAAAGTTTTGGTTTTTTAATTCACTTAGTTCTTGCTTTAATGCTGAACTCCTAACGTCAAAATGAGATTATAAATTGATTCCGAGTTACAAACAAAAAGAAAAAGTCCCAGGGAGGAAAAGGGGCGCCGCAGACGCTCAGCAGGGGACCGGGCGACGCGGCACCGAGTGGCGTCTCGGACCCGCGGCTCTGTCGCCAAGGGAACGCCGCGCAGGCGCAGAGCGCGCCGCCCCGCGGCCGGGGCTCGCCTTCAGCGCCCCGCGTCGCTTGGGTGCCCTTCGTTTATCCCAGAAGAGGGCAATGGAGTAAATCCTCCTCGCGCTGAGCACACCAAGTCTTCTCCGAGAAGGTCCTGAGCGGGGTCGCCGGGCGCAGGAAGAGCCGCGAAACTCCCCGAGTGTAACGGACACCGCACTCCCCTCGCTGCGAAACGCGGACCTGCTCTCCCGGCCGCGTCAGGCGGCCCGAGAGCGGTCCCGGGACCCCTCGAAGGGGCCAAGCATCCTGCAGCGATGCCTGACGCTCCACCCGGGCAAACCCACCCCCACCACCACAAGGGACCCGAGAGTTAAATTCTTGTACAGGCGTATACACCCACATCCCTCCGAATTATGGGACCCCCAAGAGCAGCTGTGGTCAGTGCCCCGCACGGGGGTTTGGAGGGTCCCCACACACGACACTCACACAGTCCTAAGGAAGCGTGTCCCAGCCCGGACTGCCGAGAGAGGAACTCGGGCCACCTGCTCACTCGCTCACTGGGCTGGTGTCCCAGTCCTCCTTTTCCTGCACACCCCCTTCTTTCCCGGGTCCCTTCCTTCCCCAAAAAGCACTGACCTCTTCAGCTTTGAGTGTTCGGCAGATGAAGGACTCCCCGGAATCCTTGGCACAGGAGCAACCTCCAAAGTGCTGTGGTGATGAGTTATTGGGCCCAGTGACCCCAACTCCAAAGCCCCGCCAGGGGCCAGAAAAGCCCCCCGGGAGGGCACTTCTCCCCACCAGCCTGGAGAAACCCCGAGAGGAGCTGGGAAGAGCAGGGCGCCGCCGCCACAACCTGCTTTCTCATTCAAATCCTCACGCTCGCACTGGAGCCCCCTGCCTCCCCGCCCCGCAGCTCCCGGGGAAATCAGGAACTGGAGCTGCGGAGAGTGGACTGGAGCGCCCGCTGCCTCCACTGGTCCCAGCGGGATAGCTGCGCGGGGCCAAGGGCTGCACCTGGAACCCTCGGCCTGCACCCTCCTGCGAGGCCCCCCAGTAGGCAAGGGCCAGAAGCACCGGGAATAAAGTCCCTCTCCCCGCCCCCAGCAACTTTCAAAGGGTCCCAAACCCAGGGATACCCCTTGATAGTTTGGGGCTATAGTACGGAGGGCCTCCTCGGTGGTGGGAGAATAAAGGAGTTGGCGAAACAAAGTTGGAAGTGAAGGGCACAAATGGGAACTGTGTGCAGCTTGCACCAAAGTAAAAAGTGTTAGAGCCGCATCTAAACGAAAATTCGGAGCCACCCAGCTCGTCTGCCCTCCCCCCCCCCTTTTTTTTTACCATTCTAAGAAAATAGTGTCTGTCACTGCTGTTAAATTGAAGAGATCTGCTGGGTGTAAAGTGTAACTAAAATTGAGGAAGAGGAAGTGTAAGTGATAACATTTTGCTTTTATTTACCCTCAGTCTCTTCCAAATACTACTCCTTGGCATTAAACAGGTCGATTATTCAATTAGATTGGTTTAGTGGCTGGTTGACTCCAGCGGGCAACCCGCCATAAGAGCACAGCGGTGGCGGGGGAAAGCTCGCACAGAGCAGGCACTCAAACGTTGATGAGAAGATGAAATCTACTGAACGCACTGAGGTGATGAGTGATCATCTTGGGGCAGATGCTGGAACAGCCGCTGGCCTAGGCAGCCGCGGTGTGATCCGGCTTCGGGATTCCAGGATTTGCATTTATCAGCCTTCATTCAACCTGCCCTATTGTTAGTTCAAAGCCTGGCTGGGAGGGAGTGGGGACGCTGCTCCTCGCTCACCTTTCAGTTTAAAATTCTCCTCCAATAAGAATGTCCTAGGAAAGCTGGCAGCATGGGGTTGGCAGGGATTTTCTGGGCTTAGTGACAACATAAACCAAAGTCATTTTCTTTTTTCATGCGTGAATTTGCTCAGGAAGTTACAAATGAGTGCCTGAGATTGGAGAGCAGGGTCTGGCTGTCGGTCAGCTTTGACGGACAGTTATTGTGGGTGGTGGTAGCACCGTGACCTCTCCGCTCAAGATCTAGGGTTTCACCTTTTCATCCCACTTAGCCGATACCATAGAAACAACCCATTTGTATTATTCAGTTCAACGGAGGCAATCACAATGTCACAGCAAAGCACCATGGGCAAGAAGAAACTTTATCCTGAAAGCAATCCTGGACTCTCAGAAAAAAAGCCGCCAGAAGAGTGACTTGAATTTATTCTTGCCAACAGTACCAGGAAGAAATCAATTTGGAAAAAATATATAAGGTCCTTTGGCTCTATAGAAACTTCCCCAAATTTCCTTTTTTTAAATTACATGCCAGTGCACAAATTCCCAAGTTACAAGAAATTAAGTAAATAAACTTCTGCCTCCAAAATGCTTTTGTTTTGTAGACATGTGCTTTTTGGGATTTGTTTTGCTAGTAATCTCGATGGTGAATAGGAAAGCCAAAAAGAGAAAAAAAAGATACCAAGATAATCCTTCGTCAACCACAGTTATCCACTCCCCAACCTCCTGTTTGTCTCTCTGAGTCTGAAAAAATGCAGGCGCGCGTGTTAAAATAAATCCAGACACAAAGTTTATAAGGAGAGCACTTGTTTGTATGCATTCTTTATTTTGATAGCTTTAATCAACGGTCCATAATTTTGTGAACTTTTAGATTTTTTAATTGTGCAATATTTCAAACCTATCAAAAATAGGACAGACACTGCCTAATAGTCCTGTTCCCCCACCCTTCTTTTTTAAACAAAATATTGTAGTTACAGCTAAAACCCCGTCTCCTGGCTCTTCCCACCCACACCCCTTCCCAAAGGTAATGATTCTGAAGTTGGCATGAATCATAATTAAGCATGTTCTTAAATGTTTAGGACATATGTATATATCCATAATATTTTAATGTAGCTTTTCTCTCCAAGTCTTTTTTTTTAACATCATTAATTGGAGAAAAATAAATGACTAAAAATAAGACAATATTGTTGTTATATTGTTGAATTTTTGGAAGCAGGACAGAACCATTTTTCCCTGCTAGTGACAATCAGAGGGAATAATAATAAAGGGATTAGACAGTGGGTAATAAACAGCCTCTCTAGGTTACACAAACCCCTCCATGGTTACTAAAGAATCAACAGAAAAACAAAACAAATAATACCCCACCACAGCCCTGCTTTTTCAGTGGTTAAAGGGAAATTTAAGAAAATGAGATCTACATTAAAACTTCTTTGGACAGAAAAAAACAAATGTCCTGTATGGTAGTAAACTTCCTTTTCCGGATGGTTTCTTGGTCATGCAAGCTATGGATCTTTTAGTAAATATTTGTCACTTCTCAAGTGTAAGGGACTCCTGCTGGTAGCTCAATTCAAGGTTGAAATCAGCCCTACTGAAAAGACTGGGGTTGAATCCCCCTTCTTCCCCATGCACTGGGACCTCCATCAGTACAGTAGTTACAAAAAGCCCTTTACTGCGGTCCTTTGACTTAATGTCCTCCCAGCATTAAAAGTGCTAAAAAGGCACTGATTTTTCTTAAATGCCATCGACGGGTGAAAGATATCCTTCCCAACCCCCACCCTCCTCACTTCCTGAGCCATGATTCTCATTAATTATACTGGCACATCACTACCCAGCCTCCCCTCTAAATAGCTGCCAGATTTCTACATATTATCTCTGCCTTGATACAGAATGTGCACTGACACCAGGATCACAGAAAATCCTGTAAGAGGTGCCTGATACATGGTAAAATGATTGATGTGCTTTGTGGTGAGCCCGATGTGCTTCATATCATAGAGGATTTCTTAGAAAACTGCATGGGGAGTCTGTGTGCTGGAAAAAGATTTTTCTAGCTTTGCAAAAATGGTGTTTCAGTTGCAAAAATATCCATATTTAAGATACTCAAATGTAACCAGCAATAATCTTGAGTTATATCCGTGAACAAGAGAGTGAAGGAGAATATCTCTATTTTAATCAATGCACCATTGACCAAAGAGTTTATCAAAGAGCAGTCATTCCTCTTTCCACACATATTTCTTGAGTACTTGCCAGGTACCAGGAGGCACTGCTCTAGGTGATAAGTCTTAGCTGGAATATAGACAGCACTCCTCACTCACCTTTCAGTTTAAAATTCTCCTGCAATAAGAATATCCTAAGGAAGCTGGCAGCATGGGGTTGGCAGGGATTTTCTGGGCTTAGTGACAACATAGAAGTAGAGAGCAGTACCTATCCTTAGGGCCTTACTCTCTGTATCAATCAAGGCTTTCAGGTACAAGTGATAAAAAATGAAATCAAACTAGCTTGAGGAAAAAAGCCAATGTATTGACTCCCACCTTAAGATAGTGGAAAGGATAAGGACGTCAGGAATGACGGCGTTCAACAATTCAGAATCATTTCTCTCATTAAAGAAAAAATTATTCACTGACACGTGGTAAAGCATGGTAAGGAAGACTTTATTTAGGACCACTGAGATAGATATAGGGACGACAGCAACGGGGTCATGCAGTGGGGGAGAGAGATTGGACTCAACTCCGAACACAGCATGGGCAAGTAGGAATTTATAGCCAAGGAGCAGTGTGGGAGTCAGTGGATGGAAAATTACTAAGAAGAAACATCAGGGATAAGGGGAACTCTGGCTAAACCGAACTAACAGGATTCTTGCTGAATATAGGCCAGGATGATCAGACATCACCTGGGGGATGGTGGAGGACTGAGAGGAATCTGATCAGATACGGGAGGTGGTTCTTGCTAAACTGACATAGCAGAGCTCTTTGCTAAAACTGACTTTTACAAGAAAGTACACCCGGATGGCCTAGAAGAAGGTTTAGAAACCTGACTAAGGTTTTGGCCAAGCAAAGAATTTTTGTCACCCTCTCACTTACTCTCACTTTTGCCCCTACTCCTCCTCTCTTTGCTTTTCCCCCCTATTACAAATGAGCTTCCTATGCAGGCTTGCAGGAGTAGGGAGAGCATGACCAGGGACAGCTCCAAGCTTCAGTCATCTCAGCTGATGATCCCAGGGGAAAGAGAGGCTTTCTTGCTTTTATTATCTGTAAATAAGATTGTAGGAAAGGATTCTAACTGACCTGACTCAGGTTATGTGTCCATCAGTTACTGTGGTCAGCAATAAGTAGAGTGTGGCCAGACCTGATTACACATGCACCCATAAGGCCAGGGAGGTGGGGTACTCTGGGTAGCAGCCCCCAAAGAACTACTTGGAGTCAGGGGGGATTTGTTCCCCACAGGAAGGGAGCTGCTCTTACCAAATGAAGGTAAGGGAGGGATTCTGGCAGATAAAAAGAACAGGTATTCCCTACAGTGCCCCCTCCTAACTCTGCCACCAAAGAAAGATTAAGCACCTTTGTACAGATTCATATGTGTATGACAGAGATAAAAAAAATGAGATCAGAGAGAAATTTCCTGAGTCTGTCAGGAAGGACTAGGGGAGAGGGAATAATGGCCAAATGGAAGTACCACCAATCTTCCCTTCCCAGCTGGAAAGGCATGTGTCCACATGTGGCCAACTGTCATGCTGAGCTAGAGATAGGGAGAAAGAAACATAAGCAGATAGCTGGATCCAAAGAGTTGTTTTGTGTTTTTCACTTTTTATCATGGAAGTTTTTATATACACACAAAAGTAGAATAGTCCAATAAAGACAGATGTATTATTCACCCTGTTTCAACAATCATTAATATTTTGGCAACTTTATCCATGAACGTGGGGAATTCACTGAAATACTTAAATTCGTAAATTAACACATTTTTGCAATGCTATATATGGTCTTGGTTACTTATAAAAATGCATGCCTCCAAAGTAACGAAATTACAAAAGACCAATGCATGTGAAGCCCTTAGCAAAATGCCTGGTATAAAACGAGCTCTCAAAAGTGTCAACTATTTTTACTGTATTATTGGCAACCTATTGGAAGGTTTTGAACACTAACAAAGTCTACATATTGAAACCTACTTGGTGTACAAAGGAAAATAAACTACATATATATTTTGGTTTTGTTTTGTTTTGTTTTTGAGATGGGGGTCTCTCTAGGATGTCCAGGCTAGATTTGAACTCCTGAACTCAAGGGATCCCCTCCTGCCTCAGCCCCCCAAGTAGCTGGGACTACGCATGCGCTACTGTGCCTGGCTGGAAAATAATTTTTTAAGGCTAAGCTGTGATTCTTTACTCCTTACCAACAGACTATCTCATTTTTAAATGATTTATTTTTAAATGAGCTATTTATATTTTTTCTATTATAAGCCTATATAATTTTTAAAGTTTTCCCCTTTTATATGGAAATGTCAAAAAAATATTATGAGCAAATGCACTTCCCCTTATAAATAAGGAGAAAATATAGGTCAAATTTTCAAGCTCAGGAATGAGTCTGGACTAGATATCAGAATTCTAAACTCTAGGTTCCCTATTTTAATACCCTTGGCAAAATACTTCATCCTGTGAATTCTGGATGAAGGTTAAATAGCAGAGTTATACCTAAGTTCATCAATTCAACTAAGAGTTTCTTAACCCCAGTTATATTTTTCAGGAGATTTTAGTTCCCACTATAGAATGCTTTTCAAAAGGCAGAAAGTATAATATGCTAATTAAAGTGAGTTTTTCCCGTTCTCTATTTTTTTTTTTTCAACTTGTTCCATTGTATTTTCTCCTGCAGTGGGCAAGGGAGGGAGAATGAACTGTTTTAGAGGAAACAATAGCTTCAGAGAAGTACATAGCCCCTTTTCCTTCCTCCTAAGAGCTTCACAACTCAACTCAGTGTGTTTTGTTTCCAGAAAGACCTCCCACAGAGCCAGTATCTGCAACTTTCAGGAGGGTCAGAACTTGCTCATGGACAAGCGTTTAATTGAAGTACTTTTTTTAGGGTAGGAAATAATAGTGAAACTTTGAGACTACATTATATAATATTCTGGGTTCCCCCTCCAATACCACCATTAAAAATTTCGGCAGAATCCAATAATATAATTAAAAGAAAAATATATCTTCATAATCTATCCAGTTGTGGACCAGTCATCTAATAAAACAATCATTTTTATAGACATTGAACAAAAGTTAAGAAAGACAAGCATACTATATTATAGAAGAAAAAAATGAAGAAAGAAACTGGTGAAACAGAATGTAAATTCTAAAGCTTTGAAAGACGAAAAAAAAGGCAATTTTCACCACAAGGAAAAAGTCTTCTATTTCCCTACTATTTGGAATTCCAATGGGATGTGCACTCTGTCTGACATTAGTAAGTAATTAATAATTAGTAGTTAGTAAGTAATACCTGCTTTTTTTTAACCAGAAAACAAATGGTTAGATTTTTCCACACAAACAGTAAAAGGAAAAATTCCCCATAAATCATGTTAGTTTTTGTTTCATTTATTTGTTTAAACTAAATATATATTTAATAAGCTTGATTTGTCCAAAATAAATGTCATTTTATTTATTTATTTATTTTCAGACAGTCTCACGCTGTCGCCCTGGCTAGAGTGCAGTGGCATCATCATAGCCCACTGCAACCTCAAACTCCGGGCTCAAGCGATCCTCCTGCCTTAGCCTCCTGTGTAGCTGGGACTAGAGGTGAGCACCATGACGCCCAGCTAATTTTCCTATTTTTAGTAGGGATGGATCTCGCTCTTTCTCAAGCTGGTCTCCTGAGCTCAAGGGATCCTTCCTCCTGGGCCTCTCAGAGTGCTAGGATTACAAGGCCTGAGCCAACGGCCCGGCCCCCCGCCCCCCGCCAATGTCATTTTTAAACTTGACAAGCTTACATGTTTTTACAGCTCATTTAAGGCAACTTAATATTCATGGTGTAGGATCGTAGGATGCGTGGGGGGAAATTAGACTGAAAAGATAGGTTCTGGTCAAAATGAGAAGGCAACACTTTGATGGTCCACTCTTTTTTCATTCATCTATTTAATAAATATTTATAGGGTTCCCTATATGGGCAAAAAACTTGGCTAAATGCTATGGAGGGAGCAGAAATGATCCAAATTTCATGAGTATGGTTTGAATTACAGGGTCTCGGACTAGAGAAAAGAGACAGGTAAATAAATAATTACAATATGTGACAAGTGCTAAACCATATGCATACAGTGCCGCAGAACAGAAGAGGGCGCTAATTACTCAATTTCATTGCTAGTTACACAGAAATAAAGTATGAGCTATGTTTCAATAACCAAAACAACAGAAAACAGAATAATCCCAATGCCTCAATTTTTTTAAATCTCATTTCTGTGTTAATTACTCATTGTTCTCACTTTAGTTATAGAAACCTACTCATTAGGTTTCTTCAGATGAGTATGCTGGAAAATAAGATCTTCTGTGATTTTCAGTAATCCATAATACGATACTTTTGCATTGCAAGCCAGTATACACATTCAAACATATTTATAACAAAAATTAATGAAACAATATTTATTTTTGTTATGTGCAATACACTCTAATATATTCTATTCTGTTCCGTTCCTTCATCTTCTTCTCTTTTAATTGCTGGTGGCAACCCATTAAATTGATTTCACATCTCACTAACGAATCATAGCCTGTAGTTGCAAAACAATGTTCCAATGTACCCGTTAAAAATTAAAAAGAAGCAAAGCAGTAGTGCTCACAACAGAACCAAGTGAGGTTAGCAGGACCCCAAAGGCACACATCCTACCCAGTAAATTGGTAGATCTCAAACCATAAGAGAGTTAATCTCTGGAAGAAAAAAGGACTGTGATTGTTCTACCCTATAACCATCCCCAGGCTTCTTCAACCTACATCAACAGAAAGAGGCTTCTAAAATTGTCCAGCTCTCAAAGCGTGGAACTGCCCCAATTCCTCTATTGAAGAGGCTGGGAAGGTATGGGTAATATTCCAGAGGACAGAACTGGGGGACCCAGATTGACTGACCAAGGCACACATACTGCCGGGACCAGGACTTATCGTTATTCCCCTCCAGCAGGATACGACAAAGCTATGAATTACTAACATCCTATTTTCCCTCCACATTCTGTTAATATATTGGATTCATTGGCATTTGACCTTAGGCTACCAGATTATGAGGAACTACCTCTGGTCCTGACCAAAAGGAATTCATATCACCCAGGAGATCCCAAACAAGGGGATGGACTTTTTGGAACTACCCACTTGCTTCCTGGACAGTCCCACCTTCTTTCCTGAAGAACAATACTGAACTCTAGAGTCATCAGTATCTCAGTCCAATTCCACCTCATCATAGTTTGTAAAACTTTAAAATATCTAGCTAATTAATGGCACCTTCCTGTTTTCCATCATTCATACTATCTTTTAATCTTAATATTTATTTGATATTTTGATGTAATTTTAATGGGAGAAATACAAGTTAAATGAATGCGTTCGAATTGCCATTTTGAAAAAGAAGTACAGTTCCTTCATTTTTAAAGCTTTTTTTTACAATTTTATTTTAAAATTTCTGTTCTTAACCATTTTAATTTTTAATCTTGAGTTTTCATTTTCTTCATTCTTTTCATAAGTTTGCATCACTTTCTCCCTGTGATTTGCCTTCATTGAAACAGCTGCCTTGGTAGTGGCATTGGAGAAGCTCCAAACAAAAACAGCCAGGAAACCATCTCCTCGTCAGCAGCGGTGGCTGCTCCCTTAGAATATTCACCATTCGTTTCAATGGCAGCTAAACAATAATGATTCTCCTTGTGCCCTGAACTTCTGAAATGCTGCTGTTTCTTGGTTTCCTGAACCACGTTAAGTCTTTTTATGAAAAACCACTGTCAGTGGCATCCAGTATATATTAATAACCATTGGATCTGGAACAGACTGTGTCAACAATATGCCCCTTGATAGCACATGAACTTTGGTTACCCCAGGGAGGAACTCATATCTCAAAGACACAGCCCTTACTTTGTTGAGGAACCAAATGATGCTGTGTAAATTCAGAAGAGGATAAAATTCTTGGCACATCATCTGCCTGCCTCGGATGCAGTTAATTCTCTTAAAGCAGGTTTGCAAGTGTACTGGGTTGGTATGAGATATTGACCGGGATCTTTACTAAACTCAAGGAGTTACCAGATGGAGCAGGAATAACAGACAGCAGCACCGATTTTCCCTGAGCCCAGTTTTAAGAAGACGGCATTTCAGGCAGTAGACTCACCAGGCTTTCCCAGTAATGGGAAAAGTCAAGCTGATTTAGGTTTCACGAGCACCAGATATAAGAGGTCTGAGAGTAAGAAGTGGGAAAGTTAGAGTTTGTGGCGCAGTAACTATCCTTTCCCTCTCCCATTTACATGGGGGAGGAAAAGATTTGACATTAGCACTTCATTTCCCTTTCTACAAGACTAAGGGTGCCCTCTATCCCACTACACTGGAAAATAGTGATTGTTTCTTTTCCGAAATTTGCTAAACCACTGGACCTGCTAGCACTTCATTTTCCTCAGACAGGGAAAAAGAGGCATGATAAGAAGAATGAAGCTAGAGAGGGGAAGTATGTGGAGGAGAGTTGACATTCTCATTATTTAGCGTAAAACTACACAAACTGATACCATGGAAAGTGGCAAGACTTAAGCAGACTTGTTAATAAGACGGCTACTACCCTCCCAATGATGGAGTGATTAAGCCCAATCATCTTGCACGAGCAAACTCATGTGTCCTTGCCATCCCAGATAGTGAGGATCCAAGAGATAGGGACTATGGACTAGACTGTCTCCAGAGTTCAGCAGGTGAGAAGAGAAAGAGGTGAGACTCTCCCAAGCCAGGGGACTATCATAGGGAGCTCCTAATGAGCTCTCATGGGACAGTAACTGCAACCAAATGTGCTAGAGAAGAGCTGGCATTTGGACACTTGCCTCATGGATGAAGCCAACAGAAATGTCAAGACAACAGACAACAGAATGCAAGGAGACCTTGATTTGTTATCCCTCTCTGGGTGTTGCTAGAATACCCTTTTAGCAGCCAAATGATGTCAATGCTGGATCACATGCATGGGCAGTTTTCATTCTCTCCCAAGTTTTGTTCACCATTAATTATGATAAAGCTGATGTTTGGACCCTCATTGAGGAAGATTAAAAAAAAAAAAGCTAATGTTGCTGTCAACATTTCTTATATACAAAGTGTGATTGGAAAATGAAAAATAAACCCCAGAAAAGAAAATGTGAATCAAAAAGAAAATTGATTGAAAAGGGCCAAAAAATCCAATCCTTTAGAAATAAAGTGAGAACTAAGTTCGTTTGACAGAAATATATTTAAAAATGAGGCTGGTCACGGTGGCTCACGCCTATAATCCTAACACTCTGGGAGGCCAAGGCGGGTGGATCGTTTGAGCTCAGGAGTTCGAGACCAGCCTGAGCAAAAGCGAGACCCCATCTCTACTAAAAATAGAAAGAAATTAGCTGAACAACTGAAACTATATAGAAAAAATTAGCCGGGCATTGTGGTGCATGCCTGTAGTCCCAGCTACCCGGGAGGCTGAGGCAGGAGGATCACTTGAGCCCAGGAGTTTGAGGTTGCTGTGAGCTAGGTTGACACCACGGCATTGTAGCCCAGGCAACAGAGTGAGACTCTGTCTCAAAAAAAAAAAAAATGAAGGGGGTCTAGGTACCCAAGATACCAAAAGAAAAGGCAAAAAGTGTGCCTGTCAACTCTGTTGTTTTGAAGACAGGGGACTGTAGGAGAGAAAAAGTAATATCTTTTCCTTGCCCATCATAAGGTTCATGGCTGACACTCACCATTAAAGACAGATTAACAAGAGAAAAAGCATAACAAATTTATTTAATATAGGTTTTATATAGCATGAGAACTGTCAAAAATGAAGGCCCAAAGATCCAGAGAAAACTGGATTTTTATAGACAGTCATGCAGAAATATGATTGGTGGACAAAAGGTATATGATCTGATGGTAATAAACTGGGGGGAACTTAGTAAAGCCTGTTTGTTCAGATTCTTCTTGACCTCCAGATATAGGGCAGGACCCCCGTGGAATGAGGGTCTTTTGAGGGGAGACAGGAGAGAGAGTTCTTTTATGGCCTGCTTCAGAGAAGAAAGGCAAGAGAAGATCAGAGTGACCTTCCTGTTTCTGAGGGTTTCTCAATTTCCTTCAGCTTCAAATACTCAGTATGCCATATTTTGGGGTGTTGTGTTCTGAGCCCCAACAAGAGCAAGAAGTAGTAAACTCTCTATGTGAGAAAGGCAAAGAAGCTGGGTTTTAGTCAGGAATCCAGCCTAAAACGGACTTTTTACTGTTTCAGATAGCCTTGTTAGAACCATCTACAGTGACAAAGATCTAGCTTTTCTACAGTTACCTAGTTCACCTTGCTCTTGGGCCATCAAACAAGCTTGTCTATAACACTAACCGGAGACAAGCCGAAAAAGCAGATGTTGGCCCAGAAGAAAGTTGTTGGCCAATAGGATTTCTCCACCCAGAGACCACATGGCCACATTAAGCAGGTATTAATACTGCCACTACCTACTTATTGCCACTACCTACGTGGAGAACAAGAATACTCAGCAAATCGTGACTGTACATGACAGGAATCCTAATCTTTATTTTTTCTTGCTCACCTTGTCCATAAAATCAAGGTTCCCTACTACACAAGTGGAAGGTTAGACTGGGCCACAGGAAGACCTGCACCAGTCTCACTTTGTCACGGCTTGACTGAAAAGACATCTGGCTGAGCTGGTAGAGGCCATCAGAACTAATTAGAGTGATAGTTATTATAAGATCTGACATCACTGGGAGGCAAGGACCTAGGTCCAAATTCTGTGATTCACAATGCCAGGCTGGAAAAGAAAAAGGCTCAAGAGCTTGCTATAAAACTAGTTTAAATATACTCAGTTAATTTCTCTGTAAATAAAAATAAAACATCCCTTTAAAACAAAAAAAGCCATTGAGGCGTTAGAACCAGATGTAACGTCCCATCATCCAAAAAAAGGTTATGGTATAAAAGCACATTCACAAAAAATCTTTGGAATATTTGGGACTTCACTGAAAATGAATGTTGTTTAATTTCTAAAGGTTGCAGAATCCATTTTCCATGTTCTAAGGAGTCAGGAAGCAGCAGTAAACTTCTCAGTCTGTACTACTGATTCTAACAGGAGTCAACTATCTGAACCAGATGATAGGTCTGACTTTTCTCAGTATTACAAATCATGAAAAAAAAAAAAAAAAACTTCTGTAGACTTTGTGGACATTAGTAGGTTATTGCTGGCCTGGTGAAAAGAAGCTTATGCTGTCAGAATGCTTTTAGCTGCAAGTTTGTGTGTATGTCAACTTCTAGAACCAACTCAAATTGGCTTTAAACATAAAAAAATTTACTATCTTACATAACAAGAAATTGGGAAGCAGGGCAGTTCAAGTATTGCCTACCTTGGGGGCTCTACAATGTCTTAGGCATCCCGGTTCTTTCTCTCCTCTGTGCTGCCATCCCCAGCACATTGTTTCTTGTCCTCAGGATTATCCCCATCTAACAACAGGTAGAAATTTGCCATTCTTTATTACCAGGAAGGGACTAAGTGACCTCCTCTTGTAGCACTGCCCCAAATTCACAAGCAGTTAGAAAACAGCGGGGAGAAAACAGCCTCAGACATAAAGTATAAAGAATTCCTTTATTATAAATAATGAAAGATGATAAAACTGAAAAAATAAATGAATATTCTCTTTAAACAAAAATCAAATATGGCTGCCCAAAATAACCAAAGTAACACAATGGCCAATAGTTAAACTTTCTCTTCAAACATTAGCAATGCATATATAAATCCTTCAGTTTGGTAACTTTTTATAGAATGCTTCATTTTCCTAAAAGCATATTACATTAATTATAATTTATTTAAATTGTGATATTACACTTATCATAATCATCTCTTTAATATTTACATACCATTAAACTACAACTTTCATCATTTGGGGAAATTTCCATTTTGACTCAATGAAAGTGTCCATATATTTACATATTTTACTCTTCAGAGCAGATCACCTCTAGATCTCTTGGATATTTCACTCTTTTCTACGAAAGTGTATGCGACTTATAAGTTCTCTGAATTTCAGTATTAAGGAGTAGTTATTCATGTTGTCTTTCCATATTTCATAAGTCCTTCTAAGTTTGTCATAATAACTTTCTTTTTTCAAGTTGAGATCTGATCCAGTTGTTTTTAAATAACTGTCTTTTGTCCATATTTCTCTCCAGGAATCTTTGAGTTTTTCCAAATAGTTTTCTTTTTCAGATTCTTCCTTCCATATTCCTTCTCTTTTTTTTAAGGCTGTTAATTCAGCTTTAAGCAAGTTTCTATGAATTGTCCAATAGATTTTAGAATCATAATTAAGGCCTTTAACAAGAACAGTTTTGCCAAGGCCTCTTCTCAAAATTTCTTCATTGAGACTCGCGCTAAAATATCCTCCCTTGAATTAAAAAATAACACAAACCAATTATTTAAGAAAACTGTTATTATACCCACAACATCTTATTTGCCTTAAAATCAGTCATGCAGCACTATTGGTCCTCCAGAGAAAAGCCAAACATTTAAAACAAAAAGGTCCCCAAGAGCTTAAAAACAGCTTTTGCTAAATCCAAGAACTTTATTACTAGAAGAGACCCTTGCTCAAAGTCAATTGACTCTTTTATAACATAGAATTCTCCACAGACTCACTGTTCTCTTAACTCAAAGGAGCTTTGAAGCAATAAAGTATAAAAAGCATTTTTTTGGTTTGTTGGTTGTTTGTAGGGGGAGTGAGGCACACAAGATAGGCCCAAAGACAGGAGACCACAGTAAAAGAAACTAAGGGAAACTATATAAACTAAAAAAGTAGTCAAATACAAAATGAACTGAATCATCTCTCAACTATTAAATTAAGTTCAGAATTCCAGTGTTTAGGACAGCACTGTAATGTAAATACATTTTTAAAAGACTTCCACCAAAATAATTAACATAAAAATAGTCCTGGCCCTTGAATCTTCATCCTTCAGGAAATTTCACTCATCGAATACTTCACTTCCTAATGAAACCAGATAAAAGGGACTTTTTTCCCTCACTGATTCACAGTATAAAGGAGATTCTGCTTAACTATTTCCACAGTCCTTGTGGGATTTTAATCTAACAAAATTAATCTTAAAGTATTAATAATTTAATAGCTTCATTAGATAAGTAATTCACAGTTAAATTCTAAAAATGTGAAAACTCCAAGTTTAAACTAGGAGACATTTTCTATGACCATCTAGAGGAACAAAGTAATCTTTAAAACATTTTATTAAATAAAAAATTTAAAAATAAATTTTTTTCCTTCAAATTTAGTAATTTTGGTACATAATTATAAGGAGTTAGTCATAAAGGGTTTATCACATTTTTCTCAATCTTTGAAATTTTATAAGCTCATTCTTTTGAATCAAAATCAGAATTAAAAGTCAACCTCACATATTAATAAAATTCAAATAGGGGAAGTAAATGATCACAATATGCATATAGCATAATTTGGTCACCTAGGAAGCAATATAAGTTAAAGATATGTAAGATGAAATGTGGACTTGGGAACCAGGAAGAGTTAGGCTCAAACACAGGCTCTTCCAATTGGTTACCCTGGTCAAGACAATTATCTTCCCTAAGTGTCCCTCCCTCCTGTAAATGGGAATAAAAACAGTAACTCCTTAGGGTGGTTCTGAGGATAAGTGAAATAACATAAGCATAGCAGTTAGCTCAGTGTCTGGCACATGGCAAACACTCAGAATATTGTTACAGCAAGTGGTCCTGAGGACAAACCCCGCGGCACACAGAGAATCGGAGAATCAGTTTATTCGCCGGCGGGCTCAGAAGGGCCTTGTCACCAAATTCTGAGCCCCGTCTACCTGATTTTTCCCACTTTTATTAAGTTGTGGTCGTCTGGGGAGTAGGGTGTCAGGTGGTTAATGCCCGCCAGGTAATAGGTTAGTTGATGTGTCAGATAATAGATTTAGTATTATGCAGATGCGCCAGGTAGTAGATTTAGTGTTATGCTGATATGCCAGGTAATAGATTAGTCGATGGGCCAGGTAATAGTCTTCCCTGAGGAGTGGGGGTCTCAGGTGGCTGTTGTGCCAAGTAACAGATGGGGGTTTTCCTTATCAATATATCGTTATTATCGTCATATACATCTCCTTTTTTGGTAATTGTACTCTTTGACTTAAAAAAGAAGCTAATATTTTATTTTTGTAAGGGTTTTGGGATGCTTTATATAACTTTGTATTATTAACTTACTTTTAAACATAAGCACAGTGGCTCACACCTATAATCCTAACACTTTGAGACACTGAAGTAGGAGGATTGCTTATGCCCAGGAGTTGGAGGCTGCAGTGAGCTATGATTGATTGCACCGATTGCTTTTGAATAATTCTTATTTTGCAAGAACTGAATATGATCTGGATATGTAAAAATTAATGAATTTCATTAAGCTTTCTATTAATAATTCAAAATGCTTTTGTAACAGAGGGAATGGCCTGGAAAAAATGGCAAAAATATTTTCTGTCTCTTTAAAACATCTTCCATTCCTTTTTGAGAATTGAAGCCCACATTCCTGCCTCAGGCCAGTGGTTGGTAGGGGCAGGGTAAGTCTTTTGTTTATTTGTGCAACAGGAGATGGCCCAGCCCAGACCTGGTAAAGGGAGGTCCTAGGCCAAGGTCATGGGATTGTCTTCAGAGAGATGGGAGGATCAGAATCATCAACTATAGTTGAACAGTAATTGCCTGAAGCTGAGAACCCACCCTTTAAAAGCTCGTATTTCTGCAAATGTTCAGAAAATTTGGATTTTGAGACAAGGAGGTCTATCATTTTTCCCCCTTTGCCTGCAAAGTAATAAAATGTCTCTTTCCTTCCTCTTCAAACCACTTGTCCTCATTCTTCTGATCAGGCCTTGTTGCCAAGTGCTGAGTTTTTGGTAACACTTTTAAGAATTAAATTAGTTAAAATTCTAATCATTTTAATATGAGGTCTTCTCTTCAGGTTATTCTTGTTTGTTATACATAAGGAACTTTAAAAAATAAGAAACACTGCTCTTAATCCTGTCATAGTAACATTTTAACCATTTTATTTTTCTATATTCCCTTTTCAGTAATCACCCACATACATACATTTTTAATAGGGTTGGAAATCTGTCTAGATACAATTTTGTATTCTGATTTTTAAAAGATTAAGTCAGGCCGGGCGCGGTGGCTCACGCCTGTAATCCTAGCACTCTGGGAGGCCGAGGAGGGCGGATTGTTTGAGCTCAGGAGTTCGAGACCAGCCTGAGCAAGAGCGAGACCCCGTCTCTACTAAAAAAATTAGAAAGAAATTATCTGGACAACTAAAAATATATAGAAAAAATTAGCTGGGCATGGTGGCACCTGCCTGTAGTCCCAGCTACTTGGGAGGCTGAGGCAGTAGGATCGCTTGAGCTCAGGAGTTTGAGGTTGCTGTGAGCTAGGCTAATGCCACGGCACTCACTCTAGCCAGGGCAACAGAGCGAGACTCTGTCTCAAAAAAAAAAAATAAAAAATAAATAAATAAAATAAAAGATTAAGTCATAGTGTTAGGTAGATAGCGAGGGATTCCAGATCTCGTAGGGAGCGAGACTCTGTCTCAAATAAATAAATAAATAAAATAAAATAAAATAAAAGATTAAGTCATAGTGTTAGGTAGATAGCGAGGGATTCCAGATCTCATAGGGACAAAAGTGGGTGCTCTTGCTCCCATCTTGGTCCTGCCCAACCCTGATTCTCCATGCCTGGGGGGTGGAGGGAATACTCTATGAATCTGCCAATCAGAACTTGGCACACCAGCTGCAAAAGAATGCAGAGGACTTTCTAGCCCACAGGCCAAGCCACATGGGTACCATAAAGTCTGGAAAGTGACCTAGAACCCACATGTGCAGTAAGACTCAGGTCATGTGCCTCCCAACTCTCTAATCAAAGTGGTTCCATAGTGACCTCTGAACCACAAGGGAGGTCTCTATCTGGATATTATAAAATAGGACACAGACCACAGCCAAGTTCTCTCTCTTTGACTTTCCTTTTGCCTGCCCTGCTGTGACAATGGGTCTGGTTGTCTTCCATGGCATATGTACCATGCTCTGTAAACCTATATTGTGCTGTTGCCCTATAATCCTATCTTTCTCTCCTCAATAAACCTCATTTTTGTGCTTGCCTAACTTCGGCATGTCTGCTCATTCTTTGGCTATGAGCGTGCCAAGAACCAAAGGTTTCAGACTGAAACCTAACAATAAGGCTGGGCACCGTGGCTCACGCCTATGATCCCAGCACTTTGGGACACTGAAGTGGGAGGATTGCTTA
>NW_012143856.1:4109650-4115658 GCF_000956105.1 Propithecus coquereli | reverse complement strand
GTAGCCCTAGCTACATGGGAGGCTGATGTGGGAAGACTGCTTGAGCCCAGAAATAGGAGTTTGAGGTTGTAGTGAGCTATGATTGTACAATGGTACTCCAGCCTGGGTTACAGAGTGAAACCCCATCGCTAAAGAAATAATTAAAAAAATAATAATATGGGCTGTTACCACCAAAAAAACTGTAGAAACTGCTTTTTCACTTAACAACTTATTGAGGATATCTTCCCATCTCAACAAATATTGATCTACACCTTTATTTTTTATAGAGTTTGCAAAACTGACTTCCAAACAGGATTTTATCAATTTATATTTAAAGTAACATAGTATGAAGATCTGTTTGCCTAAACTCTTGATACAATTTTAACCAATTTAACTTTAATAACAGGATTTTATTTTAGAAAAAGTTTGTAACTTTCTGAAAAGGGATAATGGCTGACCAAAAAAAAAAAAAACAAAACACTTAGTGTCTTCTTTTTTCAAAAAAGAAATTATACATTTAACATATGTTAGCTTTTGTGAAGTGGTTGAAAGTATAAAGTTAAGCTCATTACGTTAGGTTCATCTCTAGGGAATAAATAATACTTTAGGTCAAGAATATGTCCTGTTATATTATCTGATAATAGAAAAACATTTTCTTTAGGATATGGGTTTCTTGAAACTTATCCTAGGGTTTTCAGTTTGAGAAGCATCAAAAGGTGTAAGTAGGAGAATTATGCCTTTAGCAAAAACTTTGTGATACAGTAAATACACAAATTAGATGAAGGCAGAACATACAATAAAGATTAGATGAATTCAAATCATTGGTACCTAATGAGCAAAGGGAAGCCTGAGAATTCTGAGGTTTCTCTCTAATCTTTTAATGCTGCGAAAACCACCACCCATTTTCCAATAAAATATCCCATAGTCTTTGAGACCAAAGTTTTTGGAACCAAAAACTTGAAGTGGATGGTCCATGAATCTAATTCAACATTATCAACCTGAAGTATTAATGTCCTAATTCTTCATTTGACAAAGATCATTATATTCCTTTAAAATTAGCAAATTCTCAATTGAGCATTTAAAATACAATGTGGTCAATAATAATTTAACAATAAATCTTCTAGAAACAATTCTATTGAATAAGGTAAGTTACACCTGTAATATACTTTCACCAAAACATTAGAGCTTTTTTGAAAAAGCAAATGTTACTTTTAAAAGTCTATGACTTCTGGCAGGGCACAGAGGATCACACCTATAATCTCTCAGCACTTTAGGAGGCCAAGGTGGGAGGACAACTTGAGCCCAAGAGTTTGAGAGCCATAACACATATGTCCATTGTTTCTTTAACCTCTATATGTCTACTTATGGAATTCTGAACTGAGTGGCAGAAAATCTGTTTTCTAGCTTTGATTTTATCAATTATTAGCTAGATGGTTGTATATATGGCATTTAATCTCTATAGAAAATACTAAAATTAGTTGGGAAGAAAAGTAAGGTGGGAATTAAGGCTTTCTGAGGTTCTTTTCACCTCTAAAATTTTGATTCTAAATACCAAGTTATATAGACATTTGACAGGAACCCATTAATAATAATAATAATCGTATATGGTGATTACAACACTCTGGCACTGCACGACATCAGGAGGCAGATTCCTATTAAATATGCCTGGAGTCATGCAATGCATAGTCTGGACAACCACAGGTGATGACCTTGCTGCCTAAGCTTTAAAGAGTCATTACTATTTCAGATAGGAGAGATTTAAATTATTACGACAACTAAGAAGCTAAAGGACTTGTGAAGCATAAATCCTGCTTAGAGCTGAAATGGCCAAAAAACCAAAAAACAAACAAACAAAAAAAACCATCTGAGCTGATCTCTCTTTAGGGAGCAACACTCATCTAAACTGTGTAAATTCTCTGGTTTGTTAAAAGAATCAGTTATGTCAGGTGTGTTTGGGGGGAGAAAAACATCAATCTTATTCCTTTACAGTTCTGTCTCATTAAACAGTGATATTCATTTATTTGGGGGTAAAATTTAAAAAAAAAGAAAGAACCCTTTTCTTCACAAAATTAAAATAACGTTAAGAAGACCTTTAAATAGCCAGGCATGGTACCGTGCACCAATAATTCTAGCACTTTGGGAGGCCAAGGTGGAAGGATCACTTGAGGCCAGGATTTCAAGACCAGCCTAGGCAAGATAACAAGACCCCATCTCTATAAAAAATAAAACAATTAGCCAGTCATGGTGGTGCATGCTTATAGTCCCAGCTACTCAGGAGGCTGAGTCAGGAGGCTCGCTTGAGCCTAGGAGTTTGAGGTTGCAGTGAGTTAAGATGACACCACTGCACTCCAGCCTGAACAATAGAGGGAAAAAAATATCTTTAAATAGAACTAAATTAATTCATTAGACAAATTTTACCAAGTCTCTATTGGCTAATAAGTATTTTTCTAAGGACTGTGAATATCAAGATAAAAAGGAAAAGGTGTCTGCCCATCAGGGGCTCACAGCTTAGGGGAGGATATAAACCTAAATACATAATAATTATAGGGAAAGGTGAATAAGTACTACAATCACAGTGTGTTATAAATTGCTGTGAGATATAGTAAAGAAAGAGGTTAATTTGGTTTTGGAGTTAAAGAAGCTTCACAAAAGAGCTGACAGTTGAGTTGGATCCTATAGAATCAACTGGAGTTCAGCAGCCAAGATACTCTGAGCAATGAGAATGCATACAAGCAGCAGCAAGGTCTGTGTGGCTGAGAGGTCTTTGATGTGAAGCAAGGAGAAACAGGAATCGCAGCAGGAAAGATTGCTCCTGCCTATCCCTCCAATCTCCTTTGGTGCATCTCACCCACTTCTTCCCAGTGCCTCAGCCATACCAGCCTTCACATGGCTTGTCAAAAGAGTCAAACTCATTCCTACCTCTGCTTTTCCAAGCTAGTCCCCTCAATCAAGTCTCTCATGAGATAGCAACTCCTCAATGAGGCCTTCTCTAATTACTCTATATGCACAGATTCCACTATCCCTCACATGACCCCAAATAAGTCTCTATCCTAACACCTTGCTCCTTTCCTTCATAGCTCTTAGCACAGTTTTTCATTTGTTTGTTGTTTATCTTTCACCTAGACCGTAAGCTCCAAGGGTTAAAGGGGCTTTGTTTCACCCAACATTGTAGTTAGCTTAAGTCCTAGACCATAAAGAGCGCTCAACATTTGTGACATGAATGACTGAATGCCTGAATGAAAGACTCAGTAGCTGAATTTTAAAAAGGAGAGAAGGAAGAAAGGAAGCCTGGAGCCAAATTAAACAGTTCCTTGTATACAAAGCCAAGAGTTCAGACTCTCTCATAGACAATGGAGCATTATTAGGAATTAAAATGATATTTTTTGCTATTTTATAAATAACATCTAATAAAAGAACACGACAATAGTTACTTAGTCTTATTTTTCTCACACATTACTTACTTCTCAATGAAGATATAATAGGTAAAGTAATAGGAATATGTTCAATTTCTAAACCATTCTCAGTTATTCGTCGTAATCGTCCACGTAGTTTAACATTTCTTCTTATAAATTCTACTGGAATATCTGAAGAGCTTGTAAATTTTGAAGTCTATTAATTTACAAAGAGAAAAATATAACCACATTATTTTCATTTCAAAATTTAAAATGTCAAATTATTATCTAAACATTTAACAAGACATAGCCATCAAAAATTTTTAATTTGGGCTGGGTCTGGTGGCTCATACCCATGTAATCGTAGCACTCTGGGTGGCCAAGGCAGGAGGCTTGTTTGAGGTCAGGAGTTTAAGACCAGCCTGAGCAAGAGGGAAACCCCATCTCTACCAAAAATAGAAAAAATTAGCTGGGTATGGTGGCGGAGACCTGTAGTCTCAGCTACTAGAGACACTGAGATGGGAGGAAAGATTGAGCTCAGGAGTTTGAGGTTACAGTGAGCTATGATGATGCCACTGCACTCTACCCAAAGTGATGGAGTGAGACTCTGTCTCATAAAAATGTTATTTTTTAAATTTGGTTCTTAATTTTGTATTATTAATACTTTAATATAATTTAATCAAATGTTTTTATAGGAACAAAGTTGGAGAAAGAAAATGATATGTGAATAAAATGAAAATATCAATAATGAGATAGAAAATTGAAAAAAAAGAAAAATTCTAGAGCTGAAAATTACAATAAAAAATAAAAAATTCACTAGAGGGATTCAAAGGCATATTTGAACATACAGAAGAAGGAATCAACAAACTTAAAGATAGGACAATTTAAGTTACTGAGTCTGTGAAACAGAAGGAAAAAAGATTGGAAAAAAGTGAATAGAGCCTAAGGGACATATGGGATACCATTGAGTGGGGACATAACTACGAATTCTACAGAAATAAAAAAACTGTAAGTGAGTACTATGAACCATTGTATACCAATGAATTGGATAATTGAGATGAAATGAATGGATAAATTCCTAGAAACACAAAACCTTCCAAGACTGAATCGTGAAGAAATAAAAAACCTAAATAACTGGTAAGGTAGTTAAATTAGTAATGAAAAATCTCTCCCCCAAGAAAAGCCCTGTAGCTGATGGCATCACTGGTGACTTTGAACAAGTATTTAAAGAACTAACATCAATCCTTCTCAAACTTTTCCCAAGAACTGAAGAGAAAACAGTTCCTAACTCAGTCTATGAGGCCAGCATTACCCCTGATAAAGCTATACAAGACACTACAAGAAACTAAAACTATAGACCAATATCTATTATAAACACTGATGCGAAAATCCTTAATACTAGCAAACCAAATTTGGCCACATATTAAAAGGATTATCTATCATAACCAAGTGGTATTTATTCCTAGAATGCAACATGTAAAAAAATCAATATAATATACCATATTAACATAATAAAGAAAAAAACCCAGATGATTATCTTAATTGATGCAGAAAAAGCATTTAACAAAATTCAACATCTTTTTATGATAACAACACTCACTAGGAACAGAAGGAAACTACTTTAACATAATAAAAGCCATATATGAAACAAAAAACACAGCAAACATTATACTCAATGGTAAAAGACTTTTCCTCTAAGATCAGAAACAAGGCAAAAATGTCCACTCTCAGCAGTTCTACTCAACACAGTACCAGGAGTCCTAGCCAGAGCCCTTAGGCAAGAAAAAGAAATAAAAGGCATCTAAAAAAAAAAAAAAGGCATCTAAACTAAGATGGAAGAAGTAAAATTATTTCTCTTCACAGTTAATATTATCTTACATACACAAACTCCTAAAAAAAACTATGAGAACACACAAATTCAGCAAGGTAACAGCATATAAAGTCAACACACAAAAATCAATTGCATTTCTATACACTGACAATAAACAATCTGAAAAAGAAATTATGAAAACAATTCCATTCACAGTAGGTCAAAGAATTAACTTAATCAAGGAGGTGAAAGACTTGTGCAATGAAAACTATAAAACATTGCTGAAAGAAATTAAAGAAGGCATAAATGAAAAGCTATCCCATGTTTACAGACTGGAAAACTTAGTATTGGTAAAATGTTAATATTCCCCAAAGAGATCTATAGATTCAGTACAACCCCTATTAAAATCCCAAAGACATCTTTTGCAGAAATAGAAAAATCCACCCTCAAATTCATATGGAATCTCAACGGACTCCAAATAACCAAACAATTTTGAAAAAAGGACAAAGTTAGAGGACTCACACTTCCTAATTTCAACACATATTACAAAGCTACAGTAATCAAAACCATGTAGTACTGGCATAAAAATATGACATACAAACCAATGGAATAGAGGGCCCAGAAATAAACCCTTACATATATGGTTAAATGATATTCAACAAGGGTAACAAGACCATTCCATGGGGGAAGAGGCAGTCTTTTCAAAAATGGTGCTGGGAAAAGTGGATATACACATGCAAAAGAATAAAGTTGGGGCCGGGCGCGGTGGCTCACGCCTGTAATCCTAGCACTCTGGGAGGCTGAGGCGGGCGGATTGTTTGAGCTCA
>NW_012143856.1:4107216-4107755 GCF_000956105.1 Propithecus coquereli | reverse complement strand
GGATTACAGGCGTGAGCCACCGCGGCTGGCCTCAGATTCTTCTTTAAGCATGAAAAAAAGTGATTATGGAAATACAGGCTGTAAAATTACCTTCTGTAAAATCCTAAGGATGTGTTACTTTTAAACCAAGACCTTAAAATGTTCATTGTTCTAAAATACGATTTAAAACCTTCCAATATGAATAACAAAATAATATACTGCTTGAGATAAAAACTGTCTGAAATAGAAATAAATTATCTATTGCTTATCATAATGTCTTTTCCATTTAACTTACCAGTCGAACACTTCTTATAAATAACATTATTCCAGCTATGGCCATTCCAGTGCTGATGTTCTACAGAAAGAGATTTGAGGATTAACTCTAATTATTATTCACAATAGTGAATGTACTAATTAGAAAGAGGAAAAAAAGAATACTGTCCTCTCTGTATCTGTTTAAACAATGCACATCCTTCAAATGAAGGCCCACTTTTTCCAAAAACTTTGTCTACCTACTCATTAATACACCATTCTATCAACTTTTTTTTTTTTTTTTTTTT
>NW_012143856.1:4105748-4107166 GCF_000956105.1 Propithecus coquereli | reverse complement strand
AGCCCAGGAGTTTGAGGTTGCTGTGAGCTAGGATGACACCACAGCACTTTAGCCCGGGCAACACAGTGAGACTCTGTCTCAAAAAAAAAAAGAATAAAGTTGGACCTTCACCTAACACTGTATATATAAAAATTAACTTGAGATGGATCAAAGACCTAAACACAAGAGCTAAAACTATAAAACTGTTAGAAGAAAACATAGGGCAAAAGCTTCATGACATCAGATTTGGCAATGATTTCTTAGATGTGACACTAAAGACACAGGCAACAAAAGAAAAAAATAGACAAATCGGATTTCATGAAAATTAAAAACTTGCACATCAATGGACACTATCAGCAGAGTGAAATGGTAACATATAGAACGAGAGAAAATATTTTCAAATCAAATATCTAATAAGGGATTAATATCCAGAATATATAAACTCCTAAAACTCAACAACAAAAAAAACCAACCTGATTCAAAAATGGACAAAAGAGTTGAATAGACATTTCTCCAAAGAAGAGATATGAAAGGCCAATATGCACATGAAAAAGTGGTCAACATCACTAATCATTAGGGAAATGTAAATTGAAACCACAATGAAATACCACCTGACACTCATTAGGATAGTAGTTATGAGAACGGCTACTATCAAAAAACCCGAAAATAATAAATGTTGGCAAGGATGTGGAGAAATTGGAACCCTTGTGCACTGTTAGTGGTAATATAAAATGGTAAGGCCACTAGAAAACAGTACGGCAGTTACTCAAAAAATTAAAAATACAATTACCATATGATTCAGCAATTCCACTTCTGGGTATATACCTGAAAGAATTGAAAGCAGGGTCTCGAAGAGATATTTGTACGCCCATGTTCATAGCAGCATTATTCACAATGGCTAAAACATGGAAGCAACCCAAGTGTCCATCAACAGATGAGTGGATAAGCAAAATGCAATGTATACTTACAATGGAATATTATCAATCTTTATAAAGATGAAAATTCTGCTACAACATGGATGAACCTTGAGAACATTAGACTAAGTGAAATAAGCTAGTCATGGCACACCACAAAATATGGTATAATTCCACATATATGAGGTACCTAGAGTAGTCAAAATCATAAAGACAGAAAGTGGAATGATGGTTACCAAGGGATGGGGGAATGGAGGAGTGGGAGTTATTGTTTAATGGGTATGGAATAATATGTCTATTATGTCAATAATAAAACATAATTGAAAGGGCCAAAAAATATGCTAACTGAAAGTATATGTTATTTAGTGCTAAGAGATATAATTCAACTGTGATCCAAATCTAAAAGCACCACATAAAATTCTTTTGAGATAATTCCACAATGTTTGAAATGCAATTTTAGTGATTATAACATTCTAGCAAACTAAATAATTTTCAGATTCTTCTTCTTTTTTTTTTTTTTTTTTG
>NW_012143856.1:4086149-4104769 GCF_000956105.1 Propithecus coquereli | reverse complement strand
TTCTTTCTAATTTTAGTAGAGATGGGGTCTCGCTCTTGCTCAGGCTGGTCTCGAACTCCTGAGCTCAAACAATCCGCCCGCCTCGGCCTCCCAGAGAGCCATTCTATCAACTTTTATAGTACTCAAAATCTTTTCCAAAAAATCTGGCATGCACAGTAATTTTTTTATATATACATATACACACACATACTCTATATTATATACACACACATATATTGTGCTCTATTGATTGTACTACTTTAACTAAGAATTCCTTGAATGCTTGAACATAATACTTCTTATATCGTGCCCACAGTAATTAGTATAAATTTGTGTCCACAGTGGGAATTTAAGTATTTGGTAAAAAACCTTATCACTAAAACCTTAAAATAAATATAGCACCTTGGCAAATATATGTGGGTAAATAATTAGAGAAAACTTAGTGATGTTTTTAAAGTGCTTCATTTAAACTTAAGAAGACCTAAAGGAGATTAATGAAAAATTAAGAATCCTGCAACTCCCTCAAAAAGAGTGATAATCTAACATACTTTCCTTCAATAAATACAACAAAGTATTTAAGAAATGCGGTTGAAAGGTTGAAAACATACACAAAGGTACATTGTTTGGATTCTGCTGTGTGATTGGATTATTTGGAATATTATATCCATGTTCAAATTTAGACACTGTTTCCTCTCACAATCCTTCGGAAGTCATTTTTTAATTTGAAACAACCCATGCATCTATAACTGCTTAACTGGAAGAAATGAGTTCTCATCAATTAGCATGTACATTCATTAATGATACAAATATTCATCTAGCACTTACTAAGTGGCAGACATTACTCTAAGGACTGGGGTTACAATGGTGAGTGAAAACAGACATGGCCTTGCACCTTGTGATGCTTGTCTGCATGGCGTTTGCAAAGCTCATCTTACTGAACTTCTCAGCAGAAGTTTTAGTTAATCATTCCTTCTGAAAACGTTTTCTTCATTTGGCTTCTAGGGCACCTGGCTTTCCTGATTTCTTCCTGCCTCACTATCTGCTTCTTCTTAGTCTTTGCTGACCTCCTCTTCAGGCCTCAGATTCTAAATGTTGGAATCCCCCAGGTCTCAGTTCTAGGACTTCTTCAGTAGCTTTTCTCACTTGTTCCAAGATGTCATTGAAGCCCACGGCTTTAAATACTTCTTAAGGTTTATCCATCTCATTTCCTAAGTTCTATTCTGATCTCCCTTCAACACCAGACTCTATGTCCAGTTGCCTAGAACATCTACAACTCTGCTTAGGAGTCTAATGATCATCTCAAGTTCACACATGTCCATGTTCACATGCCCAAAAAGTTTTCTAGATTTTCCAAACACATAATTTACTTCAACTCCTTCTCTGTATCAGCAACTATCACCACCATCCACCCAGTGGCAGGCCCCTTGATTCCACACCCAACCATCCACAGCACCACCGGGGTCTTAGCCACAATCTGCTCTCGCCTGGTGGCCTAAGGTGTCCCTCCCTTGCTCAAACTCCAGTTGCCTTAGGCTACACATAAAAAAAAAAAAAATCCTCTCTCCCAAGGCCTACAGGACCTCCCTGCTCTTCCTTGGTATCCTCAGCGGGCCCTGCCCAACTGCTCTAATGAACCCGCTGGCGTCCCCCGAGCTGGGCTGAGACTTGCTCTCTGAGGTGTCCCCAGAGCTCAGCACAGTCCTTTCAGTAATGAGGCAGAACTGGCCCCCTGGTCCACCTCGCGCCCTCCACGGCCCGAACTTGCGACCCTTGCGCAGTCGCCCTCCGGAACTCACTCCCCAGCGGCCCTCTGTCCCTCCCCGGCCCAGGCGGGGTCCACTGCGTGAGGCCTCCCCGGCACGTCCCTCTCAGGCTCGCTCTGCGCCCACCACCCGCTCAGACGGCGGGACTGCGGTACCCTGACGAGGCGCAGGTGGTCGTCCGCCCACTGCGAGATCCGCGCCACCACATTGGGCGCTCCTCGGTCGGGGTCCGGAGACTGCGAGTCCGAGGCCACGGGCCGCCCCGCCATGTTCTCGGCGTCCTGTGAGCGCGCCGCGCTCCTCCGGCCGGCAGCAGGGGGCGCCGCGCTGCTCGGGCGGGTGGCGGGTCCCCTTTCCCGCGGCTTGGGGGTGGCCCAGCGACCTTCCATCGCCCGCGGACGGGCCTCTCAGTCCAGGTGTCGGACATCCTAACAGTGTCCCCTCCGCATTTATACAGAGATTTCCACAGCGCGGGTGATCTGCATGCCGCAGCGATGGGGGCTGAAGGATTACCGTCCATGCTGGTGGGGTGATACCAGTTTGTGACTTCTATTAAACCAGCCGCAATGTGGTTTCCGCAGGTGCCACAAAAAAATGGAAATTGGAGTACTTCATTCCGTCCACCTGCTCCCAAATATAACCATATGTACGTTTCTTTTTTTTTTTTTTAAGACAGAGTCTCACTGTGTTGCCCGGGCTAGAGTGCCGTGGCGTCATCCTAGCTCACAGCAACCTCAAACTCCTGGGCTCAAGCGATCCTTCTGCCTCAGCCTCCCGAGTAGCTGGGACTACAGGCATGCGCCACCATGCCCGGCTAATTTTTTCTATGTATTTTTAGTTGTCCGATTAATTTCTTTCTATTTTTAGTAGAGAAGGGGTCTCGCTCTTGCTCAGGCTGTTTCGAACTCCTGAGCTCAAACAATCCGCCCGCCTCGGCCTCCCAGAGAGCTAGGATTATAGGGGTGAGCCACTGCGTCCGGCCTGTATGTTTCTTATATTTGAATTATGCATTGAAGTTTTCAGAGTTTCTCTATAAGCCTAGTATCAGATGCTCTGAATCTCTGAACTGTTAATTGATTAAATATAAGGAGATGACATATTTGAGAAATTAACAATATATTTTAAATGAAACAAACAAAAAATAATTTTGCACTGGACAGTGCAAATGATATGGTAACTTTTGTACAATAGAAATATATGCTGTGTGTATTCGTGTGGGTCTGAACTATGAAAGACTATGCTAGAAACCTGTAACAGTGATTGCCCCTGGGGGAAGGATTGCGGATAGGAAAAGGAAGGTTTCACTACCTGCCTGCTCTGTCTAGTAGAACATTTTGCAGTGGTAGAAAAACATTCTGTAGCTGTACTGTCCAATTCAGTAGCCAGTTGTCTCCTGGGGCTATTGCCTGTTTGAAATGTGACTAGTGCTACCAAGGAGCTGAATTTTTAATTTTATTAATTTTAATTGATTTAAATAGTCACGTATGGCTAGTGGCTACCATATATTGGACAGTGCAGATATACTATTGGAATTTTTGTGTGTGTGTTAAGCAAATATTACCTTTAAAGGTCAAGATAGAATATGTTGTATTCCTCACAATATATATTATTAGTGGTGCTTTCTAGGAATGTATTAGCTCAGTAGTGTAGCCAATAGAAAGTAAATATAATAACAATAGCTAACATTTACTATGTGCCACACATTGTTCTAGGTCCTTTTCAGGTATTAACTCTCTTGATCCTTACAGCAACCCTTTGAGATATTATTAATCACTGTTTTATAGAGGAAGTAGACATAGAATGTTTAAACCAGTAGCCAAGGTCACCCAGGCAAGAAGTGGTAAACTGGGATGTTGTGCTGGGATTCAACTCAGCAGGTTGGCTCAGTCTGTGTACTTAACCTCAATACAGCCTCTTACACAGGCAATCAGCCAAATCACAAAAATCGCTATAAATTTCCAGTGAGAATGGAACAAAAATGATATTGGGGAAAATCCAACTACAGATATACTATAACCAAAATCCTTAATCACTATTTCAAATAAAAACAAAAGATCTGTGTGTTAATAGATTTTGAATAAATTTAGTTAATACATGAAAAAAGTATGGATTTCCTTATGGGCAATCATTTGCCAATTGCTGTTCCTTTTGCTTTTCCAATGTCCTGTATCTCTTACCTCCTTTTTGCTACCATTCTCTCTATCCCTGCTGAAGACAGATTAGTCCATTCTCCCTACTTGCCATCCCAAAGTCTTCATATATATGTATATATATATGTATCTCAGCTATGTGGGCATCTCTACATCCTCTTTATGTATCGTTCAATAATATTTCAGCATCACCTCACTAACCATTGCTGTGAAAAGTATAGTGTCTGTTCCAGGATTTCTGCAGATTAATCAGAGACTTATTCTCCTGACTTAACTCCACAAAGGAACACTGTTCCTTTTGCTGCTGGTAACCTCTGAGAACTCACTGGACATGATGATTACCTGGTCTCAGCAGACAGGGATGCATGAAAAGCCACACTTAGATTCACTGCCCTATCCCTCAATTTCTCATAATACCAGGAACACAAAGGCTGTGTCTGTAATAAACTTTTATTGAAGGTTTGAAATTGACTAGGTGGAATTATCATTTTTAAAAATATTGACTGGATGGCCAGGCATGGTGGCTCACGCCTGTAATCCTAGCACTCTGGGAGGCCGAGGCGGGCAGATTGTTTGAGCTCAGGAGTTCGAAACCAGCCTGAGCAAGAGCGAGACCCCGTCTCTACTAAAAATAGAAAGAAATTAATCGGACAACTAAAAATACATAGAAAAAATTAGCCAGGCATTGTGGCGCATGCCTGTAGTCCCAGCTACTCGGGAAGCTGAGGCAGAAGGATTGCTTGAGCCAGGAGTCTGAGGTTGCTGTGAGCTAGGATGATGCCAGGGCACTCTAGCCTGGGCAACACAGTGAGACTCTGTCTCAAAAAAAAAAAAAAATATTGACTGGATGTTAATGTGAATGTTCCCAGAGTCCAAAGAAAAATAAAAAAAAGTTGAGTATCTAATGGGGTTCTCACACAAACATATCCCAGTTTCTAGCCTTGGTTCCCAGTTTCAAAGTCAGCCATTCTATTTTTCTTATGCATTCACATATCTCAGAATCAGGAGATGAGGTCATAACTTCCTTGCTCCCCAAATTGTTTTCTCTCTTTCACTTTCTTCAGGACTTCCAGGAGTGATCAGGGTTGTAATCTTGTGATCTCCTGTTCACTCCGTCTTATTCATTGAAGATTTTACATCCCACTTAAAGACTTTCTCTTCATCTCAATTCCTATATCATTCTGATGTCTCAGTTGCTTGACTGTCTCATGCCCAGTGACGTTTCCTTCTACCCCACTTCAGCCATTCCTTCCCGTGGTCACGTCCTGGAATTTGCCTTCACCAGAAATCACCACATCCCCAATCATAGCCCCAACACCTCACTCTCCCATCACAACCTCCAGTTCTGGCTCACTTGTGAAAATATCCCTTATAATTGTGGTCCCCAACTCCTTGGCTGTGGACCATTACCAGTCTGTGGCCTGTTAGGAACCAGGCTGCACAACAGGAGGTGAATGGCAGTGAGCCAGCACAGCTTCATCTGTATTTACAGCTGTTCCCCATCACTCACATCACTGCCTCAGCTCTGCCTCCTGTCAGATCAGCAGCGGCATTAGATTCTCATAGGAGTGCAAACCCTACTGTAAACCGTGCATGAGAGGGATTTGGTTGCACACTTCTCACGAGAATCTAATGCTTAATGCTGTGAGATGGAGCTGAGGTGGTGATGCTAGCTCTGGGGAGCAGCTACAAATACAGATTATCATTAGCAGTTTGTATAATCATTTCATTACATATTACAATGTAATAGTAATAGAAATGAAGTATATAATAAATGTAATGTGCTTGAATGACCCCAAATCCATCCTCTGGTCCGTGGAAAAATTGTCTTTCATGAAACTGGTCCCTGGTGCCAAAAAGGTTGGGGACCGCTGCCTTACAACAACAATTCTTTGAGCTCATTAAGATGCCAGTGCGCTGAACCACCATCATCTATTCAACAGCTCCCTGTAGACTTTAGTTCTCATATTATCCAGCTTAGACTCCATAGTTTGTCATTATAATCAACTCCTTGAAAATATCCTCAACTTCCAATCCGCTCTGCCTCCTTTGCACTTGCCTGGCAAAACCCCAACATGGTATTATACCTGACCTCCACCAAACAGTTGGACTATGAGGTGGTGAGATCTTCAGCTTTTTTTTAAAAAAGGTGGAAATCTAGATTTTTATATGAAATTTCCCTGTTTTGAAATTAAAATTAAGTGTTGGCAACATACTGTGCTGGGTACAGAATATGCCTTGAGGCAGAAATTCCATGCTTTGTTTTTTACCTCTGCTTTAGTGGTTTTCCATTGTTCTTTGTGCAGTATCAAAACTCCTTAGGCTCACATGCAAGGCCCTGCATGACAGGCCTTGCATATCTCTCCAAGCTCATTTTTCCTACTCCCTACTTCATTATGTCTGAAACACACTGACCTTCTCTCTGTTCCTCATAGTGCTAAGCTCATCCTTGCCTTAGAGCCTTTGCACTTACTGCTCCCTCTGCTAGAATGCCCTGATTCCTCTGACTTTGCCCCCCAACCTCCCTCCCACCACTACCATCACTAAAGTGGCTCCTTATCTTTCAAGTCACATTTTAAACATCCTAGCCACAAGAGGAGCTTTCTAAATACTCTTTCTCAAGTAAGTCCTCACCATATACAACACAAAATTTAGTTTATAATTTTTGGACTGACAGGCTTTCTTTTTTATTCCCTTTCTCCCCCACTAGTCTGTAGGACAGAGACTTTATCTCTTTACTATGTCTTTGTGTCTATGACTGGATAGCCAGTGCCAAGCATAGTTCCCAATACATAAGAGAATACTAAGTGTTAGTTGACTGAGAGACATACTCTTCAATTCTCTATGCTGCCAAATCTCTACCTATCCTAACTTCTAAGATAAGTACATCTTTATCCTCATCCTCTTCCCTTCCATTCTTTTTCAGACAAATTCGGTCTTACAGCCATTAAGAAGAGCAGAACTAGTAACTTGAAACCACATGAAAAATTAAAGAGTACTAATAAAGGTAACTAAAGAGATAAATACAAAAAACAATATAAATGTATCTTTGTTTATGGCACTTTCCTTCTCCTATATGATCTAAAAGACAACTGGATAAAGCAATAATCATAAAACTGTGTTGATGTGCTTATAATATATAAAGATATAATTTGTATGATAATAGCACGAAAAATAGAAGAGGGAACGGAGCTATATTGGAACAAAGTTTTTGTACACTATAAAATTAAGTTGCTGTTAATCTGAACTGGATTGTTTTAAGTTAAGATGTTAATTGTAATCACTATGGGAACCAATAAGAAAACAACTCACAAAGTTATAGTAAAAGAAAGAGAAAGAGAATTAAAATGACACACTAGATAATATCTGTTTAACACAAAGGAAGGCAATAAGGCACAAACACTGCTCCCTTCCTCATGGAGCAGAAGTTCATTCATCCCTATGAATACTATTGTTAACCTATCTCCAGCAACTCTGTTTTTGCCTCACTGAGTATTTCTTAATCTCCTTCCACTACTAACACATACGTGGTATCTCTCCCACACAACCTCCTAAAAAACTACTGTGAAAATTGATCATATGAACTGGAGTTATTCTTGTTATACCCAATTGTACTGGAACTGAGGGACCAGGGGAAGAAGCACTCAGGACACAAAGCACCTGCTCCAGAAACTGTTTCACAGGCCCAGCTGCCCAAATGGCCTGCTACAACCTTAAGATTTTACTTAGTAGCTAGTGTAATCACATCAGACAAATCTGGTTTGGCTTTTATGTAACAAAATTGTGAGTTGTTTTTCAGTTGCCATGGACTCCCAGGTTGAAGGTCACATAAGCTGAGATGAACCAAGCATGCAACCACAGATGGAACCTAAGTGCTCTGACCCAGGAGCAGGGACTGAATTAGGAAGCAGACATCTCATGGCATCTCATGGCAGCATTAGGATCCAATCAGGTCAAGCTGTGGCGTCACCCCATGGCAGGATCCAGTCAGAACATGTCTCCTGGCATCACCCCATTGCAACAGCCAATCAGATCACACCTCATTACCCACTGGCTATAAAATCTGCCACTTCCCAAGCTAAAGGAGACAGATTTGAGCAAAGAGTTGCTCACTGCAACTACAGGTGCTCACTACCACGTCTGGTTAATTTTTTTTTTTTTTTTTGGTAGAGACAGAGTCTTCCTTTGTTGCCCAGGCTGATCTCAAACTCCTGGCCTCAAGTGATACTCCCACCTTGGCCTCCCAAAGTGCTGAGATTGTGTGAGCCACTGCAACCCGCCAAGTTTCTAAATTTCTTTTTATAAAGTAAGCCTTTTTTTTTTTTTTTTTTGAGACAGTCTTACTCTACTGCCCCGACTAGAGTGCAGTGGTGTCATCATAGCTCACTTCAGCCTCAAACTCCTGGGCTCAAGCAATTCTTCTGCCTCAGCGTCCAAGTAGCTGGACTACAAGCCCATGCCACCACACCTGGCTAATTTTTTCTGTTTTTAGTAGAGATGGGGTCTCACTCTTGTTCAAGCTGGTCTGGAATTCCTGACTGCAAGCGATCCTCCTGCCTCGGCCTTCCAGAGTTACAGGATTACAGGTGTGAGCCACCATGCCCAGCCTCTAAATATTTTTAATGCAAAAAAATAATATGATAAGGGAAGTTTGTTGGAGGTGTACTTGTTGAAGCTGAGTAATGTGTTGTGTAATGAAGAATTTAACCCTGTCCAAAGATGGGTCTGGCTATTGCCCTTTCTTTGCCCCTGGTGATCTCTAAACCCTTGGCATATCTAGCCTGACAAGTATGTCCTTCACCTGAAGTCTTTGGAATATGCAAACTCATTTATAGTATAGGATTTGAGCATCCTGGTATTAGTTTGACCTCCAGAGGAGTGGAGACTGAGATCATCTGTATGGGCAGTCAACTATGGTGTCCCAACAAAAACTCCAGACACCAAAGCTTGGGTGAGCTTTCCTGATTGGCACTACTCCATGTGTCTGTCTTGTCACACATCATTGCTGGGAATGGTCAATGTCCATAACTCCACAGGGAGAGGACAACTGGAATCTCTACTCTGAGAGCCATCCTGGACTCTGTTTATGCATGACACTCACGTGTGTCTTCTCTTTGCACATTTTAATCTGTACTCTTTCCCTGTAATCAACCATAACCATGAGTATAACAGCTTTAAGTGAATTCTGTAAGTCTTTTTAGCAAATCATTATACCTTAGGATGGCTTTGGGAACCCCTGAACTCTGTAGTTGATGTTAGAAGTATTGGCAATCTTGTGGACTATTCCATTTAACTCTGCATGGGTTCATTATATTACCCTGTCTACTTTTATATGTTTAAATTTGTCCATACTCAAATGTTAACAAATAATTTTTTAAATATCCCTTATCTTATAGAGGTCAATTCAAATATATGATAATATTGTAGATCAGTGGTTTTTTTACTGATATGAATGAGATTGGCCTAACTGACTCACTTACGAAGTTTAATTTTGTTCTCCAAAATTACACGTCCAAATGATGTGTGTTTGTGTGTGTATATGCACACATGTGCATGATCCCCTTCACGCACATGTGTGAAGGTGATCAAATACAAACAACTGAGAAACTATTCCAGATAGAAATAAGGTATTACTCTCATACCCAAATTTGTTTTCTTGAGTGGGAAACAGTAAAACAACTAGTCCCTCAGGGATTAGAAATAACTAGGTTTGCTTTTAGGAGTGGCTCTCATCATGTCTCATCACCACAGAAATATCTTTGAGATCTACTGTCCCAGAATCTCTTGCTCACATACCCTTCTGCCATATCCATAAGGCCAAGTCACCATGGCTAAATCCTATCACTGCTAAGACTTCCCTCTTGAGATTCTAAGAACTGCTAGGAAAGTCAGAAAATTTTGCTAATTAGTCTCACTTCAGAATTATACTACCTAAACTCTAAACTTAGTCTTGATTTATTTCCAATTGATTTCTTACCATTTATCCCTATCTTAAATCTCTTCTGTCTTTTCAGTTGAATTTTATTCCTCAGTTTCTTTTTGACCTTCTATTTACCAATATCAAAATACCTGGCAAAAATTAATTTCTACCTCTCTCCCATCTCTTTCAACATTTTCTTAAATTTTCTCTAATAATCTGATCTCCAGGTTCAGAAGTTATGTCTTTTTTGGTTAAAACTCTTATCCTTGAGAAATAATTATCTTCAATAAAAGGTCATTTTTAAGAGTAAAAGTATTTCAAGTGTAGGACATGGCATGAACCAAGGGACAGAAACAGAAAATTGTAATATTGGTCCAAGAAGGAGAGCTCCAACTATCTCATGAGGAATTTTGTCATTGTTTGGGAATTAATTTAGATGGTGCAAAATGTTCAGAATAGAAGCATGTTGGCTGTGAGGTGGGACAAGTGAGATGGTCATGGCAACACAGCATTAGCAGTTCAGTGGTTTAAGAGTGTGGATGTTAGTTGGAATCTGACTCTGCTGCTTACTAGCAGTCTGACCTTGGACAAATCTCTTACCTTCTCCTTGTCTCTATTCTTGTATAAAATAGGAATTACAATGACACCTGCCATTTAAGATTATGAATCTTCATGAAGATTAAATGAGATAATTTATATGAAGAGTTTAGGACAGTGTCTGGAATAAAGAAAGTACTAAGTAAGAGTTCACTTTTCCCATTATTAATATTCTAGGAACCTATAATGATCTTGACACTGGATTGTAGTGGTTTTGGTAATCATCCAAGGCAGAGTCTTTCTTTGTTTTCTATTTAAACTGTTGTGGTACTGTGGACAAGGAGTACTTTAAAGCCCACCGCTAATTTTAAAGGAGGAATGCCATAGGACATGGTCTTGAATTTGGAGCGTTAGTATAAACAGTGCTTCTCACATTTAGAATTCTCTACTTACTGTATCTTGTGTATACAATATACAATGGACAGTGTATTTGAATGTGTGACTAGATCATGAAGATTACCGATGTTATCACTTAGGGAAAACAATTTGGTCTAAAGAAAGGAGTTCATATTTTCTGATGGCATTCTGGAAGAATTCTGTAATACTTGTAGTGAGGAATATAGATAAAAGTCAGAGGAACTGAGAGTAAGGAAGATTCATCAGAAGGCTACTGCACAATTATAGATTGAGAAGCAATCTGCACCTCAAAAAATACTTTGATATTAACCGTGAGGAATATGAGTTTATATAACAAAACTCTTAACTTTCTTTTTTTTTTTTTGAATTTTTTTGGAGACAGAGTCTTGCTCTGTTGCCCGGGCTAGAGTGCCGTGGCTTCAGCCTAGCTCACAGCAACCTCAAACTCCTGGGCTCAAGTGATCCTACTGCCTCGGCCTCCCAGAGTGCTAGGATTACAAGCATGAGCCACCGCGCCCGGCCTTAACTTTCAATTTTATTTTTATCGGGACTGAAATAATTAAGATTGTGCCATTTAATTTTTTACAGGGACAAATGTTAAATTTTAAAAAAGGATGCTATTACCTTCATCCAGCCTTCTCCAGAACTTTGCCCTACAAATTGCCCCCTTTCTCTTTTGCAATCATACTGGCTTTATTTTCCTGGTTCACTCACTGAACTGAAGAGAATGTCCAAGTCTCAACTCCTCAGAAAAAAAATTTTTGAAACAAGTCCCTATTCACACTCATACTACCATCTTCTAATTAAAACTATCTTCCCTTTCAAAACTACTCTGCCCATAATTTCCTACAATCACCTACACTAAAAGCTCATCCTTCCTACAGGTTAACAATTGTCCTTATAATTCACCTTCACAATCTCTGGAATGTATTTCTTCTTTTCCTTTTCCAATGCTACCATTCTAGCTAGGCTTTGTTTACTATGAGGGCCTTCTAACTGACCTCCTGCCTCCAATTTCATTTTATTAGAAATTGGCAATAGAGGCCATGCACAGTAGCTCATGCCTGTAATCTCAGCACCTTGGGGGGCTGAGGTGGGAGGATTGCTTGAGGCCAGGATTTCAAGACTAGCCTGGGCAACATAGTGAGAACTGTCTCTGTAAAAAAATAAAAAATAAAAAAATTACTTGGGTGTGGTGGTACACGCCTATAGTCCTAGCCACTCAGGAGGCTGAGGTAGGAGGATCACTTGAGCCTGGGAGTTCTGGGAGTTCAAGGTTGCAGTGAGCTATGATCATGCCATTGCACCACTGTACTCTGTATTCCAGCCTGGGCAACAGAGCAAGACCCTCTCTAAAAAAAAAAAATGTGTGTGTGTGTGTGTGTGTGTGTGTGTGTGTATATATACATATATATACATAGACAATAGAAAGACCATCATTAATAAATCAATGTTTGTAAACTGCAAAATTTACAAGCATTCATAAAATGCAAATTTTACAAGCTTTTGCATACACTGACAAGACATAATGATTCATTTATAAGTCAATCTCAGTGCAGGCAGTATTTGATCAACAGTAGAAAAAACTTGAGTTAGGACTGGAAATAAATGAACTTAAAAAACAAAAACTTGACCTTTTCTTTTGTCAGAAGTTATTAACTTAATAAACAAAAATATTCAAAAAATTATAAAAGTGTTGTTTTGAAATGGTTTTACCATTTCTTCATTTATAAAAAAAACAAACAAAAAACCAAGTGGTTGCTTTCTGCTTTACATTTCCTGACTTACAGGGTGTGATTTCTTCACATAAAACTTCCAATTTTTGGCCAGGCGTGGTGGCTCATGCCTGTAATCCTAGCACTCTGGGAGGCCAAGGCGGGAGGATTGCTTGAACTCAGGAGTTTGAAACCAGCCTGAGCAAGAGCGAGACCCCGTCTCTACTATAAATAGAAAGAAATTAGCCAAACAACTAAAAATAGAAAAAATTAGCTGTGCACGGTGGCACGTGTCTGTAGTCCCAGCTACCTGGGAGGCTGAGGCAGGAGGATGACTTGAGCCCTGGAGTTGGAGGTTGCTGTGAGCTAGGCTGATGCCACGGCACTCTAGCCCGGGCAACAGAGTGAGACTCTGTCTCAAAAAAAAAAAACAAACAAACAACTTCCAATTTTTGCTTTAATTCACAGCTCACTACTAAAATATTAGATTTACAATTTCTTCTAGCCACAGGAGTGGACTTTTTAAAATTGTCACTTTAACTTGAACTACTTGGATAACTTGCCCCATTTAGGCTAGGAAAAAATATAAATGAGACATCTAAATACTTGAGACTGAACTCTTGATTCTAAGATCCGTATTTTCAACATCCCAGGCCTCTGACCATAATATAATCAACAAATAGATACAACTCCAGGAAACATCAGATGAAATGTCTATATTCATGTTGTCCTGAAAGCAGGAACAGATTTAATTATCACTTACTTATAATAACCACACTGGTTTCCCACACCCCAGTTCTCACCTGTGAGGTGAGCCAGACCAAAAAGAGCATATCAGACGGACTACAGCCTATGTATACTAGAGTTTGTGCTGTAGGTGAGGAACCCCTAAATATGAATCTGGCTGGTAATACAGGACAGCTGTACAGAAGGCCTCCTCTCCTCCAGAGAGAGGAAGAGAAATCTTACTTTGTTAGTGTAAACAAATTCTACTCGGGAAGGATCTTACCTTTCGGGATATAAATGTATGTCTCTAGGGCAAGACAAGACTAGTGTCTCCAGATTAACAACTGGAGATGTCTTCATGGTCCCGGGTCTTATCCCCTCTTGAAATGTGCAGACTGAAGAAGTACCTCTGTGTTATGGACTGAATTGTGCCTCCTCAAAATTGGTACGTTGAAGCCCCAAACCCCAATGACTGTATTTGGAGATAGGGTCTTTAAAAAGGTAATTAAGGCTAAGTGAGAGCATAAGGGTGGGGCCTTAAGCTGACAGGACTGGTGTCCTTCGAAGAGGAAGAGATACTAGGGATAGATGTGCACAGAGGGAGGGTCATGTGAGGACACAGCAAGAAGGTGGTCGTCTCAAACCAAGAAGGGAAGCTTCAGGAGAAACCCAACCTGCTGACACCTTGATTTTGGATTTCCAGCCTCCAGAATTGTGAGAAAATAAGTTTCCACTGTTTAAGCCACCCAGTCTGTGGTATTTTGTTATGGCAGTCCTAGCAAACTAACATACTCTGGATGGTTTCTCACTATCTATTCAGTCATAATTTAACTTCAAAGGCTTCTCTTTCAGCATAGGTTCCAAATTTCAGTAAAATTTGCTCAGAGAGCTCTAACTGTACAGAAACATAAAATATTTTCTCTACGGTTTCATATTGTCTTTTAAAGAAACTCTTCAAAATTGTAACCACTAAAGAAGCCTATACCCAAATACAAATGTTTTAAAAATGAGATTTTGTAATAAAATTTCCCAGTGAAATTCTTTATTATTTATTTAGAGACGGAGCCTTGCTTTGTTGCCAGGCTGAAGTGCAGTGGTGTGATCACAGCTGTGAAATTCTTAATAATCCCAAACTATCCAAGTATTATCTCTTCTCAAAGGGCAAATGTCATGCCACTACCTGCCCTTCCCTTTGCTCAGGTTATTAAAGATACAAACAGGCCAGACATGGTGGCTCTCACCTGCAATCCCACCACTTTGGGAGCCCTGTCTCTAAAAAAAATTAAAATTAGTGGGGCATAGTGACCCCTGCCTATATCCCTAGCTGCTTAGGAGGCTGAGGCAGGAGGATCACTCAAACTTGGGAGTTCAAGGTTGCAGTGAACTATGATTGTGCCACTGCTCTCCTGCCTGGGCAACAGAGCAAGACTGTCTCTCTAAAAAGAAAGATACAAACAATAATTGAGGATGGCTTCATTAAAAAAAAAAAGGAAGAAAGAAAAGGTTTGGTGGTAAAGATATGTGACTTGAAATTACTGTAGTTGGTACTAATTATGCCAATCTACTATAATTTTAACATGACTGATTTGAAAGTAAATTTAGCTGTTAATAAAAATGAAAACAAAGTATTTCATTAATGTTTTATTTTTTAGAGATCGATTGTGTAACAATCATTTTGAGTATTTAATCCTTTATGTAAAAATCTGGAGAATTTATTTCAAATATATTCCAAATACTTAAACATTTCATCAATATTAAGGTTTAATGCATTCTTTTAATAAATTAACCAAATATAACTAAACATTTCACACATACTCAAAACACTTAAACAATGCAAAACTAGTAAGGCTAGTGCTAGATCTTCCAAAAACGATAACAAATGATTGTGTGCTGTATATTCTTAATTCAAACCTGTACATGGGCATAATAATTTCATAAAAATGTCAACAATGACAGCTTTCAACATTTAGTATTTTTTTCAATTTACACTAATTTTTGTAAATGCAGTATCAGAGGACAATATAGACTCATCAATGTAACTTGAAAGTGGTAATTTATCAATTTATCAAATATACCAAACTAACTTTTTAAAATATCAAATTTTGTTTCAGTGTTATATTTTCCTAACTTTATAGGTACATGTGATAAAAAATCTCAATTTCATTAACTATGACTATAAAATTAAATTTTTCCAACATTTAGGTCATTTCAAGGAAAATAAGAATAGGCTTTAGTATTTGTATTTTATATTAGTGACTGATTAATTTTTCACTGACTAGGGTACTAAATTTTAGAGACTTACGATAATTCCCTATGAATTATACCAGTACCTTGTTGCTTTCAGTCCTGCTACTTAATCATTATTCTTCACACAGTGATATAAACTTGTATTTTCTATATTGACAATAAAAAACTATTAAACTGTAGCAACTTTTTTCTAAATGATTCAAGACTTCATATGAGCTATGCAAATCAATATTGCTGATATTTTAATATGATCTCTTTAATGATACACTTGGGCAAAATTTTTAAAAATTTTTTTAAAGTGATGATTAATCATAGAATTTTCCCTCTGCTTAATGAAACTATTTTCTCCTATAAAATGCCCATTTCCCTTCCCCATAATAAAACAAACGAACATCTTTAAAAGCAATCTTTATAATCCAATGGTCAAATAAAAGCAAACAAACATACAATAAAACAAACAAACATCTTTAAAAGCAATCTTTATAATCCAATGGTCAAATAAAAGCAAACAAACATACAATAAAACAAACAAACATCTTTAAAAGCAATCTTTATAATCCAATGGTCAGATAAAAGATTCTATTACTTAAGGGAGAGGGTATGAATCCTGTACATTAATTAGGCTGCCCTGACATGGGACCTGTCTCCAACAAAACAGAATTCCCGGAAGGAAAATTAGCTCTCCATGCTGATTCTGATTTTACCTTGCTAACAAACTGGGGGAGTAAAATGAAAACTCTAATAGTGGTTTTGACTGATAGTAAATGGAAGAGCTCTCAGTCCCAAACCAAATAGTGATTACATTAAAAATTTGGCACTGTCAAATCAGGCAGATAGATATAAGCTGAAGTAGAAAAGAACATGGGCTATAATAGGTATTTTAAATCTTCTCTAAGAGAAAATAAAATAATTATGCCTTGCTATCTACCAAAGACATTGGTTAAAGAAAGTCTCAGCAGTTACAAAATCACCTTCCCTTCTGTAACTAAAATGGTTCTTATTAAATACATTAATCCTAGTTTTAATGGAATTATTTTAAAGGTTTATTTTCTTTCTGTAATACTAAGGTAAAATACATTTTGGAAATCGGCATGGAATGTTCCCACTAAGTCGTTTCTTTATGTTTAGTAGGGTCTGTGTTATATAGCTTTAGTCATTCTTTCAACTACTTGGAAAAACATAATCTTCCAAAATACAAAAAGAAATTTAGTCATCTTTTATATTACATAATGATCTCAACCATTTAATACAAAGCAACATACTTTTTTGGTTTTCTGTTAACAAGGCAAAATAAAAGTCATTCATCGGGAAAAAAAGAGTTCAATGACTAAGATAAGTCTTTTGTAGGATATAATTCACCCTTATGGTCTCTCTTTTACCATAACGTCTTATCCACTCCTTCAAGGTTTCAAGTTCAACACAGTACTACAAACGCAGAGATTTTCCAGTTTTCATCATTGATTTTTTTTCAACATTCTTCTCAGGAATCTTTAAACAATTTCATAACTGTTATTTCAGATTTGTGATTATGAATCATAATGTAGCCCACTTTCAAAACCACGATTTTTGGATCACGGCCCATTCAAGATTTTACTCTGTCCAGAAAAACAAAAAATTACATATCCAGAGTTTTACAAGCAATTCAGGGGTTTAGGGCTCCAGCCCCATTGACATCTATTTTGGATAAAAATCCTTGCAATAAAGGGATGAAACGCAACAATAACTTTAGATTGTGGGTTTAGATTTCAAAGGAATAACATAAAAAATTAGAAAAAAATCTATTTAAGACGTTGAACAAACTTATGATTGATCAAGCAAAATTAAAATATTTACAATGGAGAGAGTTTGTGGTTTTAGTTTTAGCTAATCTTATAAGAACTTTTCAAACTCAGATGTATACATGTTGCAACCAATGCACATATAGAGATACTAATATAAAGAGATATATGCTCAATCTAATATTAGCCAATAAATATATAATGCATTAACAGGAGGAGTTGATATCAACACTTGAGAGTAGAGTTTAATTTATCAGGATCAATCATTCAAGAAAAATACTCACATACAAAAATAAGGTAGTATTTTTTAGTACTAAAGATTTACAATAAACAGATCCTCAGATTCAGGTAGATCACTTTTAAATGCCATTGGTGATCAATGTATGCAACATAGTTGCACATAGCTATTAAGAAGTCTTTTTTGGCATGCATTACAAAACTGTACCCAAATTACCAATGAAATATAATTAAAAATAATTTTTTGTTTATTTCTAAAGCAAATGTAATTAATGGCTTTCACCTTATAGTTAAAGGCTTAAAATATGTTTTAACACTTCAAGTCATGAAAGATGTATAGACTTAAAACTATGTTTGAAAGTATGTATAATCTGTAATAATATAAATGGGAAGAAATAAAAGGCTGTTATGGCAATCTGAGCTTCTTAATCCAAAAATTAAACATCAAAATACATTTCATATGTGAGAGTTAAGTGGGCTCTTTTCTTTATTCAAGTAAACATTTTGATTATAATACATAATAATGGACAATCATGTGACAAAGTACTGTAGTCTATGGTTTGGTGTGGCCTCCTTGCCTCTAGGATAAATATTTTTCCAGGTGATTCTTCAGAATCTGACATCGATGCCCAACAAAGGCTTTCCAACGGCAGTGCATGAGTTCTAGAGGCCACTGCCCTCTATCTTTCTTCAGATGCTGTGTGCCATTTTCTCCCACCCATTTTATTCCCCATTATTTATAAAAGCCCCATTCTAAAATTCAACCTATCTTATAAAGTTAACAAAATCAAGAGTTAGTATATATTTTCCCACAAAGATAAAATTATTAAGACTCACAACTTAATCTCTATTTTTCTCTAATTTGTGAAGGGTTTATATAATCTCTAATGCATCAGAGTAATATATAACACAAAATATGCAAAGAACCTTATCACTGGGTGTAATATGTTGGAAATTGCTAAAGTACTAAGAAACTTAATTCTTCTGGAATAGCAATTGTCCACTGGAAATTATACTTTACAAACAAAAGATTGTGGGTTTTTTTTGTTTTTTTTTTTTTGAGACAGAGTCTCACTGTGTTCCCCTGGCTAGAGTGCCATGGCGTCATCCTAGCTCACAGCAACCTCAAACTCCTGGGCTCAAGCGATCCT
>NW_012143856.1:4078984-4086098 GCF_000956105.1 Propithecus coquereli | reverse complement strand
CGATTAATTTCTTTCTGTTTTTTTTTTTTAGTAGAGACGGGGTCTCGCTCTTGCTCAGGCTGGTTTCGAACTCCTGAGCTCAAACAATCCGTCCGCCTCGGCCTCCCAGAGAGCTCCCAGGATTACAGGCGTGAGCCACCGCGCCTGGCCCAAGATTGTGTTTTAATAAATGAAAATACAGTGCCTGATTTGGAATAAAGTAACTGTGAGCTCTTTTTCACTAGTAAAGTGCTTAATTAAGAATATTCTTCCACCACATAATTTATTTGTCAAAGGCACAAAATGTCTTTGTCTCTCTCTCTCTTTAAAATATTAGCTTTTAAAATCATGGAATTATTCATTGAAATTTTACTTAATCGAAAGCTTTACTGCTTTTTTCTCTTGTTAATTAAAAAAAACTACTTGAAGAATAACATTTAATTTTTATTTTTAAAACTTTGCTGTGAACATACATATAACACTAAATTTGATCCCCTTATTAGCTGTCTGTGTGCCATGAAGCACTTGTGACAAAAAACATACATAAACTTTAGGGTAAAAGTTAACAAGGAATCAAAATATCTTCCAAAAAGAGGGGGTGGGGGCAGGGGGAATCAATAAATTAAAAAAACCATAGCTTTCATTTTATAAAAAATAAGTTGAATAATCTTCTTATAAATCTCTAATGCTTACAAAAGCAGGAAATACATTTAAAATAGTCTTTTAAACACAGATTCATTTGTACAATGTGGTTATGATCAGAAAAATAACAACTAAAATGACATTTCAGTAGTCTACGTTCTCTTCTCAGCAAATTCTGCATAAAATTTAACCAATTTACAATTCAAAATAAGATTTTAACTGCCAACAAGGTCAGACTAGTTATAGTTAGTACCTGAATATCAAGCTCTTTTCCATTTAATATATTGTACCCAAAATTTAAACATAGCTCAATAATAGGTAGTGGTAACAATACTTATGGGCATGGTTACCACCCACGACTACTGCATTGCAGCTTAAAACATGCTTTGGTCAGTAAATTAAAAAGATATAAATCAAATAACAAGGCCAAAAAAGTTGTTTTAGAACCAATAAAATAAAAAGATACAAATCAAATAACAAAGCCAAAAAAGTTGTTTTAGAACCAATTTCCCGACTTAAGTAAACTTTATATACATCGACAAGGCAAGGAAAAATAAGATCAAATATACAAAAAGGTCTCTATCTTTCAACCATTTGGCATTTCATATTAATAATTTCCTTGCTTAAAATAATATTTTATACTCCTGTGCACTGATTATCATAGCTCTCTGAATTAAAACTAAACTACAATTACCTTTCTAGAATGTCCAGTAGTATATGAATTAATTGCTCCTTTTGCACTTCCATGAAGATGGTTCTTCATCCTGTAACTTTTTAAATTTTGGACCAAGAAAGAACCACCAACCAAATCCAATAAAAACACAAATAATTGACTCCACATAATAACCATCCAGTGCCGTAACACATGAGCCACCAAGTTTTTTGCAAAGCTGTAAAAAAAAAAATTATAATAAATATTCTACAATTTCAAAATGGAAGTATCCAGCAATTACCATGTTTCTATTTTATAATTTAAAGGATTAATCAAAATATATTTCTCTTAAAACATTTCAATATTTCACTTAATTCAAATGGCAAAATATGTTAATATATGTTAATCTCTCTAATGCCACTAACAGGATTAAAAATAATTTTTAGCTCTTGCTGTAAACAAGATGCAGCTCTTCATATTTGAAAATGTGAAGAAATTTCTAATGAATGTACTCTAGAAGAGGACAATGTTACTTTGAAATAATGTATCGACAAACCATTCACCATTTGGTTTTAGTTACAATTGTTATATGAATAGCCAATGGAAGTTCCCCTTTTCCAACATTATAAAACTTAGCTATTAGTTATGCATTTATACAGTGCCTACTGTGTAGGACAGTGATTCCTCAAGGTGGGGGAGAGATTGCCTCTCCATTGCTGAGAAGCACCTTTAAAGTGAGCTAGTCTTGCTGATCTGAATGTGTTATCACCTCCAGTTATGATGGGAAAGAAAAAATCTAAGTAAATTTATACACTAGAAACTATGGACAGTTATGATTTTAAGAAAAGCTATAGTACTTCTAGAGGCAAAATAAGGAAGTTAATACCCTTTCTGTTTTTTGTTTTTATTTTAAAAGACAAGGTCTCCCTCTGTCACCCAAACTAAAGTGCAGTGGCACAATAATAGCTCACTGCAGCCTTGAACCCCTGGGCTCAAGCGATCCTCTTGCCTCAGCCTCCCAAATAGCTGGGATTACAGGCGTGAGCCATCAAGCCTGGCTCTAATATCTTACTATTAACATAATGTTATCTAAAATGAAAACATACTTACCTCAACAGAATCAGGTGTTTGACAATTCTGGTTTGATGCTCCTACACACTCTTTCACTGTAAGGGGATCCACCAGCCAAAGAGCTACTGTAGAAGGCCAGTTTCCCCCTAGGTTGGACACAGTATTTAAAAGGGTCATGTATGTTCCTCCAATAAGTGGATCACTAACTTTTGCATTGAAAGCCATTATAGAAACATACATGCTGTACAACGTAACCTAGAGAGAAAATGTAAAACATCGTATTATATATTGTACACATATGTATTTATATGGATATACCTATTATACATGTAAACACTCAAAATTTTCAAAGAAATATAAATATAAAATTATATTTTTCTCCTATATATATACAAGAAAAATAACATTCCAAAATTTATGTGACAAACTGAAGAGAAAAACCTCCTAAAATGGCAGAAGTGCTTAAGAGGCAAAAAATTAACTCTCCATTTAGGAAAATGCATACAAACTATGTTTCCAAAATAGTATTCCTTTGAATACTGTTCCATGGGGTGTTCATACAAAAAGGAGTTCCGAAGTCAATTAAGACTGAGAGATGTTAGGTCATACAAAATTTAAAAGGTTCCTTTCACTGCAGGCCTTCTGAAAATATTTAGGATATAAACTCCTTGAGGGCAGGAATTTTGGCATGATTTATTCAGTTATATTTCAGTACTCAGAATGGTTTCTGGCAAGGAATAGGTGTTCACTTAATATTTGTTGAAGGAACGATTACGTGCTACTTACAGAGGAGTTATGTCATGCATCCTTTTCTCAATTTACTTAGCCTTGTACCTTTTTTTCCCAGCAAGCATCTGGTTGTCTGAGTTTCGCTGATTACACTTTGGGAAATTCTCAAATAAAATCCAAAGCCAAACAAGTAATTTTTGGACTATAACATCATACAGACAGACAGTAAAGTATTGACTAAGCTAAAGCGCTTCTTTTAACTTCAATTATGTGCCTAGTATTAACCAAACATGTGCAAAACAGAAAAAAAATATTTGATAGCCTGACCTCAATGATTTTATAAACATACAGTTTAGTCAGACATGATCCACTATAGAATTCTCTGAGGTTACCAGGAAGTCATATTTTCAGGTTTCAGTTAAAAACTAAGTAAAAGTTAGTAAATATAACTTTCAAAGGGTTTAGAGAATGTTGGACAGAAAAATCCAAAGTGACTCTGAAATATGCATTAGCACTAATTATAGTTGAGTCCCAAAGGTTACTGCTGGGTCTCTGTCATTTACTTGAATCACTTGCTTTGAGAACAAAAAACCTCATTCTGCAAGAGCAGCTTAGGCGAGGCTAGAGTAAAGAAGGAATTACTTCTTCTAGAGATTATAAACATATTTAACAAAGAAAGAAAAAGCAGCTTAACACACAGCTTTCAAAATCAGAGAACATCATAATTTTAATACAGAAGTTAAGCCAGAAACCTGGGACCTCTAATCTAGTAGTCATCATTATTTCTCAGTACTTTCAGAAAGAAAAGATTTATGACTTGAAGAAACAAAAAACCCAAATCTAGGAATAAACTGAGGGATGTTTAGTAAGAGTAGAATTAGCTGGCTTTGAAATCAATTCTGAAATGTAACAAATACTTGTTGAATAAATTTTAAAAAATGAACAAATGAGTAAGGAGCTCTCCTTTTCAGAGAAAAAGAACAGAACTCATTAAATCAAAAACCATAAGGTTTAAAGTTCACCATCAAATAATTTCTTCAGTGTCAGACTCATGCTTACATTCTAAAATTTATTAACATTATTTTAAGACAACTATAGAAAATTTTCCTCTTTATTTCACACAAAATAGTTTACTTCCTGAGAAAACCACAGCAAGCTTACCTGATGTAACGCATAACTTAGCAGCACTAAGATATAGTAATATATAGGGTATCCCCCTTGATGTTCTACTTTAGGAGTCCACCAAACAAGTAGGGCATATTCTAATCCAAGCAATAACCTGTAGGAAAAAAAAGGAGCATTGAGTTGACTTCCCTTTTAGGTTAAGCAACAACAAAAACAGAAATCTGTGTGCCTACCATATGAAAGAAACCTGTATCTAAAGCCTATTAGGAGGTTAAAAAGAGATAAAAGTACATACAAATGATATTGAAATTAAAGATGCTTTTCAAGACTTTTTTCACATATACTCTACACTCAGATATTAGTGATATTGATGAATGTTCCTCATTTTAACCTTTCTCATTTAGTAAGATTTTATTTCATTTTTACCTGTAGGGCATGGCTTTGTAAAATATGTTTAGTGGCTGGGGACCTGCAGTGTATTTGCTGATAATCAGAGGCAATATTATCTGCAAAGGAACCATTGGAACTGCCAATAAGGCTAAATGTTCTTTGGGTACTCCCTCCTCTACCAATTTCAGTCCTGTTACTGCATCTGCTGCTGAAAAACCAATCTGCAATATAAAAACAAAACAGTATTTTAATTTGTGACTTATGAAATTTTTTCCTTCAGGCATATGTAAGTTCCTCAAAATCCTCAATTTCATTATTAACCTATGACAGTTACAAGTATTATATTATTACAGCTGGTATAACAATCAAGTTACAGAAGGCCCACTTTGCCCTATGATTTACTAACAATATTTAGTGAAAACAACTGAAAATTCAGTACTTGTAGGAAATGTAGATGGCTCTAAGTACAACGAAATTTCTGCTTCAAAAAAATCCAATCTGTTATAATAAACAGTGTCAAAAATCCAAACCTACTGATTTGTATGGTTTAAGTTTAAAAGACCTTAAGTCTTCAATTAACCCCAAATATAATAAGCATTGTTAAAATGAAGCATCATTGCCACATGTATGTACAAATTACTCTCAAATATTTCAGAAGAAATGTAATAGGTATATATATATATAGAAAGAACAAATCTACAGAATAAAGAAAGTGAAGCTATATGGTAACAATTAGAGAATCTGGATAAAGGACATAAAGGAGTTCTTTCTACTAATAAATCTGCAAAACGTGTGAAATTGTGTCACAAAATTTTTTAAAAGAAATTATGAATAGTACATACTTTTAATTTCTTGGAATGGAGCCAAAGAGCAAATTTCACCACAAAAAAATTAAAGGTCAAATATGTTTCACTTAAGTCTGAAAAAGTATTTCACTTACATTTTATCCATTCTCTTTGTAAAAATGAGATATACAAACTGACTTCATAATTTACTCTGTCTTAAAAGTCACATAGTAGGAGATATCTGTAATACACATATCTAAGAAAACAATCCAGAATATATAAAAAACAAAAATTTTACAAATTTAAAGAAAAGGGCAAGTCTGGATATTCAAATGGCCAATAAACATATGAAAAGATGCTGAATTTCTTTCATCTTCAGGAAAATTCAATTATAACCATAATAAGATGCCATTACACACCCATCAGAAAGCCTAAAATTAAAACAATATATGTGTTTTCAAGGATGTGAAGTAATTAGAACCTTACTATTGTTGGTAGTAGGGAAAACTGGAAAACCACCACATTAGAAAACTGTTTGGCAGTATATACTAAGCATTTCCTATGACCCAGCCATTCTACTCCTATGTATTTACCCATCAGAAATGTGCACCTGTGTTCACCAAAAATCATGTACGTGAATGTTCATAGAAATACTATTCAGGCCGGGCATGGTGGCTCACGCCTGTAATTCTAGCACTCTGGGAGGCCGAGGCGGGTAGATCGCTCAAGGTCAGGAGTTTGAGACCAACCTGAGCAAGAGCGAGACCCCATCTCTACTAAAAATAGAAAGAAATTATTGGACGACTAGAAATACACATACAGAAAAAATTAGCCGGGCATGGCGGCGCATGCCTGTAGTCCCAGCTACTCGGGAGGCTGAGGCAGAAGGATCGCTTGAGCCCAGGAGTTTGAGGTTGCTGTGAGCTAGGCTGACGCCACGGCACTCTAGCCAGGGCAACAGAGCCAAACTCTGTCTCAAAAAAAAAATAAATAAAATAAATAAAAAAAAAAGAAATACTATTCAATAATAACTCTAAACAATCTGTTCCTAGAATGGATGAATTGTGGTATGTTTATAAAATGGAATATTATACATCAGCGACATGAACTACTGCTTGCTGTAGAAAATAACATGGGTAAATCACACAAATATAACGTGGAGTGAAAAGAGTACATGCATCAAACATAAGAATACATATTATAGGCCAGGCACAGTGGCTCACGCCTATAATCCCAACACTTTGGGAAGCCGAGGTGGGAGGATCACTTGAGGCTAGGAGTTTGGGCAACATAGCAATGTCTTGTCTCTACAAAAAAATAAAAAATAAAAATTTAGCCAGGTGTGGTGTGCTCCTGTAGTCCCAATGACTCCGGGAGGCTGAGGTGGGAAGATTGCTTGAACCCAGGAGTTGGAGGTTACAGTGAGCTATGACCATGCCACTGCATTCCAGCCTGGGTGACAGACACTGTCTCTAAAAATATATATATATATACACACACTTAACACACACACACACACGTAGTTCATTTATATACAACTCAAAACCAAGGAAAATTAATCTATACTATTTTTTTCTTTCTTTTTTTTTGAGACAGAGTCTTGCTTTTGTTGCCCAGGCTAGAGTGAGTGCCGTGGCGTCAGCCTGGCTCACAGCAACCTCAAACTCCTGGGCTCGAGCAATCCTTCTGCCTCAGCCTCCCGAGTAGCTGGGACTACAGGCATGTGCCACCATGCCCGGCT